>NW_013952441.1:2668454-2669760 GCF_001266775.1 Austrofundulus limnaeus | reverse complement strand
CATTCATTCATTCATTCATTCATTCATTCATTCATTCATTCATTCATTCATTCATTCATTCATTCATTCATAATTCACCGTAACATAAAACACAGGTGAAGCTATAAGCTAATTTTATTAGCAAATTTAGCTAGCTAATATTATCAAACTGGCTAAACCCCTAAACGCTAGCTAAAACTCAGTTCAGTTCTGTGGATTTACGACCTGTAAACGTTTAGTTCTCCTAATCAATGAAGGCCATAGCTATGTTTGTTTAGAAGCAGAGGAATAAATGAGGATTAATGTGTGTTCTCCATCTGTAAGGTTGTTTACCATCATTTGCTAGCTTGTTTTTGATGACCAGCACAATATAACTAGTTAACTATGTTGTTTTCAGGCCAAATCAATGACTGTGAAAGAAGCACTGAGGAAATGGGTGAGTGGAAAACAAACACTATTCATGTTCAGAGTTGTAAAGTAACTAAGTACAAATACTACTGTACTTAAGTAGAAATTTTGGTTATCTGTACTTTACATGAGTAATTATWTTTCAGCCTAGTCTCTACATTTTCACACATTTATCTGTACTTTCTACTCCTTACATTTTTTTAAAGGCAAGAACTAGAAAGTCATTATTTTTATTCCATTTTTGCTTGTTCTCATTATGGTTTGTCGTTGTTAAAAATATATACCATCCATATAAATTGTGCTGCACGTGACACAAATCATGTTACACTCCAGGACATAGCATACACACGCACACACACACACACACACACACACACACACACACACACACACACACACACACACACACACATCCATGTTGCAAATCTGCTGTTCCACCACATCTCAAAGGTCTCTATTAGATTATGATCTGATGACTGTGGAGCCATTCAAGTACAGTGAACTCATTGTTGTTTTCAAGAAACCAGTCTGAGATGATTCACTTTATGTCATGGAGCATTATCCTGTTGAAAGTAGCCATCAGAAGATGGTACACTGTGGTCATAAAGGGATGGACATGGCCAGAAGATGTACACTGTGGCCATAAAGGGATGGATATGGTCAGAGGATGGTACACTGTGGTCATAAAGGGATGGACATGGTCAGAAGATGGTACACTGTGGTCATAAAGGGAAAAGGGATGGACATGGCCAGAAGATGGTATACTGTGGTCATAAAGGGATGGACATGGCCAGAAGATGTACACTGTGGCCATAAAGGGATGGACATGGTCAGAAGATGATACACTGTGGTCATAAAGGGATGGACATGGTCAGAAGATGATACACTGTGGTCATAAAGGGATGGAAATGGTCAGATG
>NW_013952441.1:2664768-2667248 GCF_001266775.1 Austrofundulus limnaeus | reverse complement strand
CACACACACACACATCCATGTTGCAAATCTGCTGTTCCACCACATCTCAAAGGTCTCTATTAGATTATGATCTGATGACTGTGGAGCCATTCAAGTACAGTGAACTCATTGTTGTTTTCAAGAAACCAGTCTGAGATGATTCACTTTATGTCATGGAGCATTATCCTGTTGAAAGTAGCCATCAGAAGATGGTACANTGGTTATTTGAGTTACTGTTGCTGTTCTATCAGCTCAAACCAGTCTGGCCATTCTCCTCTGACCTCTGGCATCAATAAGACATTTGCGCCACAGAACTGCCGCTCACTGGATATTTTCTCTTTTTTCAGATCTCTGTAAACCCTAGAGATGGTTGTGGGTGAAAATCCCAGTAGATCAGCAGTTTGTGAAATACTCAGACCAGCTTGTTTGGCACCAACAACCATGCCACGTTCAAAGT
Organism: Austrofundulus limnaeus; assembly: GCF_001266775.1. NCBI lineage: Eukaryota > Metazoa > Chordata > Actinopteri > Cyprinodontiformes > Rivulidae > Austrofundulus > Austrofundulus limnaeus. Next base: position 2,666,812 of record NW_013952441.1, on the reverse strand, counting down.
CACTTAAATCACATTTCTTCTTCATTCTGACGCTCAGTTTGAGCTGCAGCAGATCATCTTGGTCATGTCTACATGTCTAAATACATTGAGTTGCTGCCATGTGATTGGCTGATTCAACATTTGTGTTAATGAACAGTTGGACAGGTGGACCTAATAAAGTGGCCAGTGAGTGTGTAGTTAGAAAAATGCTTTTAGTGGAGATCATCTGCCAATAAAGGTCATTTTGGAAAACTTAACCGCTCATTTTTACTTAATACTTTTACTTTTAATACTTAAGTACATTTTATGTCAGAATCAGAATCAGCTCTATTGGCCAAGTGTGTTGACACACAAGGAATTTGTTTCTGGCTGATTATGTGTCTCCAATACACATACATACAATATACACAGTGATGGAAGCACAATAGCATAAGACTTAAACATTCTAGTCTGTGGATTATATACATGTTATGTACAGTGAGCGTGCACAGGGTGCGTGTGTGTTATAAAGGTAAAAAGGGGAGGTGAGGCACTAGTTAGCAGGTCTGATGTTTGGAGTTGTTCATCAGGGAGATGGCCTGGGGGTCCTGGATGTGTGCAGTATGACATGATTTTCTCATCAGAAATGTCAGAAATTTACTTTTGATACTTAAGTACAAAAAAAATCAGATACTTAAGACTTCTACTCACGTAATATTCTTAGAGGAGACTAACTTTTACCAAAGTAATTTTATGATATTTTTATGAACTTTTAACTCAAGCATCACTTTGAGATACTTCATCCAACAATGGGTCAGTTTCTGCAGGTGTCAACAGTACAAGTTGCTCAGTAGGATGCACTGCATTAAGTTTTGTGTTTGTGTTCAGGAAGAAAAGAGTGGAGAGAAGGCGAGTGAAGCTAAAGACATCAAACTGTACGGTCAGATTCCTCCCATAGAGAAGATGGATTCTTCTCTTTCCTCGCTCACCAGCTGCGAGTACGTGATGCCCTGGTGTTGTGACTTTAACCTTTGAATAAATGTGTTTGATTTGTTTACTTGTCGTAACRGTTGTTGTAATTTATCCTCCTCAGGAAGCTGTCGCTTTCCACGAACTGTATTGAGAAAATAACCAACCTCGATGGTCTCAGTGRGTACACAGACTGTGTGAATACTTTCTGTGTAACATTATCATTTTAGATAAAAAATGTGTTGCTGTAATTTTGTTTTCTGTCCTTTCAGAGAACCTGAAGATATTGTCATTAGGCAGAAATAATATAAAGACACTTGCTGGGCTGGTAAGCAGAGTTGAACTAAGTACAAGTACTTTCTTACTGTACTTAAGTAGAATTTTTAGGTATCTGTACTTTACTTGAGCAATTATTTTTCAGACTACTTTTTACTTCTACTTCTAACATTTTCACACAGTTATCTGTACTTTTTACTCCTTACTTTTAAAAAAGGACAAGAAGTAGAAAGTTGTTACTTTTATTGCATTTTTGCTTGTTTTCATTCCAGCTTGTTATTGTAAAAAAATTAATACTTTCCACATAAACTGTGCCTCCTAGATAGTGAATTTAATTGTGGTTGAATGAGAAGTATAAATATATAAATTTCTGATACTGTATTAGTTTGTACACAAACAAATCATGTCACTGCAGCAGGACATAATCATTAAAATAAAAGTACTGTACTTAAGAAGTATTTGAGTTTCATGAATTATATTGTTGCATTTGGCTGCAGCCCTCAGATAGATTTTCATTTTGGAGAAAATCTTTGGTCACCCTTGATATATGTATATAAACTGAAACAGCTAGACTAGTGCNTGGTCAGAAGATGGTACACTGTGGTCATAAAGGGAAAAGGGATGGACATGGCCAGAAGATGGTATACTGTGGTCATAAAGGGATGGACATGGCCAGAAGATGTACACTGTGGCCATAAAGGGATGGACATGGTCAGAAGATGATACACTGTGGTCATAAAGGGATGGAAATGGTCAGATGGTGGTACACTGTGGTCATAAAGAGATGGACATGGTCAGAAGGTGGTACACTGTGGTCATAAAGAGATGGACATGGTCAGAA
>NW_013952441.1:2661431-2664094 GCF_001266775.1 Austrofundulus limnaeus | reverse complement strand
CTATCTATCTATCTATCTATCTATCTATCTATCTATCTATCTATCTATCTATCTATCTATCTATCTATCTATCTATCTATCTATCTATCTATCATTTTGTCTTTGTAATATTACGAGGAACACGGTATGACTGTTAAGCCCAACAATCACGTGGTATGGACATGGACAAAATTGTCTCAAATGAATAAAGTCAAATAAAGTCAGGATTTGATGAAATGTTCACCAGAAACAAAACAATTTGGAGTTGACTCGCCTGAGTGTTTATGACTCTTGATTAACTTGTTTGATTCATGATAATTAGTGAGTCTGTATGCGGATAAGTCTAATTTATTCAGTCGAGGTTCTTGAATCGTTCATTGTAGGTAATGTAGAAAGCTGAAGCATTTACAGCGAATGTGTCGTTATTTATTTTATTATTGTTATTTATTTTAGTGTTAYTTATTGCTAACTCAGACCTTAATCTGTAGTCTGCCAGAGGACAATAAGTATTTGGGTTTTCGTGGGACTTGTTTCAGTGTGAGGACTCTAGTCATGTACCCAGGTATATCAGGAACCGACCAGTTCTTGTTACCAACAGGCTCGTGCTAATGGTCTTAATGGAAATCAGTGAYCTAATTCATCTGAATCAGTGACATTTTACTGCTGAGTTTTAACCCAAATCAGAGACTCAATTAATTTGCATCAACAACATTTTACTGGTGTGATTTTTAACCCAAATCATCTGAGTCTGCAGCGTTTTATTGGTGTTTTTTTTAATACAAATTAGACTCGATTCATTTTAGTCTACAGCTTTTACTGCTGATTTTTTAACCCAAATCAGAGACCCAGTTCATTTGAGTCTGCAGCATTTTTTWAACCCAAATCACTGAACTGATTCAACTCAATTTGCAGTGTTTTTGTGGATTCAGCTGGTTTTTTTAGGCAACTTTGCGCTAAATTCTCAGACTGGCAGCAGCAGTCAGTCAGAGGACAGGATCCAGGTTTCAACGAGGCCTCAGACTCATGAGTCCCRATACAGTGCAAGGATTCGAGTCAGTAATTAGTCAGCCAAACAGCTATAACTATGACTAAATTTAATTTTACAGAGAATGAAAAAAACTAGCTGAGAGTCATTCACAACACAACAGCCTGAAATTTATAAACAGTGATATAATTGTATTTATTTTTTCCATCCGTGTGAACATTTACAACCTGCGGTGAACGAAGCTCAGACTTTCATCTTTAATTTGAGGACATTTTTAAAGCTTCAGGCTTCTGTTTATCCAGATCAAAAGCTTTGCACTTTAAAGTCAGATGTGGTTTTTGTTACATATTTTAAACCTGCCAGTTCAGCAAAAAGAGAAGAAAAAAAGATCATAAAATGTCTTTTGATGTAAGGTTTAAAACTGAGAAAGGCTTTGAAGTTTTTTGTCATTAAACACTGCAGCACCACCTGCTGGATTTTACGTTTTAAAAAAGTGTTCAGAAGCAATTTTACATTTTAGAACACGTGCTCGGATTAGCAGCTGGGGCAAGTATGCCCAAACATCTCCTTCCTCCTCCTCCTCCTCTTCTTCTTCTGGGAGGATYTAAAGAGATGTCCCCAAGCCAGCCGATGACTTTTAGACAGATGAGACCATTGYACAACTCTGGTGAAAATCAAAACATGGCACACAAAACGAACACGGTAAAACATTAGCACAAACGCTWCAAATCAACTGTAAAGCACGGAGGTGGAAGGCTGATGATTTGAAATCGCAGTCCCTGGGTATTTTGTGCTTACTGAGTTCAAATTAAAACACATCAGAGTCAAATACCTAAAGCTTGACAGGTCTTTACCCACTGAGGAGGGTTCTTAACCAACGCAGTTAACCCGGGTCAGTTTGGTTCCGGGCCTTTCTGACCCGGCTCGTCCAAGTCACGTGACACCCGAGATGGCAGCAGCAAAGGGGGGAAGAAGGAGGGGGTTGTGGAGTAAAAAAACGTCGTCAGGTCATCGAGAGAGCAGCAGAACCGAACAGGAAGCTGTGAAATAGGCCTTCAAAGTAAAAGCTCAGAATTGAGCTGGCTGTGCGTTTTGACCTTATTTTGCAATTCAAGCGCTGCAATAATTATTAGCTATTGCATAATGATGCACGGGTTTATATTCGTATTTGAGCAATTTATTTAGAGTTTTTAGCTAATTACAACGTTACCAATCACAAAACTGTTTTGTAAATTCCTTGTTTTGAGTCATCAACAACTCAATTTTGATTTCCTAATTAAGAACTGTCTGTGTTAAAATTAAAATGTATAAACTGCATGTCAACCGACTTTTTCTTTTCTTGGTTGTGCTCTAACTAATTATCATCAATATTATTGTCAACAATAGTGCCACAACAAACTTGGTATGACAAACAGTAATTTCCAACATGCTCAATTGAACAGATTTTACTGTGGTTCCAAATCCTACTTTTTAACCCAAATGTACACAGTTTATGACAAACCTTGACCCTAAATACCSTGGAGGTCTTTGTAGCATAGACCAGTGTTTCCCAAAGTTGGGGTCGGGACCCAAAGTGGGGTCCCGAAACATCAAGGTGGGGTCCTGAAAAGATTTTCTGAATAACTTACGTTTTTGCCTTAGTTGATGAGTGAGGTTAGTGTATTTAAAATGGATAAATGTAGTATAAAAATATTGTTAC
>NW_013952441.1:2644359-2660368 GCF_001266775.1 Austrofundulus limnaeus | reverse complement strand
GTAATATTTGGGGTCACAAGTTTTTGCCATGGATATTTTGTGGGTCAGAAGATAAAAAGTTTGGGAACCACTGACATAGACCACACGATTAGCAATTAGAAAAGTAATGAGTAAGAAGCACAAGGTAGCCGCTGATTTTCTTATATTGGCACGGAGATACAAAGAGGCAGGTGAGCTTCCATACATTATAGAACAGCTGTCTAAAGCTGTTAAACCTCCTAATAGCTTAGGTTTTTTTTTTCTGGCACAATAGTTGTAGAAAAGCTTAAATATTCTTTAATAGTTACAGTTTAACTTTAGAGGATTTTAATTATGATATGCATTAGATTTTTGACTATCGGCTAAAAAGCTAACGAAAATGTGGTTTCATTATATGTTACAACGACCTGCCACACTTTTGCACTCACCAAGCTTCAAAATGGCTGAAACGTAGATAATTAAAATCAATAAAATGTGTATTCATGCTTGTTCTGATGCAAACATTTAAATTAAAATGTTACTTTGTCTTTATTAACAATATAAATGCATGTCTGTTTGGTCGCTATAGCTAATGTTAATCTGCAGATGAGCTTTTACCAGGCGGGTGGCTTTTATTTTTGGAAAAGCTAACCGGAAGTCGCCTGTTATACCATTAATCTTGACTCAGGGTAACTCGGCTCGTCTGCATTCCTCCTCTGTCTCCACAGCCTGGCGGATAGAGAGAGAAAGAAAAGGAGGGGGGGAGAAAATRGGCATTATTATTCACAACCGTATAGGATTTTTTTTTTTATGAAGCACGGTTTCGAGTCTGACACATCAGGCCACGAAATATAACCCCCCTTCCACACGGCTGCCACGGAACTACAGTATCAGGGAGGAGGGGGAAAAAATACGTGTTTTTATATTTTTACGAAGAACTTTTGCCTCGATGTATGTGCGTGTAGGTCAGCCATCGAAAAAGCAGCTCTGATGAAACAACCAACAGCCTTTTCAAGGCGGATATCTCCTTTTTTTAAATGAGGATTTGCAAGATGGCTGATGACAGCTAGCCCCAACAAGGACAAGAACCGCGACGTCCCCTTTAAGACCAGGAGGGTATATTTTTGTATTTTTATTAGCTTGAAATATAAATTTAGCCGGCTGTAAATAAAATATGACCACGGCCTATGTTAGCGACGGCCGTCCTTGTGCGAAATCGGACTTTGTGCGGAGTTTAAATGCACCTGCGCTGTGGTAGAAAATGGTGAGGTGACGTCTGAGGTAATTTACGCGATTTAAGTCGAGATAAGGAAGTAAGCTAATATGTTGCTAGCTGAAGGCTGAGGCTTCGAACGGGCGAGTAAAAGTGGAGACTGAAGCTTGAAGAGACGGTACGAGGGGGGAAAATAATGTTATTAATCTCAGTGTGAGGAGATATTTGATAGATGTGTCGGAGGGAGAAGCGGAGGGGGGGTTAGCGGAACAGCGGCCAACATTCCTGCGGATCCTAAAACCCTTTGTTTTGTGCGCAGGAGCCGGGCTGGACCATTAAAACGATTAACTATGCAGTAAACAGGCTCGAAATGATGGCCCGGGCATGATTTTCGGTCTAATGAGATTATAAGGCCTTTTGTTGTCGAGCGAGAGCTGGTGTAAAAAAAAAAAAAAGCCGAGGCCTTGTGTACAGATATGCCAAACATATAGCCGAGGTTATCCATCACAGAGATGTCGCTTTTTATGGCAGATTAAAAGCCCGGATGTAACCGTTTTATCCATCTGACCATTACAGCGGCACCTTTTATTACCTTGCTGCCAAGCCGTCGCAGGTTGTATATTTAATTAAACTGCTGGTGGAGCTTCACCGGATACTTATTTATTATTCAGTGGACAGAAATGATTGCGCTGCGTTATTATTGAGGGAATCAGGCGTCCTTGAGATCCTGATTATTACAGATTCAGGTTTTGTGGATAGTAACCAGGGTGTGGACTTGAGTAGTCCTTTTATTTTTTGTGTATGTGTTGGTCTTTATTAGTCAATTATAATCCAACGTTTCCAAGTGAGTCAGGGGAGGAAGGCTCAGCAGAAAAGACCCAGGAGTCTTATCATGTGTCATGTGGATGCATGTTGAATTAAGTTGATGGGTCATGCTCTGTGCCTTGTTTGCGTTTCGTAGTTTTTACCTGTAGCAGACGGGCTTTTTGCTTCCTGCAGGCCTGTCAACGCACACATACAGAGGCTGTGAAGGCAGGCCGGGGTGGTTTCTGTCTTAGTGGAAAGGAAAGCAYTGTTTCCTGTAATCTGCATAAAGTCAGCCCTTGTTTTATGTGCTCAAAAGGTGTTGTCATCCTTGCTGGAAGAGTCCTCTCGCCCGGTTTTCTGGAATTTGCCTTCATGCTGCATTAAAAAGCAATACATCTGTCAGGGAGTCTTGTCTAATTCAGCCACAAGGGTTTGCATATAAATATTGATCTTTCAGGACAGCTTTGGACCTTTTATCCTCAAGACTTGTTTTGGGAGTGTCAGGTTTCCTCTGAGAGGCCTTAGAGGTCTGGAAGAAGTGGAAAACTTGAGTTGCATGCCCTGCCCGCGCCACCATGGCCGCTGATATGGCTGAGACGTGGAGGAACTGTTTTGAGGAGGAGCTCATCTGCCCCATCTGCTTGCACGTGTTTTCTGATCCCATCCAGCTGCCCTGCAAGCACAACTTCTGCCGGGGCTGCATCAGCGAGGCCTGGGCCAAAGACTCCTCGCTGGCCCGCTGCCCCGAGTGCAATCACGCGTACGCGCAGAAACCCAGCCTGGAGAAGAACCACAAACTGTCCAACATAGTTGAGAAGTACAACGCCCTGAGCGTGGAGAAGGCCGGCACGCCGGCGCCGCAGTGCATCCTGTGCCGCCGCGGCCCGCCGCTGCCCGCCGTCAAGGTCTGCCTGCGCTGCAACGCCCCGTGCTGCCAGTCCCACATCCAGACGCACCTGCAGCAGCCGTGCTCGGCCCTCGGGCACCTCCTGGTGGAGGCAGAGGCGGTGAAGGCCTGGACCTGCCCGCAGCACGACGAGTACAGGCTGTACCACTGCGAGGCCGAGCAGACGGCGGTGTGCCAGTACTGCTGCTTCGCCCGCTGCCACCCCAACCACGGACACGCCGTCACGGACGTGGAGCTGCGACGCAACGACATCCGGGTAAGACGTTCAGTGCGACGCACATATAGCTTCACCAACAAAAACACAACCGTCATGCAGATAGAGCCGGAATGACAACATTTAAAACACAGATTTTAGGCAAAAACGAAAAATCGGGGCTTTCAGATTTAAAGATTTTCTATATTTATTGTCTTAAGTCATGATAAATATTGACTATTTTGTTTTGAACGTTGATTCAATTAATGTCAACTGTAAATAAAGGTGCAAACCTTCCAGCACCTCACGATTTATTTTCAATTCAGAGGGCTGTGAAGCAATTATAAAATGATTTTTGATTAATTTCAATTATATTGAAACCTAAATATTTTTTACATAAATAAGCACTGATTTATATATTCTTATAAAGAGTTCACAATAACCTGTCAAAAATAAGCCTGTTACTCACAGCCTTGATGCTAACCTAACACTCTAGAAAARCTACACGATTAGCATCATGTTTATTGCTGGAAATTTTTACACAAAACACAAGTGTAAAAGTTGTTTTTAAAGACCGTCAAGATAAACTTCAACTATTCTTTACAGACATATAACCATGGTTTTACTGCAACCTGTTTCTACCACAGGAAGCTTTGGTAGCTCTGCTAGGACAAACGGCACCATGCAGAAACTATGCTAACTCTCTTAAAGTGGCAGCACAGATTAATGTTATCAGAATGTTTGTTGTTGTTGTTTTTTTTTTTTTTACATTTGAAAATCAGTTCACTGCAATATATCTAAAATAGAGCTTTTCTACCTGCCTCTAAATGTGACATACTTTCAGTTTCTTAACAATTAACTTGAYGAAAATAAACAATGACAAGGAAATAATCAAACCCCAGTTGAAGGAATGTGTTCATTGGTGATCAGTAAGTGTTGTTCACGTTTTTAACATTTTGCACCCCAGCCAGGTAAATTTGTGAAAATGTTGTTTTTTTAGATCAATTTCCAGTCAAAATCTTTCCCCCAAAATTTTTTTATGAAATGTTTGTATTTTGTGTGTTTCGACCTTTATCTCGCTTTTTTTTTTTTCTTTACGTTCCAGCCTCTGTCCTTGTCTGTTGGAATGACAAACAATGCATTGGAGGGTGGAACAATGAGGGGCCCTCAGAGGGCCTTATCTCCCCAGCACAGGTGCATCCGAGCTCTGGGATCACCAGTTGTTGGAGGGTGTGTKTGTGGGCGGGGGGGACAGAGTGGGATTAAAGTGATTCATCACTTGCTTCTGTGGTCTGCTTGGGGTTTATTTTTTTTACTTATTTTTTATTTTATTAACCTCTTTCCTTCCTTGTGAGGGGGTGGCTGGTTTGAACAGAGGTCGGACTGGTTTTCCTCCGCTGTTCTCTGAAACTATGTGTGACAGAAGAGGAGAACCATGAAGGCGTCGCTGCTGAATGACTCATTTAGTTCACCCAACACCCCGACTGGGTGTAAACCATGACTTGGTAGGGTGTATTTCTTATTGGTAAGGCTATGACTCAAGTTTATGTATAGTTAAGTACTCACCTGGGGACAGAGCGTGACTGCGGGGAGCCATCTTCGTCGCCTGCCCACAAAAGGCGGAGGCGGGCGGTAATGTTTTTGCCCGTGTGTCTGTGTTGTGTATTTGTTATGAACATATCTCTTGAATTTTAATGAAACTTGTGATAGGATAAACGTCAATAACGAATAGATTAGTGGAGTCAGTCCAATTCAAGATGTCTGCCACAGCTAGCTAAGCTTAATGATCTTTAAAAATAGCTCCTTCGGTTTTACGGATATTGAGCTAAAATTCAATATGGCTTAAAAAGACGGGGCGGTAAGCGGTCCTTCAAGAAACGCTGGGCCCTTTGTTTTACTAGTATCTGTTGTTGCTATTTTATCAAAACTACGGTTACTTTTCTCAGAAATGATTGAAATTGGTCATTTAATCACTTGACTGTCGCTTACACGACTGTTTCCACACTCCCCCTCCTCACCCCCACAACACTGAGTGGGAAAACATTCAACATGGCTGCCTCCTCCAGTCACAGAGAATATCCTCATAAATTAATAGCTGCTGGTCTCAGCAAAGATACTTGCTACCTACCCAAAAAATATAATACACRGACGTTAAAACTGGACCTGAAATCACGTTTTCTGGTATTTTCTATACATGAGCCTGTATCTGAGGTAGGGAAAGTTAGTTAAGTTTATTAATTTCTTTAAAAAACAACATAAATTCAACRAACAACAGAAATACAAATCATAAATGAAAGTTAGCAGAAGAAGAAACAATCTTACATCTGCCCGTTTTTCTGAAATAAATAAATTCAATCAAAAATAATATTTTAGTTTACAAAAACAAAAGAAAAATAATAAAAGTTTAACTCTATGAGCATCAGTTGATACATCATACATTTACATACTTCTCCAACAAATTAACCTTTATTATTCTCTTAAATATACACATTGGTCTGGCATTTTCAATGTCATCCTTCAAATTATTTCATTATCATACCCTGGACTGAAGTTCATAAAACNAAGAGGGTGAACTTTTGTTTTGCTTTAACTGTATCTTATTATAACTGTAACCATTATTAGCTGCAGTGTTACTGGGAGATGAAATTATACCTCATACATTTACATACTTCTCCAACAAATTAACCTTTATCATTCTCTTAAATATACACTTTGGTCTGGCATTTTCAATGTCATCCTCCAGATTATTTCATAATCTTATACCCTGGACTGAAGTTCATAAAACAAAGTTCTTTTTTTTTTTCAATACAGATTCCACAAACAAAGTATTTTTAGCTGTAATCTATGTTTTTAGTTCCCAAAAATCCTTTCACAGCATCTGGAGTTTGACTTTACTAGAAAAAGAAAAGGTCCTTGTGCATTTCCAGGCTAAATGATTCTGCAGTCGTCAAGTTTATTTATCACCTCCATCTCTGATCAGACAGGATGCTTCTATCGCCTCAATAATCAACTCTGCTGAWTCTGTAACAGATTCTTACAAGCTTTTCTTTTTTCCACAGTTAAACACTTGCATTGAGAAAAGGCTGAACGAAATGGACACTTTTAAAGATGGGTTTTGTCCGTGCCGTTTTCCGAATTGGTTCTGACTAAGCATTTACTTCACTTCACTGGTCAGCCGTTTCATAAAAGAAATATGCTGAGTTCTTGCTGACATGAGARAGATTTCCATAATTCAAGCCTTGAGCAATCCCAACTTCCCTTTGTAAACMCAAACCGTTTATTTTGATCGTAACGGCATTTAAAAAAAAGGTTTGGCTTCGGACGTAAAAGTAACCAAGTTATTGCCACAGTCTTTAAGCCGCTTTTTACTGTTGACTAAAACCACATGAATTTAGATCAGTATCTGTAAAACTGACCAAGTSAATTATCTGTGGTGGAACATTTTGAAATGAGCTTAATCAAAGTTTGATTTAAAACGTATCCAGTAATTCCTGAAATATTTTGGTAACAGCATGAACACACACGGGCAGAAGCATCATCTGTTTCCCCCCTTCACAGTCACCACCCTCACAACCTTCATGGTGAATGTGATTAAAGTGCGCAAGCACACCCTACAGCCCTCACTCTGCTCTTCACCTCCATTAGACCCTCCCACTAACCAATTTCACCTCCCTCACACCATCACCAGCCGCCCCTGGTGAGGTCCGACATTCCCCGTGGCCCTGATGGAAAACACACTGTGGAAACACGACAGCTGAAAAGCACCCTGCCATGTTCATACTCTTACCCTACACACAGACACACACACACACAGACACACACACACCTCTGCCCTCCCCCTAAGGTATCCATCACATTTAGTTGTATACCACACCCCTCCTCCTCCTCCTCCTCTTTCCTCTGGCTTCTGCTGAGAGCCTAACTCGATCAGCCAGCACAACCAGGTCACCGTCCCGGACCTAACCAACTGTGCATGTGACGGAGATATCTGGGGCAGCGATTCCCAGCCATGTGCTGCTGAGGCCCAGGAGGGAGCAGGTTTTCATTCCTGTCAAGCCCCAAAGCAGCTGATCGCTTCTGATAAAATCAGCTGCTGTGAGCTGGAATGACTTGATGGTGACGGTGGCACAAGAACCGTCAGCCTGAAGAAACAACTGATCAATCCCTCAACTGCTATTCAGACTTTTTCTTACTCTGCTGAGAAGTTTGGTTTAACTTTGTCGTATTCTGAAAGATATTTTCCATTAAGTATTTTTTGTTTTTGTTTTTTTAATTTCACTGGATGATCCTGATGTGTTGTGACTCAAGACTTGCAGTTTTGTCTAAGGTTGTCAGCTAGCAGACATGTGGTTTGCCAGCTTTGTTTTATCTAAATGTTGCATCTTTTCGAATTAAAAGGAACAAAGTCATAACTCACTGGGTGAGGGTTAAGATCATGACCTAGTTTTGTGTGCACGGCTTGCAGAACCGCATTTTCGTGCACACATTATTCGGTCGTCCGCCTCCACCCACGTCCTACACCTCGGCAGCCACTCCCACGTTCATTATTCAGTCTGCTGGAGCGTGACTTCGAAAATAAAAGGATAAAAGGTTTTTAAACTCGGACGTTTACCTCTGTTGCTTTCTGTGCAGGAGTCAAAATACACACAATTTAACCCATTTTGTCCCATAACTGGCATATTTTCTTTTGAACTTGGCTCAGCCAAASTRAAACAGGAAGTGACATCAAAGGGGAACTCTTTAACAAAGAAAACTCTGGTTTTTGTTTTTTTGAAACAATATTTGAACTATGACTTTTCCTTATCTTTSTCTGATAATGACTCAAAATRATCTTAAACATCAGATTTATCTTTRCACTCTKTTGTCAGCTGTTGTAGCAAAGCTCTGTTCACATGCAGACACTCCCCTTTGACATCACTTCCTGTTACTTCACAGGCAAATATCTCAACAACTGTTCATCTCATCGACATGAGATTTCTTTTGCAATACTTTATCAATGTCCTCTTTCTAAAAATGCGTTCACATGTATTACACAAATTTGACGTCACAGGCACTTTAAGATCACAATACATCTTCAGTGTTCCTTGAAACAATACAAATTGTTTTAACTGGACACTAAGCAGTGCTCATAGCAGAGCAAAAAGGTGGACAGACGCTTATTTTCAGACCTTTGTGGAGGTAGATGAGAAGCTGATCTTTTCCACTCATCTTATTTATCAACCGMTCTCAAAATTAAGATGGCCGTTAAAACATTCAGGTGGGTTTAGTGTCAAATGCCACCTAGTTGCAGCTAGGTGAGATGTACCACCTTTAGGCGAAATGTTGAAATGTTAATTGCACCCAATTAAGTGTCTGTTGGTGTCCCAATGAAGACAAACGTGTCCAACTAAAGGACACTTTGTTCCAGTTGGTCTTAGGGGTGTTAAAGATCTGCTGTAAGTCATATCAGGAATTTAAATTAAACCATCTTATCGGTCTGCTTTTCTGCCATCAAATGTTAAAAATAAATAGTAATATTAGTGTTAAATAACTGGATAAATAATGGTAAAATAAATAAAYAAATATTAGTGTTGTATATTAATAGTATTTATAAAATACTGCAGGGTTAACCTCTCAGTTTGACTCCTCAGTTCAGATATAACAGGTTGTTATTTCAACAATGTTGCTACAACATTGCCTCGACTCCCCGAGCAGCCCCCCCACTGTGTGATCTGATGTTTTTAGGAAGAAATTGCAGGAGTGTGTGTGTTTGTGTGTGTGTGTGTKTTTATGTGTGGTGGTGGTGGGGTGTTAAAAGGCAAAGCAAGCACCGCTGATGTTTTTTCCTTGCCCATTTATCTATCTCTGCTCGCTGCCTCCAGCTCCCCCAACTTCGGTCCTCGCTCACTAATGCAAACACTAAATAGCTGTTGGTTGCTATGACAGCACCCACCCCTCCTCCTCCTCCTCCCCCACAGGGATTGTGTGTTGGATGGAGACTAAATTAGCCAGCTCCAGGAATTCTAATATCTCTGGTATGGGGAGTGACTGTTAGTGGCTGTCCGAGGCTACGACTTACCAGAGGCCTAACGCTTTTCTCTTTCTCTCGTTTGTTTGTTGTTGTTTTTTTAGCAAAACCTGTTGAAGCAGCAGGAGCGCGTGGAGGAGCGCGTGCAGGAGATCGAAGAGCAGCTTTGCAAGCTTGATTCCGACAAGTGTTCAGTGGAGGTACGTTTTCAGGCGACCCTCCTCCGGGGATCGGCTTCAGCTTCGAGCGGCTTGACGTGTGTGCGTCCGTGTTTTTTTTCTGCAGGACCGGGTGTGCGAGCTGAAGGAGGAGGTGCGCCTGCAGTACCAGCGCATGCACCAGCTCCTGGAGGAGGATCTCGGCCGCACGCTGGAGGCCCTGGACCGGGCTCAGGCTCGCTTTTTTCAGGACAACGCCTCCCAGGTTCTGGCTCTGGGTGAGCAGCGCCACAAAGCCCAGAAGCTGATGAGCTCCATCAACACGGCCTTCGGCAAGGCTGAGGAGCTGAGCTTCATGAAGAACACCAAACCTGTTAAAGTCCTCACAGACAGGTGAGAGAACAGTGTCTGTCACAGGCGAGCTGTGTTTCCTGTTGGACTACTTGCAGTATTTTGGATCTGGTTTGTTTCTTGTTGCAGGTCTCAGGCGTGCGTAGGAAGCAGCCTTCCTCCTTACAAAGTTGGGAATCTGAACTCAAAACTTTTCCTTTCTGAAATTTCAAAAAGAGAGAAGAGCTTGAAGCGAACGCTTGAAGGTAACAGCTTTCAGATTAACTCAAGTCTTATTCCAGGTTAGGAATGTGAAGATCACTGTCCATCCCTATTCCATAGTATTACAATCATGGTGCTGTTTTTATACTTTGTGATTGATTAGTCATTTACTTTAACAGAGAACCAACACATCTCTATGCTCCTTGTTCCAGCAGTGTAGGAATGATTGTTTACATTTCTGGCATTCCTATGTTGATGTAGGAGCTGAGGTATATCAAGTACTTAAAAAAATCTAAGTAAAAGTAAAAATACTTTAACAGAAAATTACTTTGTAAAAATCAATTTCTTGGATAAGAAAAGTACTTAAGCAAAAGTCATAAAACTGCTCAAAGTATTCGGGAAGGATAATGTGAAAGTGTTTTTACCCACACTCTAAGACAGCGGTTATCAAACATTTTGGGTCTGGGGACCCCAGCGACCCCCTATAAAACCCCATGATGTTTTAAAAGATAATTTACTGTCATTTTAACTCCTAAATGCCATGGGAATATATATATTTTTATTTCATTTATTATGTTTGTTTTTATTAGTTCATTTTTAAAACTTAAATCCAAATTAACAATTTAGTGAAATCTTTTGAGGACCCCCAAGATACCTCTTGCAGACCCCAGTTTGAGAACCTCTGCTCTAAGAAATGAAAATGTGAGTAATGTTGAGTAAATGTAAAGAAATTTATGGTTCAATTTACTCAAACTCTTTTTAGTGAAACTAGTTGACATAACTTGTTTAAGTAAATTCAACACATCATTTTTTAGAGAGCACAAACAACTCCTTTCATGAGTTCCATCATGTTTAAATTTGTAAAATTGTAAAACAAATAATCTTTTTTTTCCAATATAACAAAATAAAAGTTACGATTAAAAAAATAACTTAAGTACTGTAACAAAATGTACTTCATTACTATACACCTGGGCATAAGAGGAAACGCCCCCAGGGGGTGTAGTGATTCAGGACCGTTTTGAGCCATAGACCGGCTTGGAGAAGATAGTATTACTCATGTATCCAGTTAGAATATTTTCTTACAGTGCCTTGGTTTTATTAATCATTTCTGTCTTTTTATTTCTCTCTCTCAGTTCCGATCACCCCTCCATCGACGTTCCTGCAGTCTGTCGCTGCATTCCCCAGCGACCAGAGCTCCGGCTCCGGGGCGGAGAAGCGGAAACATTCCACTGCCTTCCCAGAGGGAAACGGGAGCGCCGGCAAAACCGTCGCCCCAGGTTTTAAGGACTCCTCTTCATCTTCCTCGTCTTCTTCCTCGTCGTTAGCCAAACTGCCCTACCTGGGCTCTGGCTCCGCCTCCGGAGAAGGCCAGTCCACCAATCAGCAGACTCTCGGCCCCTGCGCCCCGCCCCACATCAGCGAGAGCGGCAGCGCCGGAAGCGGGAGCGGCTCGTTGGCCAATCACCATTCAGGCTCGGTGTTCGGCTCCTCCCACTTCCCCCCCGGCGGCAGCAGCTCCTCCCACTCCTCGCAGCAGGCCGTGTTGCCTCAGTACGGCGGCCGCAAGATCCTGGTGTGCACGATGGATAACTGCTACTGCTCCGGAGTGCCGTCGGTTTCGGGCCACCGCAGCCACCCTCCGTACCCGCGCTCGGGCTCTTTCCCCTGGGTTAGCGCCCAGGACTACCCACCTCCTCCCGCCCTAACCTCTGGAGGTCCGTCCATGCAGGGCTTGGCGGTGAGGGACTGGATAGACGCTTCACAGACACACAGACATGCAGATTTCTATGGGCTGTACGGGCAACCTTCTACGAAGCACTACGTCACCAGTTAACAGAGCAGAAATATACCTGATATCGAGGACAGGCACCAAAATAGCACACTTTTACAGACTCGTACCCAGAAAATAAAAATAACACACTGTACACGCGTCGAAATAATGTTTATATTCTCACACAGATCTTAGGACACATTCGGGGGCAGGGTTGATCTCTTTGTGTTTTTATCTTCCTTTAATTTCAGTCAGTGTTTCATGTAGTGTATTATAGAGAAAACTAACGAGCAGCCAACTGCACAACTTGGCTCAGCATTTTACGCATAAAAAAAGGAATAATATTAATAATGAAGAAAAGACGCTGAACTAATCTTATTATTTATAGAGTAGGTCGCAAGTTGATAGAAAAATAAACTCTTGTTAGAAAATCCTTTCATGCTTCTTCAAGGCTCCTCACTGAGGCTAAAGGGAAAAGGAGATAATACCACGCAGTGTTGAGCTGTCCAGTTTTAGCTCGTTTCTCTTGATATAATCAGTTATCCCGAGGCCGACTGCCTTATGTTCCGCATATTTTTTTCACCACATAACTGACTTTGTTTGATCCTTTAAAAAGTGAGGGACTGAAATTCCTTGTTTTTCTTGATTTTTAAGCATCTTGGTATCGCTTCCTTTCTTTGCGGAGTTTCAGGGATGAAATCGTACAGCTTGAAAACAAAAAAAAAAAACGCTCTTCCATGGAAAACATCCACAGTGCACTTGTGGACGCCTTCCCAGTCCTACGACTACACACGTCGACACGCAGGGGGACATCACAGCTGCGTCTTGACGTCCAGTTGACTTCAGCGCTCTGCGTTTTTGAGAATTTAGCGCTTATCCGTAACCCCCTTCCTGCTGCCGCAAGAGGACAGAAAACTTTACAAAGACTGGCTCCTTTTGACGATTACTACAGCTTTGTGTTATTTGGTACATCTGTAGGAATCACGTTTGTCTACAGAGACTGTTTGAGACTGAACAGACCAAACCAATCCAGCATCTGGACAAAACGATGACGATGCTGTAATTGTACTTCCTGCAGGGCAAAGATGTCACTTCCTCTCTATAAGCACACAAGCTCTTGGCTTCCTGTTTGCAGCTGAAAGAATGCAAGGAAGATTTCTCTTTAAGCACTCAAAAGAAGAACAATTGAAGGAGAGGGGAAAAAACTGCAAGCTCTTTTAAATTGAGTATGAATGAAAACCAGTGGGAGGAACTTTGTTTTTCATTAACTTTTTCTTAAAAAAACAAAAAACAGACGTGAGCGACGATTCATCATCCTTAAAAAAGGAGCTGTTACAACAGCCGACATTTACAGGGGGTTAAAAAAAAAGATATCTCTTTTTGTAAATATTTTGTGAGAAGGATGAAAACATGATTTGGAGAAGGGTTCCAAATAAACGAACAAATTCAATCTGGTCTCTGCTGTTAACTCGTCCATGTGCAAACCCCATCATCTCAAATAAAAAAGAAAAGTGGTATTCTATATTTTTGTTACTGTAAATAAATCCCATAAAAAAGGCAAAATCAAGAGTGTGTTAGTTCTTAAATGCATCTCATTTCACTCTCTTGCCGCTGAAGTGTAAAAATCACTTGTTCCTGTTGATGTAAGTCCCCAAAAATGAAAATTAGTTTAATTAAAAACTAGTTAGATGCAAATATTAGCAGTCAGCCACCAAGAGCTGTTTGTGTTCACTGCAAGTTAAAACACTTATCTACCTCAAAATCTACAGGTAATGGTTGTTTCACGCCTGTTATTTGACATGAACTATAATATTGAACATAAGCTACAGTTCTAACAGGGTTTTTAAATCTCTGAAACCCAAGTCCCACATTTTTTTAAAGGAGTCATGCAAAATCCACATTTTTAGCCATTAAATACAGTTTTCTCTAATTACCACAACGTTTTCTGAACTATTATGTCACAGAAATTGTGACGGATTTCCCAAATGAGCTCTGGATTTACCAACTACAATTTGTCATCTTCATTCTCCTCTGGGTCAGACTCTGGCTCCAACATGTGAGGCTGGATGGACAAGTCTTCCCTTGTTTACATMTTTTAATTGATTTGTAAATAAAACGTTTCTGCGCAGCTATATAGTCGTAAACCACTTTATCAGGCTAGAATGAACCGGTCTGGAAGCTGGAGGGGGGCGAGGTGTGAAGCGACTTTTTGGATTTAAAAAGACAGCCTCAAAACGAGTTGATCTGAGACACTTCAGAAAAGATTGGAGAGAGGGGCTTGTKGAGTTACAAGGAGGAATTCAGAGCAAAGCATTGCAGTTCCACTTTATATAGACCCCAACTGAATTGTGAAAAAGGATTTAAAGGAATGTCTCTTTTTAAAGAAATTGTTTGGCAGTGGAATGGTTGCTTCTGGGGAAAATAATCTCAGATAAGTGAGTCTTTGTTTTTGTGCTTCTGGATTGGCTCTGTTTATTTGAAAATGTTTTTATGTTTTTAGTTTGTCCACTTTTTATCAGGAGTTCAAATCAGCAACCTAACAAATGTCTACCCTGATAACTCCATTAACACATTAAAAAAGTCACATTTACCCATCATATGTATTGGACCGATGGACAACTGAGTCTTTTTCATACGTGAATACCAGAGAATTTTAGAAGAATGCGGAAAATCTGCTCCAGACTTTTTCCCACAGTTGCTGTTTAAATCTTTTTTTTTTTTCGTACTGAAGATGTGCTTTTTTGATTAGCTGGTACAATCACCTTTTTATAGGACTAACAGACCGTTTTTCATTATTATTATTAGTCATGACCTTGCACATCCTCTGCATTTAACTTGGGTTGAAAGGTTGTAAACTAGAAAAAAAAAAAGGCCAAGAAACAACTATTAAACACAGATTTGCCTGTAAGGCAAAGGTTCTTAATGTTTTTATCACTCATGAGTACACTGACTGGACTCAAGTCGTTGTTGGTGCGCATAACAGTGAGATCGAGGGGCTGACTTCGCTTCAAAATCCCCCACATCTCATCAAAATCCAGAATCTTGGATGTGATAAAGAAACAAAATGATCCATGGAGCCCCCGGGSTTTAAAGGATCCACCACTGACGGCTTGACCCTTCAGCAGACCTGAGGTCTAGCCTGGTAGGTTCCGGATTGTTTTGGTGACCAAAGGAGGTACAGTAATGTTTTTAGCCAATTGGTTTAGAGAAGAAATAACTTAAAAACTATTATTGCACAACCAGAAAAAAAAAACAATTTTAAGTTTTAACCTACAATTTATAGTGTTTTCTCTTTGGTAAACAAACTGTTTGACTCTACTACTCTGTTAAATCYAATGATGCATGTTTATCTTAAAGGACACATTAATGACAGGGGAAAAATACCCTTTTAGTCCAAATTTTGAAGGTCTGTGTTCGTTCAGCGCTAAGAGGGCTCGTGAGTATATGGGGGTGGAGGTCTGCAGAGAGAAAACAGGATGGAAAGTCTTGACATTACARCTCGGTTATGTGTGTTGTTGTTGTGTGTGTGTTCCCTTCAGCCTGATTAAGCCGTTGCATTACTGTTTTCCCCTAGCCAGCACTTTGAGCCTCAATCCCATTCACACAGCAGGGATGATCCACTTGTTTGAACAGAGTGTTGGTCTCAGACTGGAAATAAAAACCATAAAAGTTCATAGAATGAAAAGATTTCCAAAACAACTCCTTTTAATGGGTCTTTCAGTGAGATAATCTCTTCAGTTGCCAACGTATTAAAAAAAGTTTGATGTTAATTCTCAGATGGACTAAAGATACTGAAGGAATTCATATCCTGCTACTTTTCATCGCCAGAGTTGGACCAAGATCATCATGCGCTGAGATGAGTTATCGCCAGTTTGATCAAAGCCTTATAAATGTTTTAGGTCAGACGTGTATAATCCTGGTCCAAGTGGGAAATGATCCTGTCTGATTTAGTGATTAAATTACCTCTTCAAGTTCTGCAGGAGCCTGTCAGTCATTTCAGTCAGGCATTGGAGCAGAGAAACCTCTAAAAACATGCAGGGTAGTGGTCGTCAACAACCAGAACTGGACACTCCCGTTTTAGATGATCTCATTGATCGAGGATGACTCCCGGCTACTACCACATTAAACTTCAGCTTGGTATCTGTAAATGAATTGATAAGGTCAACAGGCTGTCCCTTAGCAAAAAGTAGTATATGCAAGTATCCATTAAGTATACAAATTTTATTCCAACTTTTTTTATTGAATTTTTAGCAACTTGACATACAATATTTGTCATTCGGAAAATGAAAAAGAATTATAAACAGAGATGAAGAGAAGAAGAAAAAAAATCTTCCTTACATTAATGAGATTGTATTGCGCATAAATGATAATAAACATAAGCTGCCCTCCCCTCCAAAACCCTCTACCCTCCCCCCAACCCCGAATACCCCCTATCTAGGTTCT
>NW_013952441.1:2643179-2644210 GCF_001266775.1 Austrofundulus limnaeus | reverse complement strand
ACACACACACACACACACACACACACACACACACACACACACACACACTTTTATCTCCTGACACACATTTTCTCACACTTGTGCACACAGCTGCTGAACAGCTGCTTGATCCACGAGGAGAGAAAGAGAGGCTGTAATCTGGGCGTCTCTGATGTGTATCTGTGACACACACACACACACACACACACACACACACAGTAAGGGGGGAAAGGTTTTTACTCAGCTTTGCAACAACCACAGAAGTCTTTGTTCTCTTTTAGAGGTTTTGACATAAAAGGCTGCCTCTGTAATGTTTTTTTAATCGCCAAAAGGCTTCTGTCTGTCTGTTAGCAAAATATCTCATCAACCAGTGAACAGATTTGAATGAAACTCCCATAAAGTAATCATTAGACACACATTTACAACTGATAACCGCCTAAAGTCAAACCAATTAAAGATGGCCGCCACAGCTATTTTATATTAACTGATACAGTATAGATCATGTTTTCCACAGCGCCTTGTTAAAACTGAAAACAGGAGTCAGAGCCAGAACTGAAGAACAGCACTTGTACACGCTGCRAGAGAAGAAGAATTGAACAATGATGATCTTTGTGGGACAAGAAGAGGCTGTTTTCAAGCCTCTGAGGCCCTCGGTCACGTACGACGTTGGACCCAAAATAAAACACGGTTCCTGCTGCAGAGGCGCTGTTCGACACCGTTACTCAGGATCTAGATCTACTGAAGCTTTGGGTAATCGAGCCTGCATGAACATAACCGTCTATTTTTAATAGTTTTTGTTTGCTTTTTTTAAATTCAAGTGTTAAAATGCAACTGAGACAAGAAGAGTTTGAAATGCGACTTTCTACTAATTTTTCTGAGCACGGTCTGGTCTGTGTGGATTTACAAATTTTGAACTAAAATAAGTTGTGGTAGTAGCTGAGAGTCATCCTCAATGAATTATTTTTGGGGACATATGCAAATTCCAATTTTTTTTTAGCTTTTTAAGAGTGCAGAAAAGTTAAATCTAGTTTCTCCTGGTGCTGCGTAGATAT
>NW_013952441.1:2638613-2640260 GCF_001266775.1 Austrofundulus limnaeus | reverse complement strand
CTGGTATCATGGCTACCTGGCAATGGAGCTCAAAATTGTGGGATCATTTTAAGAAAATGAAAGAGAAACCTGTGCAATATCTGCAAGGCAGAACTTGCCTTCCAAGGCAGTTGTTTTTAGTTAGCATATAGCTAAAATCTAACCATGGTTATATTATAGCAGCTGCATTCTGGTGCAATAAGCTGTATGTTTTATTTTTAATTAACGTATGATCTGTTTAGTCAACTAATCAAAAAATAGTTGGTTATTAGTTGACTATAAAAATAATTGTTTGTGGCAGCCCTAGTTGACATCTTTTAATTCATTTGTAAATAAAATGTTTCTGCGCCGCTATATAGTCGTTAAACCCTTATATCAAACTAGAATGGACCAGTCTGGAAGCTGGAGGGGGCGGGGTGTGAAGCCTCTCATTTGGATTTAAAGAGACAGCCTCAAAACGAGTCGATCTGAGACACACCTCAAAAAAAAGGTGAAAGAGGGGCTTGTGGAGTTACAATAAGGAGGAATTCAGATCAAAGCATTGCAGTTCCTCTTTATATAGACCCCAACTGAAGGATTTAAATGTTGAAAATAAGCTATCTGTCTCCTTTAAGAGGTTAACATCTCACAAGCTGTGCCCAAATCTCGATTGTACACAACATAGTTTGATCAAAATGGCTACATTCCTCATCTTAAACGATGTTGGTTAAAAACGTGAAAGGCAGCAGGTGATATGCTTTACTTCATGGAATAATAGGCCTTTAATTGCATTACTGTGCAGCTGCCTCCCGCTGAGGCCTCTCCACACGTGGTTGGTCACAGTTGTGAACGCCTGAAGGCACGTGATTGTGCGCGTTTTCTGCAGCGAGCACCTCAGCAGCTTTCTCAAACACTTTTATTCACATACATTATCTCTGAAACTAGACAGGTTACATTCGAAGATAACAAAAAGGGCGAAACAGTGAATTCTCTCACTAAAACCCCAAAGAAACACGTTGGACCGATACAGTACCTCTGTTAAAAATCTGCCAGCACACATTAGATATGCAAACATTATGAACTAAGCCGTACAGGATGCCAAATACTCTATCATGAGCATAACGTCACGTATGAACACAGGGCTGAGCTATTTACAACTGATCAAAACTGTAGTGTTTCTAAAACCTTTTAATTATTCATATTTTATACATATTAACACAGTGTTATCCTTTAGTTTGGGGGGTGGGGTTGGATCGATTCTCACACGCGCTACACAAGTAGTTGTCTGAAAGCACTCTAACTTCACCATAAATAAAACAGTTATGTCTGAAAACAAACGAAGCCGGAGCAGAAACAGCGAGGAATGATTAAAATATWTTTTAAAAATTGACGGAGTAGAGATTGGAGGGGAATGAAGGGAGCTGTTTGGTCAGAACATGTTTGGATTCCTGTGAAAGACGGGGGGCTATGAAGGACTGCAGGCGGTGGCAGCAATTGGTCGGGACACTGATGATGATGATGATGACGTAACGAAGAGGGAGGCTGGTTTCCTGGCAGGGGTTCCCTTTAAAGGCAGATGTGCTGATTTTACCAATCATTGATGTGGTGATGCAGGCGGGTTAAAAAGTCCATGATAGATTAGTAGTGTATGTGTGTGTGTGTGTGTGTGTGTGTGTGTGTGTGTGTGTG
>NW_013952441.1:2628732-2637211 GCF_001266775.1 Austrofundulus limnaeus | reverse complement strand
GTGTGTGTGTGTGTGTGTGTGTGTGTGTGTGTGTGTGTGTGTGTGTGTGAGTGTGTGTGTGTACATTCACAGGTAACTCCATCGTACTAAGGCTCAGGGGGTGTAGTGTGTGTCAGTGTGCACGCTGCTGCTGCTCCTCCTGAGGTGTAGACTAGAGGCAAAGCTACTTTTTCTTGGAGTTGACGCTCTTGCAGACCCAGTTCATGCCCTCCTGAAGAGAGAAAGCAGAGCCGTGATACGAGCGCGAAGCAACACGAAGGTGAACGCTCACCTGAAAATTCAGGCTTTCTTATCCCCAGTTCCAGTGAAGATGGGATGTTGTATAAAACAGAAAATAAAATAAAACACGACGATTTGCAAATCTATTTCAACCCACATTTAACTCAACACACTACAAAGACAAGATATTTAAAGTTTAAACAAATGAAGTTTATTTGTTTTTTTGCAAATATTTACTCATTTTGAATTTGACAGGCCAGTCTGCACTCTTACTGTRAAGCCACACTGTTGAACACGTGCAGAATGTGGCTTTGGCTTTGCATGATAGTTATAACTTACACTTGTAGATGCAGTGATGAACTGTATTCACTGACAATGGTTGCCACCCGAGGGATCAAAGGTCACGGGCATTCAAGGTTACTTGCAGAGATTTATCCAAATTCTCTGAATCTTTTGATGATATTATGGACTGTAGACGATGAAATCCCTAAAGTCCTTACAGTTGAATGTTGAGAAACGTCATTTTTAAACTATTGGACTGTTTGCTCACTCGGTTGTTAACAAAGTGGTGAACCTCGGCCCCAGTCTTGCTTATGAATGACTGAGCCTTTCAGGGATGCTCCCTTTATACTCAGTCATGACACTCGCCTGTGAAAAATGCTCCAAACAGATGTTTTTGAGCATTCCTCAACTCTCCCAGTCTTTTGCTGCCAGTCTCAGCTTTTTTGGAACATGCTGCAGCATCAAATTCAAATTCAGTGAATATTTGCAAAAAAGAAAAAAAAAGTTTTTCCATTTGAACATTAAATATCTTGTCTTTATAGTGTATTCAATTGAATGTAGGTTGAAAAGGATTTGCAAATAACTGAATTCTGTTTTTATTAGGGTTGGGCATAATCGTATCGTGTGCAATTAATCGTCAGAAAATCATTAATCGATTAATTTTTCGCACTTGACGATTAATACGATYAATGCCACCAGGCAGAGTCAGTGCGGTGCTCCTCTCTGCTTCAAATATGACAAACATTAAAATAAAGTTCTGTAATTTATTTATCTAACACAATTTAAAATTAGATGTACAGCCTGAAGTCTGTAATTTTACACAATTTGGAACAGATTTTTATGAAGAGCAAATCTTTCCCACTAAATTGGTCATGTGACTAGGACATAAGGGTGTCCAGGGGATTAATCGTCAAATTAATCGTTATCGGCTAAACACCACAATTAATCGTGATTAATTTTTTTGCCAATATTGCCCAACCCTAGTATTTATTTATTTATTACACAAAGTCCCAACTTCAGTGGAATTGAGGTTGTCTAAATACATAAATATTAGAGCTTTGATTTATTTATTTGTCATGTTGGAACAGGCAATAAACTGCAAATGTAAAAATAAAACTAAAATAAATCTGTGCATTACGATTTTTGGAGGAATAAAGTAGCTGTTTAAATTAATTGAAAAATAAAAACAGTCATTAGTGGCGGTCCTGAGAACAGCTGGAATAAGAGGCAGAGTTTGGCTCATCTGCTCACCTGAACCCCCTCACCAGTGAGGGCGGAGCAGGACTGGATCTGCCACATCCGATCTCGGATGGTGTGCAGGTTGAGTCCCTCAGCGATCTCTGAGGCCGGAGCCGCGGTCAGCAGGTCCTGTTTGTTGGCAAAGATCAGCACAGGAACGCCGCTCAGCTTCTCCTCGTCCAGCAGCTCGGCCAACTCCTGCGACAAACGCACACAGAAGCAGCGAGGGAGGTGGGTACGAGCCCAGTTCGCGTATTTCTATCACTCTTGAGACAGGATTAAATGCAAAACCATTCAAACCCAAAACAAGACCAGCTCTGATTATCAGTCTTTAAAAGAACATGCCCAGCTGTAGAAGTCAGAGGAGAAACCTGCATTTTGCCTTATAAAACTTTGGTTTTCAAGAATTAGTCTTATTAAATTTAACTTCTGTGACAATAAACTGAAGCTTTGAGGACTTTAGTTTTGCTTAAGAATAACAGAAAGCAATATTGCTGAATTACAACATTTAAAATAAAAGTGTGCACCCTGAAAGTACACGCATTTCCTACATACCTGCCCAGTTTCCTCAAACCTCTTTCTGTCAGCACTGTCGATGACATAAATCTGAAACAAAGGTTTTATTTTGAAATTATTAATTCTAACATTATTTTGTGCAAAAATAGAGAAGATCATAAGGGAGAATGAACTGAACCAAAACACGCTCTCCTTACCAGCACATCAGTGTTTTCAAAGTAGTTTCTCCAGTACGGCCTGATTTTCCGCTGGCCTCCAATGTCCCAAACGTTGAGTTTGAAGCCCTGAGACTGCACGCTCTTAATGTTGAATCCCTGCAAGTACAGAGCGTTTAGCTGATAAGAACCAGGCCCCTCACCATAACAGCAAATGTGCGCTCTGACAGGTGATGTGGTTTACCTGCGTGGGGGTGATGTGGCTGATATCCTCAGACGCCAGCTGTTTGAGCAGGGTGGTCTTCCCACCATTGTCCAGACCCAGCAGCAGTATCCGAACCTCCTGGTCTGGTGTGCTTTTTAGCTTCCGAAGGATGGATAGCAATCCCTGCAACAAAACAAATTTCCACAAAGTTGAAGCATATTGACGTGAAAGCAGAGAGAAGTTAGACGTCAAAGTCACAGTAATTCTTGACCTGCTTATGATAAAAACCTGGTAACCTGCAATTTAAGTAAACACAGGGGTTTTATTTGACAAAACCAGCGTAATAATCACAATTTTTAAAACATTAGAATGCCGCTTTACGCTTGCATTATTCAAATGCTTGTTTAATTGTCTGAGTAAAACTTAAATAGTCTGTCTAGCTCTGTAAAAATAATGTTTTATTTTCATTTTTAAGTACTTTAGAGTAAAAAAAACAGTTTGCAATTTTAATTCAAGGATCAAGCATGTTTTGTGGCTCTTGATTTTATTTATTTATTTAATATAATGTAATGTATTTTATTTTTAAGGATAGGATAGGGTGAAAATGAGTATTTCAGTAGTTGAGGACCACCTTAATCCCTCATTTAAAAAAGGCCATGAAGGGCATCTTTAATTCATCTTCATTTTAAGTGGGTTTTCATTATGAACAAACTTTATGCTAACAGCATCAGAGCATGCTAACTAGGATAGCTTCTGTCCTCGTCTTCCTTCCAGAGCCTTTAGCTGCAGAGAGTCTGTTACCAGAACACAAACAGGAGCTGCATCAGAGCTAACGGGCTAATAATCTCCCCTGACAGAACGACGAGCGTGGCAGCTTTCTTTAGCAGCTAAACTGTTTTATTCGCCAACTCACGGGTCGTAAACTTTTAATAAACCAGAGCGAGCGCCACTGAATACAAATATTTGCATTCGTGAAGTCCAATGTTTACGCTTAACATCTATTTCCCCCCGATAAATTAAAACTCACCATCTTGTTGCCGTTTCTCCTGGAGACGCCGCTCACTGAGGGTGACGTCAGACGTAGTCGTGCTCATGATGCGTTCATGTCACACCGGCAGATTTGACAAAGAAAATTCCCAAATTTTGTCTTATTTTGCTAAAGATTTACAACAAATTATTCACGTATTTTATGAAGCAAAGTTGATAAACAAAACAACAAACCACACATATATATATTTTCTTTAGTGTTTTTTAAAGTTATTGAAAAACGTCGGGTATTTCTTTAAAAAATATTATTTTTCTGATTTTCTTCCATTTTGCTTAGTACTGATTTTTCTTTTAGATTTATTTTGCTCAGTTTTGGTCATTTGACCTATTTACATCTAGCCTTAATTGAGCTACATCTCCATTATTTGTTTACTGTTGTTTCTCAGTGATGTTTAACACGAACGATTTTAAACGAGCGAACTTGAACTCATCATTGTCCACGACTGTGGAGAACCAGTTTGGCTAGGATACATGCTAAGTATTTATTATGCAGGGAAATAGCATTCAGTTTTTTTATTTTTATGAACTACATTTGCTCACAGATATCGTAAATTGCTGCTCGTGCGTTCATAGCTACACACTCGCCGAAGGATTAAGACAAACACTTTCAGGGTGGTAAATATTAGCTGTTAGCACCGCGAGCTAACCGGGAAATAAACTGCTTGTTTGGTTTTCACCGGGTTTCACGTGGTTCCTCCTCAGCTTCTGATTGGTGGACTGCGTGCCACGTGCACGTTTTCCTACTAGCTACGCTGTGCACATTTGATTACCTGTCAGCCTGGTCGTTGTGGTCCTTGGAGGTCTCCTCAGAGGTATCCCCCACTGTTTTTGTCGCTTTCAAGTCGTTGTGTTGGAGTAATTCTGTCCGCCTGTCTGCTTCTTTTGCTGGTAACTGGTGCTCCGAGTTGCTTCACTCTCAACTTCAATCTGACATATTTTTACTCTTTTCCAGGTCGCAAAACTCCTGAAATCAAACATATTTTTCTACAATTTTACAGTTTGTTTTTCATTTAGCTGCTTTGATGCATGAAATGTTGTAAAAATCATCCAGGTTGGACTTCCTCAGATGCACCCAGGTTCTGGATGTGCTCTGGCTCTGCTGAACCTGTAAATTCTGGGAAACAAAACTACTGACTGATTTTATTAGTATTTTTTCTACTCTGTAACAAAACTGCAAAACAGTTTCAGGGTTTTTATTAAGAGGTGATGAATTACGGTAAATATTGTCTCAAATGTGAAGTCTGGATAAGAAATCGTTTTACAGGTTTGGTTGAAATGTTTACATTCACTATCTTACCTTTTAACCACCTCCTAACTTACAAAACAGCAAACTGATCCACCATGCGAGCACATTTATTTGCAGTTAAAATGTTATTCATTTGGTTTAGCTATAAATAAGAAATGCTGCTTGTATTTAAACATCTTTACGGTGTGGTAACTTTAACATGATATTTTATTTTCATCTGCTCTGCAGCTGTTTTATGTACAGTTTTGGATGTCAGGTTGATTTTCTGACGAAGCAGTCATTTCCTTTGATACCTTTGTTGCAATTCATGTTCTTGTTTGAATCACTTCCTAAAGAGTAAACCAGCAGAACTGAGAGGTTCACAGTTAAAGCTCACTTATCACGTGTAAAATAAAATGATAGTAGTTGTGCTCATTTAACGGCAAGTCGACGGTTTGTGAAGTCATCGATTTTGACCGAAAAATAGACAAATTAAGGATGAGATGTTTTGTGGTTAAAGGTTGTACTTTAATTTCTGATAAACACATTTTATGCACACTAAATGGGGCAAATAAAACCCAAACAGGGCAACAAATCTGAGTCTGTATGGTTGCAAACTTCATTCACAGACATACAGTATGTTATTGAATAAAAATAGTAAAATTTATGCATTTAGTCCAAAAAAATTAGTTGGTTTATTGTTTATAAAGCTGTGTTTTTATTATTATTATTATTATTATTATTATTATTAATAATAATAATAATAATAAACGTGCATGATTTGGTCTGTGGGAGAACATGCAAACTCCATGTCCGAACCGATGTTCGAACCCGGGACATTCTTGTTGTGAGCCGTCAGTACTAACCACTGATCCATCCAATGCAGGGATTTGCTACATTTTCTTTTTTTCAACTCTAACAAGTTCTGTGAGTTCTGGATTATTTTATTCAAAGTGAGAATCTTTGAATGTACGGAATCTGTTCTTTAGCTTCAGTGAGTCTAACGTGTTTCCTTTGTGGCTGGTTTTTTTTACGTGCTGCTTTGTAGAGCCATGTTGACTTTTGGCCAGTGTTCTGTGTTCCCCACCGGTGTCTGCAGGCTTTTAACCTACTTTCTGAAAAACAAACAGCAACAGAAACAAATCCAGTTCCAGCCGGGCCGAGCCCTCAGAGGCCGTCGGTGCTGCTCGCTCCTCTCATGTGTCCTCTATTTACTCTGCCTTCTGTAAATACCTGGCAGTAATGTAATAATGTAAAGTTCAGAGGGGAGTTTGGGTACTCTGTGCAGTAGTCAGCAGGTTTTGATTCCTCTTGATGTTGCAGGAACCAGAAATGACTGCCTACGGATCCATTTAGCAGGAGGCTGTCGACGATTTCTAATGGAAGTTTGGGACACGAGGCTGTTTCAGGGAGGACGCAGAGTTCGTGTTTGTTCAGAGACGTGAGCTTGGGCTGGAAAACAGCAGCTTCCAGCAGAGCTTTGTGGCTAAACATAAAAAAAAAAAACTCTTTCAGAGCGACTGTTTCAGTACCATGTTAAATATTTTGCAGATTTTTATTAAAAACCTGGACATTCCTAAATGTTTTACAAAAAGTTACAATAAAGCACTGGAGTTAGTTTTAATCTTGTCTCCATTTTAGTCATGCTATTTTCATTCTTTCGCACCTGAAGTGGAAACTCAATATAATAAATTAGTAGTCATTCAAGAGTGTTACAACAGTTCTCTGTATTTTCAGATTTCATCTGGATCTCCTGGCCGACGTCCTGCAGAGCAAACAGTGACTTCCAGCTAATAAGCTGCCATGAGTTTGAGCTCGTTCGACATCGATGCGCCGCGATGGGACCAGTCGACGTTCATGGGGCGACTGAAACACTTCTTCAACATAACCGACTGCAGAACGGCGCTGCTGTCTGACGCCCGGCTCGATGAAGCCAAAGCTTTGGTAGAAAGCTGCAGGTTAGGAAACAAACAGCGAGTTTCTTAAGGTGGATAAACGTGTGGCTCGACAGGGAACGTCAGCATCAGCACCCTTCCCAAACGCCTTCAGACGTTTTCTCTTCTCGTCCCTCTGCAGGGCGGGATCCGTCCCTCCAGGTACCACAGTGGAGCAGCTCCACTACGCCAAGAAGCTGTACGACTCGGCCTTCCACCCGGACACGGGGGACCGGATGAACATCATYGGCCGCATGTCGTTCCAGGTTCCCGGGGGCATGGCCATCACGGGCTTCATGCTGCAGTTCTACAGGTATCGCCTCGAGAAGAGAATGCAATCTGCTGCGGCTTCGCCACGTGTTTCACGCGGGACACTTTCGTAATTTCAGGACAGTTCCTGCGGTGGTGTTCTGGCAGTGGGTCAATCAGTCCTTCAACGCTCTGGTGAACTACACCAACAGAAACGCAGCRTCCCCCATCACCCCCAAGTGAGAACCTGTGATTCTGTAAATCACTGCAAGAGTTTGAAAGCAAAGTGCAGCTTTCATTTTAAAATGTAAACTTTACTCTTTATGCACTAATGTAAATAAATAGTCGTGTGTTTATAGCTTCAAAAAGAAAAAAATAAGTAGTTCCTCTGGATGGGTTCTTCTTTAGTGAAACGTTTCGTCTCTCCTCCAAGAGACTTCTTCAGTCTGATGAGTTTCAGGTGAACTCCCAAAGACCCAGTTCCCCGGCAAAAACAGAGTAATATAGTGTATGCTGTTAAGTGTCAGGAGGACTGTGATCTGTTATACATTGGGGAAACAAAACAGCCACTGTTCAAAAGAATGAACCAGCACAGACGAGCTACTTCATCAGGTCAGGACTCTGCAGTTTACACTCATCTACAGTAGGAATGCGCGATATAAACGATATACAGTAGAAACGTTATAAATATGTCCTATGATAGAGATCTATAGTCTACCGGCCAACCGCGCAATTCTTTTTGATGATGTAACCAGCTGGAGTCAAAACAGAGGAAGCGGGAAGCAACGTGACTGAGAGCGCAAATGAAGAGGGGAAAAAAACTTATCCGGACCTGGTTCAGGTGTGCGAAAATGAACGCTGAACTGTTTACATGTTTACGTGACGGCGCGTACTCCGGTTGGATGCCGATCGACCACACTGCCTGCTGCGGGAAGAGCGTGCGCCGCGGCACATGACGCAGCGAGGCGACTGACAGTCCAGGTGAAGTAGTGCTCCAGGACACACAAAAGCTCTCTGAGTCTGGACCTCATTTCTCCTGCGGTCATAGCATGACGACGCACGGCCGAATGCGCACGCACTCCGCGCCCACTCCGCACGCATTCAAAAGCGCGACTATAACTCAGCCTCTACTGTCTCCTTGTACAGCGGAGAAGCRCTGTGGGAAAGGCTGACAGTCAGACTCTTTCCAAAAAAAAAAGTAAAGCATAAACGGGATGATTGTCACCCCGCCGGAGCACGCACAGATTAAACACGTGGAGTGCAGAAAAAATAATCTGCAAAGTGTGTAGAAAGTAATAAATACAAACAATTTATTTTACCACCTTAAAACAAAGCAGGTGATTCCAAACACAACATCCAATGGATGCAGATATCTATTACATTACAGTTATTGTGTGTGTGTGTGTGT
>NW_013952441.1:2626708-2628482 GCF_001266775.1 Austrofundulus limnaeus | reverse complement strand
AAGTACGACTCCCCCCCCTGTGAGCAAAACATGTGAATCAGGGCCCCAATGATACCAAAACAAAGAGGGAAAGAGAGACAAAAGCAAGGGGACATTGAACCCCCGCTTGCATTCACTACATACACATAACACGACACGGGTCAGGTGATGGGGCACATGACCCTCTATGAACAATAGAGCCAATCAAGCCTATTGTTAGTCAATGGCCCTCTTTTGCATGTGACTAACCTGTTTGTCCATGTGGAGCAGTGTTCATAAAGCTGAGTTCACCTGAAACTCATCAGACAGAAGACGTCTCTTGGACGAGAGACGAAACGTTTCACTAAAGAAGAACCCATCCAGAGGACCTACTTATTTTTCTTTTTGATTTTTTTCTACCTGGATTACTGAGATACATCAGGACATTTATAGCTTCATTCTAAAGTTAACATGTTATCGTGGCGGTTTCAACAAGGAAACATCTTATCCTAAATCAGCTGCTGGTCTTTGTCGCTGTTGTGTTTCTCAGGCAGATCGGTGTCGCTTATGTTACAGCAACCAGCACAGCGTTGGCAACAGCGGTGGGACTCAACCTTTACACAAAGGTACGAACACTCAGAGGGATTCATGCAGCACAAACTGTTTTCACACCAGACAGATTGTTTTATTTATTTTATTTATTTATTTTTGTGCCATCAAACCAATCGGGAGGCTTTGTATCCTATCTTCTGTGAGAGCGCCGCAGTTTTAAGTGTTGTAAAGTGTTGAGGAACGATCCGTTGACGTTCACGGTGCTGATTTATTTATTTATTTTTCTCTCTCCCCTCTCTCCTGCAGAGAGCGCCTCCTCTTGTGGCTCGCTGGGTCCCGTTTGCAGCCGTGGCAGCAGCCAACTGTGTGAACATTCCCATGATGAGGCAGCAGTGAGTCGTCCTCGGAGCTAACTGCCTCAAATACACACGAGAAGGCAGAATGCACTGATTGTGTCTGATGCAGGATGAAACCACGCTGACTCAGATTACTGCTCTGAACCCTCAGATGGTTTTGTGGAGAAAACACACTTTTTTTCCTGTTTTTATTTTTATTTTATTGGTTTTGTCAGTAAACACGTCCGTTCCTGACAAATGTTAATAACCAACTGTAGTTTCTTTCTTTTTTTTAAATAAAACTTTATTTATTTAACTTTAATTTCCGTTTGTCAGAATAATGACAGCAGGGTTAGTGTAGTTTCCACGTTAGGTCATTGGTTGAAAAATGGTGTTGTACAAACAGGGTTTTAGTCTGTTGTATGTTTTCATTCCCATGTTTTATTGAGATGTAGAAAAAACATCCTAATTGGATTATTGGTTTAAAAGTGAACATCTAATTAAAATTTCTTCTTTTTTTTTTTCAGGGAAATTCTGAACGGCATCGCTGTCACCGATGAAAATGGCAACAAACTGGGTCACTCTAAGGTCAGATTAACTTCTAATCTGAACATTTCCTGTTTGACCTACAGAATAAGTGAATTATTACAACTTTCTCTAGTAATCACTCATCAGTAATAACTCAAACACATAAATGAAAAGGTTTGTATTCTGATAAAATACATCAAAGTTTCAAATGTTTTTTGGTTTTGTTTACTTTTACTTAAATTAAACTGAGTAATTAACCTGTTGAATTAAATAAGGAGTGTTGCTTTTATCACCTAAACTTCCAGGATTCTCACATGTGAGGAACAAAGAAAGTCACCTTTTTTGCAGTGTTGTATAAAGTACCACAAAGTGATACTTGAGTAAAAGTACAAGTATCTTAC
>NW_013952441.1:2615342-2626092 GCF_001266775.1 Austrofundulus limnaeus | reverse complement strand
ATTCTAGACAGTTTATCAGCTAAAAAAAGTTAATTTTGGGGTAAGTTACTCTTTAAGTACAGTCCTTTTGTTTTTAATGATTATGTCCTGCTGGAGTGTGACATGATTTGTTTGTGTACAAACTAATACGGTATATATTTATACTTCTCATTTAACCATAATTATATTCACTCTATCTAAGAGGCACAATTTATATGGAAAGTATTTATTTTTTACAATAACAAGCTGGAATGAAAACAAGCAAAAATGAAATAAAAGTAACGACTTTCTACTTCTTGCCTTTTTTTAAATGTAAGGAGTAAAAAGTA
The DNA here is from genome assembly GCF_001266775.1 of Austrofundulus limnaeus. Taxonomy (NCBI): domain Eukaryota; kingdom Metazoa; phylum Chordata; class Actinopteri; order Cyprinodontiformes; family Rivulidae; genus Austrofundulus; species Austrofundulus limnaeus. Next base: position 2,625,784 of record NW_013952441.1, on the reverse strand, counting down.
CAAATAATTGTGTGAAAATGTAAGAAAYAGAAGTAAAAAGTAGGCTGAAAAATAATTACTCTAATAAAGTACAGATACCCAAAAATTCTACTTAAGTACAGTAACAAAGTATTTGTACTTAGTTACTTTACAACTCAGTTTTTTGGGGGGTGTTTTCTGAATCAGAAATGGGTCGTTTTTAGTTTCTAGTTGTCATGGATTCAGACCAGATATGTTAGAAATTTGTGTACATAATCCTTTAAAATTTTAGACAAGCTTTTAAAACACCTGTTGTCTTTCAAATTAGCAGAAAAAAATAAAGGCTGGGGTTCAGTTTTTAAAGTTTTTGAAGCTTAAGCTGTTATGTAGCTCCATCTCCATCTTCTGCCACTTATCTGTAGTTGTGTTGCTGCTGCAACAGGYCCAGGAGAGAAACCCAGACATCCCTTTCCCCAGCATCAGTTTCCAGCTCGTCCTGGAGGACCCCGAGGCCTCCTGCCGGTGGGACGTGCCCGGAACACCTCTAAAGGGAGGCGTCCTATGAACCACTTCAAAGGACACTTGTTTCGGCCGCTCATATCTGGGATCTCTTTCAGTCATGATCCACGCCTCRGACAGACCAGTAAATGAGAGCTTTGCCTTTCGACTCAGATCTTTCTTCACCGCGACCAACCGAAGCAACGCCCTCATTACTGAGGACGAGGCCTCAATCCGTCGATCCATCTTCCGCTCCATCCTACTATCACTCAGGAACAAGACACACATTCTACCCTTTACCGCTCGTAAACCATGGCCTCAGACTTGGCCTGAAGCAGGGTTATTATAGTTAATGAAAACTAACTAAATAATGAAAACTGAAATTGAAAAAAAAAAACATTTTAGTTAACTGAAATAAATAAAAACTGTAATAAAATGAAATAACGATAACTGACTAAATCATTTTACAAAATTAACTGAAATTATAGATAAAATATCCTTAGTTTTAGTCTTTGTCAATTTATTAATTTTTCTTTTTTTTCACATTAGCTGTGGGCAGCTTATAGCACCTCATAGTCCGTAAAAACACATGTTTACAGTCTGCTGCTGCTCAGCATCATCTGTTAAATGACAACAGCAAAAGTTGGGAGAAAGTGGCAAAGTCCATTTTGGGTTTTCTATGAAAGCTAGTGTGTTGTAGTGGAAACAGGTGATAAAACAGGTGAAACACTTCTCAAGGGAAAAACTGCATGAATCAAGCTCCCACAAGACGCTAACTATGACTATCTTGACACTCTAGCTTCTCTCAGAAGCTCCAGTGAAAAACAAGTAACAGGTAGCACTGGGTTGGAGACAACTGTTGTCATCATCGTAAAATATTTGCCCAGCTTTTTAGTTGGCAAACTTGAATTACACAATGATTTTAGGAAGATGTTGCTATAATGGACTGCTTTAACTAGCGACCAAATAGCTGTTGGTTAGTTAACTCACAGGAATACTTCAAGCTGGAGGATGCATTGCCAAATATGCTTATTCAAGCTACAACAAAACTAACACTAGAACTAATAAAAACTAAACTAAAACTAAGCAATAAAAATGCAATATAACTAATAAAAACTAGCAAATTCACTGTAAAAACTAATTAAAACTAAAGGAATTAAAAGAAAAAAGGTCACAACGAAATAAAACTAAACTACAATGAAAAACCCAAAACTATTATAACCTTGGCCTGAAGACACTAACAGAACGACATGGTCCACATAAAGCAGAGACGAGAACCATGAGCAGAACGGAAGCAGCGTTGCTCTGTCGCGTCGCTACAGCTTCTTATTTCTTTAATCGAGTGACCTCCAACTTTATTAACTACAGAATAAAAATGATTTTCAGTAACTGTAAATGCATTTATCAGGTTATGTCTTGCAAACTGTGGCGTCACGTACAATTAAACATGCTCACTGACCAAATCAGTATTAAAGTGCTATTTTTATTTATTTGTTTGTTTRTTTATTTATTTTTCAGAAAGCAGCAATAAAAGGCATTACTCAGGTGGTCATCTCACGGATCACCATGGCTGCCCCAGGAATGAGTAAGGAACAAAGAAAAAGTCTCGTTTTATGAACGCTGGGTTTGAGTTTTATCGTCTCCCTCTTATTTCCTCTCTTCTCTTCCATCAGTCATCCTCCCCATCATCATGCAGAGGCTGGAAAAATACAGATTCATGCAGGTCAGGGCTTCGTCTCAGTCAGTAAAGTGATCTAAATGCGCTCGCTTGTCTTGAAGCCGCTTTCTGTTCGTTAACAGAGAATCACGTTCCTGCACGGACCGATTCAGGTCATGCTGGTGGGAGTGTTGTAAGTACAAAAGGCCACGAGGTCACAGGGGTCTTTAATGTCTGAGCCGATGTTTTTAAGGTAACTTTTGTTCTCTTTTCTCTTTAAAGTTTGGTCTTCATGGTGCCTGCTGCCTGCTCCCTGTTCCCTCAGAGATGGTAATAAATCTGTTCTTTTCTTTCATCACCTTTTATAGAGTTCAGCTCGTGTAGATGAAAGAAGACGAACGACACAATCAGAGCTGTTAAACTCACTTTGTTCTTTATGGTGTGGTGCAAAAGTCTTAAAATGTCTCATAATGTATCTGGTCATTATGTATACCATTAACCACTATTCCACTAAACAAGAATCTTACCTCTACTAACATTAAACCACTAAACAAATTAGAAAAAAAAACTTAGTGGAAGCTAACGCTAACCGCTAAAATGACTGGCGCGCATCCTGCGTCTTCATCACCTTTTAGTTGAAGACTGGTGGGCCTGACACCTGCTATTAGTTTTCTATTGGTTTAATTTGAAGGTGGGCGGGGTCATCTGTGGCAAATCGGCCAATCCAAACCAGAGTTGTAGCTCTGTCTAACTTGTTACTTCCCAACTCCTTTCAGAATAAAAGCATTTCTTTGATCAAGTTTGTATTCTGATAAATACTGTTTAAGGTTAGTCAAACAACAAAAAGAAAATACATTCTTTACCATATCTTATTCATGGTCATTTTTTGTATTTATTATTTAAATATTTTTATTTGTTATTATTTAAATAATACTGCTAAAGATGCTACATGCTACACATCCAGCGCTGCTTGTAAGAGGGGAATAGTTTTTATTTAATTTGGGATAAGTGGCATAAAAATGGAAGTTTTAGACTTGTAAATTTTTTATTAATAAATTAGCAACACCTAATTTAGTGGATGCTGATCAGTCTGATAACAGTTTCCAAAGTTAGCAAAAAAAATGTTAGCCCATTAGTGGAACTGAGCTCACCACTAACTGTTTTCAAATCCAACTGTGTTTTATTTTTTTTGCTTTTTCTGCAGCTCCATGGCGGTGTCAAAGCTGGAGCCTGAGCTGAGGGACTCCATTGTGTCTCAGTATGGAGGCAGAGTGCAACACGTTTACTTCAACAAAGGCCTCTGAGTCCAGAACGAACTGCTTAGTGTTTTCCAAACAACGCCAGACAATTATGCATACACATAAGATGCCATTTTTAATTATTAGTCACAAAGAAATGCTTGATTTCTTACATTTTACTTCAGAATCTCTGCTGGTGGTTTTTAAGCTTTGGGACTTTCAATCTTTTTTTTTTTCTTATTGTTTTGAGCAGGTCATGTGTCTGGATCACTCTGTACTTCTGTTCTGAAACCAAATGATCTCGTCTCAGGAACACCATGTTAGTTTGCCAGATGAAATCTCTGTTACGTTGTTTACGTTTCTCTAAATGTAACTCTCTCTGAAAACAAGGCTTCACCCTGCTGATCCTCCTCTCAGTCTGTGCCTTTTTCAAAAATTGCAGGTGCAACTCTGCTGGACTTGGATTCTTTATTTTATTCTATTTTTTGTTCTTAAACCAATAACTGCTTCACTGTGGAAAGAACATTTCTCTGAACAAGTGGAGTCCTAAACTATCAGTCATTGGGGTGGAGGCTACTGCCCTCTTCTGCCTGTCAGGAGGAAGATTTGGTGATTGATGTGAAATGGTTGCTTTATTAAAAATAAAGTTATCATTTCACACTGGATGTCATGGTCAGAGTGTGTTTTGTGAACGACTCTGCTGCGACCACAGCAAACCTGAGCACCGTTTCTGAAAAACTGATTGAGTTATAGGGGTTTTTGTGTTTTTCGTGGTAGTTAGCCTTTTGCTGCTTTAGCTTTTAGCTACTGTTTTGCTTCTTTTAGCTTTAGCAACTCAGTTTCAACATTACAGAAAAATAAAACTAGGATTTTTTTTGTTGTTTTGATTTTTGTTTTTTATAATATGGGACCTTTCTATGAAAGAGAGTTTGGGCCACTGGAAAAAAAAACTTACTATAATCTCAGAATTTTAAATCTAAAGACTCATAATTCTAGAATTAACGGATTAACGTCAGAATTATAAGAAAAAAGTCAGAAATATGAGATTAAAGTCAGAAGTATTTATTTTCAGGAGCCATCTTTCGGTCTGCAGATGAACCAGCAGAGCGCCGCTGGAAGAACAGCGCCCTCTGCTGGTGGAGTTGTTGATCGCCGCGGGGAGGAGCCGCTCGGGTAGCCTCATAAAAACCTCCCCGAACCGCAGAAACCAAAACAGTCCGGACAGGCAGACGTTTACAGACGGGACGGCGGAAGAGCTTCCTGAAAACAGCGAGTCCCATCACTGTCACGACGGAGCGGACGCTGTTGTTGACGTTGTTGTCGGTTAAAGAAGAAGAAGAAAGGCGGAGGGGAGGGTCGCTGCAGCTGGATCCAAGTCTCTGCGACGCATCTGCGCAGCACGAACAGACCTAAACAGAGAGACTGAGGAACCGTTCGCCTTTATCCCCCCCGAAAAAAAAAATGCCGTTTTCAGCTCACGGCATCCTTTGTGCGCTCGCGCTGCTGCTTCTGTGGCGCGCGGAGGAGCTCGCGGAGGCGTGCAGCTGCGCTCCGGTGCATCCGCAACAGGCGTTCTGCAACGCGGACGTAGGTAAGCGCATCACCGGTGGGGGGCTGTTGTTGTTGTTGATGTTGTTTTTGTTTACCCGGCCCATGTTGCGCCAGGGTTCTAACCGAAGCTGCTGCCGCCGCTCAGACCTCCTCCGCGGCGGGTAAAGGAGTTCCAGAGGCGGCTGGAAACGGCTGGAAGCTGACGGAGGACCGAGGCCACAATCAGCTGGCACCTCATTATTAACACCTTAATGTTGTTTTAATCAAAGATAAATGAAAGCGCATTTTGGAAAGCAGGAAAACAGAAAATGCTTTCGTTTGATCATTTGGTCACTTCGAATAGAAATATGCTATAATAGTTAACGCTGAGTCAGCATTCACACTTTTTTCAGTCCACTTTTGCACAGGCCTGATTTACTGTTTTAGCCATTCAATCATAAAAAACTTTCAGCTTCTTTAGGAGATATGTGCCCTGACATAGCTTTGTCAACTTTTGTACTTTTCAAGATATTTAACTTTTATTTAAAAATATTACCCCACATTTAGATCTCATAATTGCTTCAGAAACACTGTAATTTTGTAAATCTGAATCAGCAGTCTTTCTTCTTATGCTGTTTTTTAAGCTACCCTTTTTTAGCTACTACTTTTGGCTTATACAGCTAACATTTTGCTACTTTTATTAACCAACTCCAGCTTCCATCCCTTTTACCAGTTTTGCTGCATTATATTTTAGCTTATGTTAAGTATTTTCTACTTTTTGATTTTAGCTGGAGTTCTGCAACCTTTAGCTTACCTTTTGCTGCTTTAGGTAATCTGTTAGATCAGTGGTCCCCAAACTTTTTATCTTCTGACCCACAAAATATCCATGGCAAAAACTTGTGACCCCAAATATTACTGGTCTGAGTACACAAACTTTGTTAATAACCCTAAAAACACAGGCTTTTTTGACAACCTAAACAGCTTATACACAAATACAAATACTTATTTATACTTTTTTGTGTGTTTTTTGAATAGTTATAGGGAAAATATTACATCAGCAATTATTTTATTACCCTTTAAATTGATTTCTGGAGATTATCCAAGGTGCTTCATGACYCATAATTGGGTCCCAAGCCCAACTTTGGGAACCAAAGTGCAGTGGTTCCCAAACTTTTCAGCTTTTGACCCACAAAATAACAGTAGAGACCTGTGTCCACAACTATTTTTGGATGATAAACATTTGTATCAGGTCAACTAAACATGGGCATAGTGACAATATTTTTATACTAAATTTACCCATTTTAAATACACTAACCTCACTCTTTGTAACAACTATGCCAAAAATGTAATTAATTCAGAAAATCTTTTCAGGACCCCACCTTGATGTTTCGGGACCCCACTTTGGGTCCCGACCCCAACTTTTGGAAACACTGTGTTAAATCATAGCTGACTTGTCCTACATTTACCTTAGAGCTAAACTTTAGCTATTTTTAATTAGCTCATGTTTTCACCACTTTGAGATAGTATTTAGCTCATTTTAAGTTTTAGCTATAGTGTTCTGCAACATTTAGTTTTACTTTTACTACATTTAGTGCTTATATAAATTATAGCTACTTTTCTCTTTAACTCATGTTTTGCTACTTTTAGCTAATGTTTTGTTTATTTTAGCATTTAGCTGACTTTGTACATTTACCTTTTAGCTAAGCCTTTGCTATTTTTTACGATTTCAGCTCATGCATCACTACTTTTAGCTATTGTATTGTGTTAGCATTTGATTCGTTTTGCTACTTTTAGATAGCATTTCAYCTTGTTTAGCATAGAGCTAATGTTCTGCTTCTTTTAGCTTTTTCAGCTTCTTCTATAAACTTCAGCCATCTGGCTCCTTTTTCACAAATTATGCTGTTTCTCTTATATCCTGGTAGCATTTAGACGAACCATAGAAGGGCATCTGTGGCTCACTCGTTAGTTCTCCTTGTCTGTTTTTTTTTATTTTTAAGTGATTTTTTTTGGGGCCAACGTGGCACCAGAAACAGAAGGGATGGAGAGAATCTCAACCACAGAATTTGTCACGCCACAAAATTCTCTCCCCCCTTTTTTTTTCTTCAAATAAAATCAATCCCATTCCTGTACAGTTTCCTTCTACACGGGGCGGTGGTGTTGAGGAATTGCAGGAATGTTTCTGGGGTTTTCCCAACTTTGCTCCCATGCAGCAACACACACACACTTTCACATGCATGGAGACTCACACTCACTGGCTACAGAGGACATCTGGCTGTCAGTCCAGGGTGTATTTTTAAAGGGGAAAGTCATAAAAACTGTCAGTGCAAATGAAAGTATGTTTGGCATCCTCATGAAGGAAAATGCTGGGGCAGCGTGACCGTGGCGCCATCTTCATCACCCGCTGCTGAACGGCGAAAGCGGACAACAAGGCTTTTGCACGTACAATGGGGAAAATTAGTCAGTCACCAATTGTGCAAGTTCTCCCACTTAAAAAGATGAGAGAGGCCTGTAATTGACATCATAGGTAGACCTCAACTATGAGAGACAAAATGTGAAAAAAAATTTGAGAAAATCATTTTGTCTGACTTTTAAAGATTTTTTTTTGCAAATAATGGTGGAAAATAAGTATTTGGTCAATAACAAAAGTTCATCTCAATACTTTGTTGTATATCCTTTGTTGGCAATGACAGAGGTCAAACGTTTTCTGTAAGTCTTCACAAGGTTGGCACACACTGTTGCTGGTATGTTGGCCCATTCCTCCATGCAGATCTCCTCTAGAACAGTGATGTTTTGGGGCTGTCGGCGGGCAACACGGACTTTCAACTCCCTCCAAAGGTTTTCGATGGGGTTGAGATCGGGAGACTGGCTAGGCCACTCCAGGACTTTGAAATGTTTCTTACGAAGCCACTCCTTTGTTGCCCTGGCAGTGTGCTTGGGATCATTGTCATGCTGAAAGACCCAGCCACGTTTCATCTTCATTGCCCTTGCTGATGGAAGGAGGTTTGCACCCAAAATCTCACAATACATGGCCCCATTCATTCTTTCATGTACACGGACCAGTCGTCCTGGTCCCTTWGCAGAGAAACAGCCCCAAAGCATGATGTTGCCACCCCCATGCTTCACAGTTGGTATGGTGTTCTTTGGATGCAACTCCTCATTCACTTTCCTCCAAACACGACRAGTTGTGTTTTTACCAAATAGTTCTACTTTGGTTTCATCTGACCATATGACATTCTCCCAATACTCTTCTGGAACATCCAAATGCTCTCTAACAAACTTCAGACGTGCCTGGATATGGACTGGCTTAAGCAGGGGGACACGTCTGGCACTGCAAGATCTGAGTCCTTGGCGTCGTAGTGTGTTGCTGATGGTAGCCTTTGTAACATTGGTCCCAGCTTTCTGCAGGTCATTCACTAGATCCCCCCTTGTGGTTCTGGGATTTTTCCTCACCGTTCTTGTGATCATTTTGACCCCACGGGCTGAGATCTTGCGTGGAGCCCCAGATCGAGGGAGATTAGTAGTGGTCTTGTATGTCTTCCATTTTCTGATTATCGCTCCCACAGTAGATTTCTTCACACCAAGCTGCTTGCCTATTGCAGATTCAGTCTTCCCAGCCTGGTGCAGGTCTACAATTCGGTTTCTGGTGTCCTCCGACAGCTCTTTCGTCTTCACCATAGTGGAGTTTGGAGTGTGACTGTTTGAGGTTGTGGGCAGGTGTCTTTTATACTGTTAACGACTTCAAACAGGTGCCATTAATACAGGTAAGAGTGGGGGAAAGAGGAGCCTCTTAAAAAAGAAGTTACAGGTCTGTGACAGCCAGGAATCTTGCTTGTTTGTAGGTGACCAAATACTTATTTTCCACCATTATTTGCAAAAAAATTCTTTAGAAGTCAGACAAAATGATTTTCTCAAAAAAAAAAATTCACATTTTGTCTCTCATAGTTGAGGTCTAACTATGATGTCAATTACAGGCCTCTCTCATCTTTTTAAGTGGGAGAACTTGCACAATTGGTGACTGACTAAATACTTATTTTCTCCACTGTATGTGTGTGTTTGAGTGTCTGTTAGGAAAATACGTCGTGGACCACAGGGCGATGCACCTTCAGCTGATTTAACTTTTGAAGTCAGCCTCATTCAAGATGGCTGCCACAGCCAACAGACCTTAGGAAACACAAGCATGGTTGTAACTCAAAGAAACAGTGCTAACATTTGTTGGCTGCAGCTGAGAGTCATTCACAACACACACTCCAATACAGCTACAGCTTTTTCCTTTTCTGAAAATCAGTTCTCCGTCTAAAACATCTTTCTGCTCTTTCCCAGAAGCCACCTCTGTGGCTTCACGCTGCAGAACGACCGCTCTGTTTTCAGTTGTGACTCAGTCAGCAGCTGAGCTGGCGGCAGCAGAGACAGGATGTCTCTCATGAGACGAATAGGTGTGCTTCTGTAGTTGTTTTTTTTTAAGGTGGTTTATGAGTCAAGAAAAGGTCTTGTAATCGTTTACAGAAGAGGAATGCTCATTAATGACGATGCAGACCACCAAACAGCAGCTATGAACTGTGTTATTGACACGTCAGGGTCTGAAACTCATTGTGGGTCATGAAGAGGAGGCATCTTGAGGTGATGAAGGTCAGGAGATGAATCGTTGGTGAACCACTGAGGTGAGGCCAGAACTGCGGTCAGAAACGGTTTAGAAGTTGGCTCAGAAAGAGGACAAAACGTCCGACAGTTGAGATTTGTTTTGGTAGCACCGAGTGCCGTTCTGCTGGTTGATGCATCGGTGCGTGTGCACGCGTGTGTGTGTCATCTTCTGTTTTTCTTGTAAAGTAAAGCTCTAGGACGAACCACAAGCAATAAGCGTCCTGCTGTGTCATGTACCCACCCCACAATAACTCACGGAGCAGAAAAGAGACAAACATCCTGGTTTTTAAATAAATCCCACAAAGGGGAACTTCCAGCCCACCGCCCCGCCCAGCTGGACTGTCCTCAGACCAGCTGGTGAACACCAGAGTCACCCTGCTGTGTTCAGAGAACAACAATCACAAGCACCTTAATAGACRTGCTTTACTTCAGCCATATTTTCATTTTCCCAAAGTTAAAATAGTGACTACCTTAAATCTTCTCACCTTCCACCGTGTTGGGACAGCTTGTTGCTTTTTATGCCACTAGATATCACTGCACATTTAACGTGATGTCACAGAAAACCAAAGTTTAATATTAGATGCAAAATGTGTTCTGTTTTAACAGAAATCTACCTCTGAAGCAGGGTCGGCCATCAGGCTTCAGGTGGTGCCCCTTGTGCAATTTTATAAATCTCACTTGTAATTACATCCATCTACATACCAAGTAGTTAACAATATATTTCATTTGAAACAGAATACCAGAATTTTACCTCATACCTGCCATCATCTGCTGACAGCAATGACCTGTTCATGTTACCCAGCAGCTGTGGAGTGAAGCAGTTCTAGGGGGGTGTCCAGGGGTATACTCCTCCAGAACATTTGGTAAAAGATCTACTCAAAACTCTGCATTTTTCAGCCATTTGAAGTAGGGCTATATATATA
>NW_013952441.1:2611389-2613915 GCF_001266775.1 Austrofundulus limnaeus | reverse complement strand
GTCACAGCCTGTGCAAAAGGTGTACCACATGGTTTGCTCAAAAGTTTGCATTTGAGTTTTGTCACTCAGACAGAACCACCAATCAAATGTAGCCTTTAATGAATTTGGACAATTGATGGATCTCTTCATATTTTTAAAAAATTCATTCTGGAATCAAGATATTTTTTTTGCTTTGACCCCAGAGCAGAAAGACATCAACACTACATACTATGTATTTGTTTATTTATCACAAGTCATATCGTCATCGCAATATTAAGCACTGTTCATAAATCAGTATTTTATGAAAGTAGAAAACTGAAAACCAGACTTTAACTGAAACTTCGATTATCATTATTTTCTTTTCCATTTACTCACTGAGCACCAGTAGTTAGTCTTGACTGCATCATATGATACTTTTATCATAAAATATCCTCTGCTCCATAAGATGCCTCATGTAGGAACAAAGCTGAGAAACCCACAGAAGTTATCTTCATAAACCTGAGGAACCAGTGATTATTCTACACACTAAATCAACTATACTCTGATAAAAAGTATAATTTGTTTTTGTCCCTCATTGGTGGTGCCCCCTAGATGGATGGCGCCCTTAATATTTGCCTACACTGCCTATGCCACAGGCCGGTCCTGCTCTGAAGCCTGACCTGAGGAACCTTATCATGGTTCTCATTATTGTCAGACCAATTTCTCAAGAGTTACTGGGCCTCGTCGCACTTCTCCCTTTTATTTAAACTCAAACAGAACGGCTTTAATTTGTTGGACCCTTCAGACGAGACATAAATATTCGAGCGCTGACGATAAAGTCAGGAAGGCGCATAAAACAACCGTCCAACTTCTTCTTGCTCTGCCAAATGGTCCACTGACTCCGGCTGATGGTATTTTAGTTTTTCTTATTGACGTTCTTGTGAAGTGAGGACACTCGGGAATAAACCGGACACATCGGGTAAACGGATCAGTTCAGCACAGAGCAGACTTCAAGTCAAACAGTAGATCTGCATTGAGATTATTCTAAGATGTCAACAAAATGTTMTTTTTTTATTGGATTCATCAAGAGATATTGATCGGGATGCGCTGTCTGTCAGAGGCAATCTTGGTCCTCGAGGGCCAGTATCCTGCAACTTTTAGAGGTTTCTCTGCTCCAACACACTTGCGTTGACCAAATGAGTGATTAAGAGGCTTTTGCAGAACTCGAAGAGGTAATACGATCACTGAATCGGGTGTGTTGGAGCCGAGAAAACAAGTAAAACACGCAGGATAAGGAGTCTTTGCTTTGAATCCGTCCACGGCAAACAGCTCCGCTAGCCGAATCGCGAAGCCTCAAGGGGACGTCCAGAACTCTGMGGCTTGTGCGCAGATGTTGCCAGAGGTTCTGGGAGCCGCCTGAGTTGTGTTTGAAGGCGGGTTTGTCTCTGTTCAAATGACAGGTTGAAGTGAAAGCCCACATGACATGTGGAGCTGTGCAAACCACATCAAGACAGCGAGCAAGGATTTGCTGGAATAAGAAAAGTGCTGAACGGTAAACGGGGGCGAGCCTTCAGGACGTGGTGTGTCTGCTCRTGTGGGGTTCGCATGGAAAACACTGCAGCGTTATAAATGCATAAATAATTAGGCGTTCTGTCTGGTTGCAAGAGTTGAAATGAATCCTGGCTGCTGACTGTCTGTCGCCGATTAGACGATTTTAAAGACGAACCTGTGGGGCGATTATCCTGCTTTAGCATCACGTTGTGCAGCTTGCCGCCTCCGCAGCACGGTGTTTAGACTGCACAGGATGATCCAGACGGGCCTAGCAGAAGGGCAAACTGGGAGGTAAACACATCTGCCGCACAAAGGTAGACAGATAAGCTCCCATAACAGCAATCTATTGTGAATAACAGGGTAATTTTCTCCCAGTGCTGCATCCTGCTGCAGGTTTTGTGTTTTTTATTTATTTATTTAATTTTCTTTGCTCATTAGTTTGTGGGCTCAGAATGAGGTCAGGAAATGAGAGCGGAAAAAAGAACTGGGAGGAATGCAGCAGAGAGAGCCAGCCAGGTATACTGCTGCGTGTGTACTCTGGCTGCCGCTGCGCATTTGCATCAAAGTGCAGCAGGAGGTTTTTTTTTTTTTGCGAAAAACTTTGTTTATCCGAAGCAGTGAGTGGTATTTTCCAAGTTGATCAAATGTCACAGTGTGTTCTAATCTTTTCATTTCCTCTTTTGCTCTGATTTGTCTTGAATCACTTTTCTCTTGTGCTGCCAATGATGTTTTTTCTTGTGCGCGTTGGTCTCTTGGCAAAATGTCTCGTGAACCACTGGACAGATTTTTAATGGACCTTTGTGGAAACAATCATTAAATGTACCTCTACAAATAATTACCATTTGAAACAAATGTAATTAAAAATGGCCGCCTCATCCAACTGAAAACGGAAAACAAAACACAACTATAAGAATGGCCAACTTAAGTGACGGAAGAGACCACAATTCTCTGACACTATCAGAGGGCCACATAGTGCTTTACTGTGTGTGTGTGTGTGTATGTGTATGTGTATGTGTA
>NW_013952441.1:2598669-2611252 GCF_001266775.1 Austrofundulus limnaeus | reverse complement strand
CATAAAATGCAGTAACGTAACATATTTCATGCTGAAATGCCTGTATAACAGTTGTACTCTTGTATAAAATACAAAATGTTTAAAGCAAACAAAAATAAACACTTCAGCGAGCTGAAGTGCAGTGATATAAGAGACTTCCTCCATATTTCTGGTTCTGGTAAAAAGTTGCTGTGTTTGCAACATCAGTAAACTTTTCATATTTAGCTTTGTGCAACGTGTTGCAGTTGTGACTTGTATTAAAATACTTCTCGACAGACAGCGAGCAGCCTGCCTTGAAAATCTGTGAAAAGATAGTTTTCCTCCAGTTTTACCTGAAACATGCTATTAGCTATGGCTAAACGTCTTTTCCTCGCTGGTGGAGAAGACAATCATGAGAGGCGGCGTCTGCRTTGGCGGTGCCATCTAGTGGCAAAATTTGTCGTTACAACCGATTCAGCGCCACCGAAACATTTTTACACATTTTTGTAATGTTCTAATTTTCAAAAATGAATGTAGGAGCTGCAGTGAGTGCTTTTATTTTAGTTTAAAAAACATTTTTTAAACTAAAAACACTTTTTTGAAGGGGTCCTCATTGGCGAATCGATTGAAAGTCATCTGGCCCGTGGGTCACCAGTTGCCCATTCAGTTTGACGTATGCAGCACTAGAATTTGGTGTGGTAGTAGCTGAGAGTCTTTCACAATACACACTCCAAGTGCTGCTCATTGTTAGCAAAACATCTCATGAACCACTGGAGGGTTTTTAACGAGACTCAAAAAGTCAACAACATATTAATTCTGGGAGGTTTGAACCTCCATGTTCTCCAAGTCATAAACTGAACTCAAGGGGGTGAGAACGTCAGTGTGTGTTCTCTATTCCTCCTTATTTTATACCCCCCCACTCCTGTTGCTCATATTTTCCATCCTGAATAAATGCTCTAAGCATAGCTGAAGCTTGAAGTCAGTCTGTCGCCAATAAAACACACACACACACAAACCGAGTGAGAAACCCCCTGACCAAGTCGCTGTACAAATTTCAGCTTTCAAGTCATTTTTTTAACCGTAATCCCGATCTTGTGATGGTTTCCTGATTGTGTTTTTGAAGTTTTGCGCTGCAGGTCTGTTCACGCGTCGTACCTCGGGACAGAGGTCGATACTGAAACTCTTTTTGCGCGTGTGTTTCGTGCACATAACTTCAGGGAGGTGTTCGTGTTCTCTGTTATTAGCCTGAGATGCGAATCAGAGGTTTAGGTGATGATTTAGTGGAGGATGTGTTCGCTGCAGTAGGTTTATAATTAGAGGCACTGGGACACGGTGTGGTCGGTGAGACTCAGGCAGGAAGAAGAGAAAGAAAAACTGAATTATTGCTTCTGGTGTGATCTGTTTGTGTAGAYTTTAGGTGTAAATGTTGCAACAATCTATTTTAAATGTAAATTTGGTGTTAAAATGAGTTAAAAAACTAAAACTTTTCTTTATTCTTATGTTTGTTAGATTAAATATAAGGAGTTATGGAGTGAAAATAATTGGTTGTTTGTCTCACTAGTGATTCGTGCAAAGGTGGTGGGAGAGACAGAAGTGGATTCTGGGAATGATATCTATGGGAATCCCATCAAGAGGATCCAATATGACGTCAAACAAATCAAGGTAAATTCACCCTGTAGATTCCAACAAAAGTGTTTTATTTTAAATTAAAAGAAGGGGATTTGAGACACTGAGTCTCTTTTGTTTTAAACTTTTTATTACGTGTTTATATTTCAGATGTTCAAGGGTCCAAACCAGGACATCGAGGCAGTTTTCACTGCTCCGGTGTCGGCCGTCTGTGGCGTGACCCTGGATGCCACTGGCAAGAAAGAGTACCTGATTTCAGGTTTGTGAGACAACTTTTTGGTTTCTTATTTTAAACTAACCTAATGTTATACAACCATTATGACAAATAAATAAGAACAAGTCAGAAAAAAACCACTGAAAGAGCAAAAAATAATAAAGTTCTCATTCAAAATCCTGTATTTCTAATGTTTGAAAAGTGATAAAAAGTCACCAGCAGGTAAGGGTTGGACGAAACCAGGCCAACACACATGAAAGTGGATAAAGACTGGTGAGCACACCGAGGAAGTATCTGTTTATGTTATTCTGGGTAATGACACACCGCTGACTAAACCCCGTGGAGCCTGGTGGGAACCGGTCTGTCCTGGGACACTTCAGCTACTGATTAACTGATTTTTGCATCTGCTTTGCTAATTAAAGCATCCATTTTAACTAATTTGAACTTTAGCATCTTTTTTTTTACTTTTAGCTACAGTTTTGACAAAATTAGCATTGATTTATCTACTTTTAGTTACTGTTTTGCTGCTTTGAGCTGTAGTTTTGCTGATGTTGGCAACTGTTTGGCTAATTTTTGTGCCTGTTTTACTGCATCTTTTGTAGCTAATGTAATCTTTATCATGTACTTTTCTACTTTTTTCTACAGTTCAGACAATGTTTGCACCGGTTTTGCTACTTTTAGTTACTGTGTTGCTACATTTAGCTGTGGTTTGGCTAATATTAGCAACCATTTTGAAAATTTCCGTGCCTGGTTTTGCTAGTTTAAGCCTTTGTTTCGCTAATGTAAGCTTTAGCATCTTTATCCTTTTACTTTTAGCTACAGTATTCAAATATTAACAATGGTTTTGTTATTTTTAATTTAAGATGTTTGGCAATTTAAAGCTTCAGCATCCTTTTTCTACAGCACTGGTTAAGTTAATTGTAGCTGCTATTTTGCTAATTGTTTTGCTAATTTTAGTTTTAATGTTTTTGCTGCTTTAGCGTTAAACACATTTTAATGTTTAGCTAATGTTCGGCTCATTTCAGACTCAATTTTGCTCATGTCAGCCTCTGCTCTGCTTGTTTTATTTTCAATGACTCAGTTCAGGCTTCTTCTGCAAATTCAGCACTCAGCATTTTCACCGAGAATTCAAYTGACAGCAGCTGTTTTTTATAGAAGAAGCTGAAGAAATCTGTCTGCTCTGCACCAAACGCCAGATTATTTTTGCCATTCGGCAAATAAATAATCAGAAACTGGTCTGGAAGGAAATTAATATTGGATAAATATTTACAGAAATGATAACTAGGACACTTTTTTTTTTTTGAGCAAAGCAGAAATTATTATTTTTTTACAGCAGGTTTGACTCATTTGCTGCTGAAACGAATCGAGGCTGCTGCTGTGAATTAAAGCAGCACAAACCGACAGCGCAGCAAGCAGAGGAGACGCAGAGGAACATGAGGTCATTCATGCTCTGGTTTCTCCATCATCACAGACAGAGATGCACCCACAATCACCCCCCACCACCACCCCACTTTAATTACACAGAGTTGTAAGGAGGAACTGCTGAAGCCAGCGGTTCCTTTCGCAGAGGCGAGCAGCGGCAAAGACAGTTAAGACTTTCTGCTGAGGAGGGCATCTTTGGTAAATGATTCGGTTCCCTTTCAGGTCGACGGGTCAAAAGTTGGGAAAGTTGCGGAGAAATGTGAGTCAGACCCGTCTGCAGGCGCAGAGCGGTGAAGATGAAGCAGATCTGTTTTGGCTCGAACACTCCACGGGAACAAGTTGTCTCTGTTGGTGCCTGCAGACATCAGTGTGGAAAATAAGATTTTATCGTGTGCTCCAGTGAATCTTTCATCCGTTTATCTAAAGGGAACGTTCACCGTCTGTCCAGATGTTGCTGCTGTTTTGTCTGAAAGTTCTTGCCCCGCCCCACGTGACCGCTGGCTCTTTTTCTAGGCAAGGCCGAGGCGGGCGGGCGCATGCACGTGACCCTGTGTGATTACATCATGCTCTGGGACTCGCTGAGCGCCACCCAGAAGAAGAGCCTCAGCCAGCGCTACCARATGGGCTGTGACTGCAAGGTAAGGCAGCAGAGGTCCAAACACCTGGGTTTGGTTTGTCCCTCCGGTGTAACAAAACATCAGACACAACAACAGCCCGGATTAGACCGTTTGCATTTCCTGTTAAAATGCAGCGTGAATGCTTTACTGCTGAAAGCTGCTGAAGACAAACTGAAAAAGRGTTAATAGTAAAACTGTTAATGTGAGTTAAATTTGAGCAGCTTTTGCTGCAAGTAGGAAAGCAGAGCAGAAATATAGCTAAAATGATCAGAATATAGTAAATATTTGCAAGAAAGTAGCTTAAAAAGCAGAAAAGAAAGAAATAGCAAGAAACAAGAGGGGGAATTTACAAACAAAATATTAAAAAAATAATAAAGCTGAAATTTAGATGAAAGAAGGTAAAACAAGCAGAAAAATGACTAACGTGACCAACACCTTTTTATTTTGTGACTTTGCTATAAGAAGCTGAAATAATTGCTTTTTTAGTTGAAAAAAGTTGAAATTAGCTGAAAAGCAGCTTAAAATCTGCTAATAGCTGAAAGAAACTGAAGGAGAAAGTTTGTTGAGTTAATAATAATAAAGCACGAAAATGTGAATTTAGCTGAATAAAGCTCAATTTAGCTGAAAAGTGGCTTAAAAAGCTGTAAATAGGAAAAAAAACTGAAGAAGCAGTTTTGCTGAATTAATCAGAATGAAGCAGAAGTGACCACCAAAACATAAATTTAGCTGAAAAAAGCTGAAATTAGCATAAAAAGCTGTAAATAGGAGAAAGAAACTGAAGGAGCAAGTTTGCTGAGTTAATCAGAATAAAGCAGAAGTGACCACCAAAATGTGAATTTAGCTGAAAATAGCCGAAAAGTAGATTAAAAAGCTGTAAAGAGAAAAAAAACTGAAGGAGCAGTTTTGCTGAATTTAGTAGAATAAAGCTGGAATGACCACCAAAACATAAATTTAGCTGATTAAAGTTTAGATTAAAAATATCTGTTAAAAAGTAGCTGAAATGGTAGAAAAACTGAAAGAAGCTGAAAGGAGCCTAAAAATCTTAAATTAACAGAGGTAGAAAGAAACGTAAAAAAGTAGAAAGGAGTGGAAAAATAGCCAAAAATGCTGGAAATAGTTACAATAAGCAACAAAAGAAGCAGAAGTATAAGCTGAAATTAGCACAAATAAGTTAAAAGGCTGAACTAAATAAAAGGTAAAAATTGAAGTAAAGATTTATAAACATTTAAAGGGTTTCATTATTTCTTTTCAATGAGGGGAAAAAAGCCAGAAAAAGCTAAATATCTCAAGTATAAATTGCTGAAATACTAAGTCATTGCTGAAAAGAGCTGAAGGAGCTGAACGTGATACATGAATAGTTGAAACAGAACAAACATTGCGGAACGAGAGACTTGCTRAAACAACCAGATGGAAGTTTCAGACGTTTAGGAAACGAAACAGGAAATGCGACGCTCAGCGACTGGTTGTTTTGCGTGTCTCTGCAGATCGTGCGCTGCCCCTCTCTGCCCTGTGAGATCTCGGCTCCGGAGGAGTGTCTGTGGACGGACCTGATGATCGAGAAGCAGGTGCACGGACGCCAGGCCAACCACTACGCCTGCGTCAAGCGGGCGGACGGCTCCTGCTCCTGGTACCGCGGCGTCGCACCGCCCAAGAAAGAGTTCCTGGACGCCGAGGATCCCTAAAACCGCACGGCCGACCGCGCGCGGCCTGACGCCGATAAATCCAAACACGGCAATTAAAATTTGAAAACAAATAATGTAAAGCTATTGAGACAAAAAAAAAAAAAAGATCTGCTGGTCTGGAAACAACTTTCAGGCCACTTTTCACCTCAAAGTTTAAGATAAAAAAGGTTGCTCTCTGATGCAGCGTTAAATATTATCATGAGACATAGACTGGTCGAGTGATGATGTAACTTCCTCCTGAGGCTGGCGTTAGGAGGCTCAAAATTCTTGCTGAGACGAAGCACTTCCCACCCCACAAAGCTCTAGTTCAAATCTGCGCCCCTGCTTCTACTTTTATTACCTCATTTTTTTTGTCCTTTTTTTTTCCAAAGACAGATATTCTCCATGTTGCCTTTTCTTATAATCACACTAGATGATGCTTTTTATTTTTCATTTTCTTCCCCGTAACTGGTGACGTCTGATGCCCACAACATGCATTCTTTAAAAAGAACATGATTCATCTTGCACCGGCGATGAGACTCGCTGATAGAAATGCACCCACCTCATTTTCCTCCCAAAGTACAAGTACTCGCGTTTAATTGGCTGCAGATACCAGGTGCCGATACAACAAATGCCATTAAACTGCTTACAATTAGACGCCATTCCTGCCCAAAAGTATTGCTAGAAGATTTGAAGAAAAACCAAAACAGTGAGGCAAAGCGCAGACTTCCTGTCACTCGTCACGAGTGGAAAGAGAGCCACTGGGATTAGCTTAGCATTAGCTTAGCACCATTCTCAGATTGTTTGCAGCTGCAACAAATTAAAGTTCCTGTGACATGCATATCCTTTAAATAACAAAAGTCAAAGAAAACATCTTTATATTTAAGAAACTTGGCATAAAACACGTTTTTTTTCCCATTTTGTCCCATAACCGGCATATTTTCTTTTGTATTCGGCTCAACCAAGTGAAACAGGAAGTGACGTCAAAGGGGAACCTTTAAGAAAAGGAACTCCCTGGTCTTTATTTATTAAAACAATATTATTTGAACTCTGACTCAAAATAATCTAAAGAAACAGATTCTTCTCCACGTTGTGTTGTCGGCCATTGTAGCAACTCTCTGTTTACATGCAGACAGTCCCCTTTGACATCACTTCCTGTTACTTCACATGCGAGTACCTCAACAACTGTCCTCAGCGGCGTGATTTTTTTATTTATTTTATTTTTTTGCAATATGTGCTTAATGTTATTTCCCAAAAATAAATTAATATTTATTACAAAAAKTTCATGTCACATGCACTTTAAGCAGCTTGTTAAGCAGCTTTTCAGGCTCGTCGGTGACCTGTGGTGGAAAGCTCTCGCAGTTTCGTTCTCCTCGGAGTGTAGATCGATGGCAACAACCAGCCCAACCAATCATCTTGCAAATAACTTTATGGGCGTAACCACCACCAGCTGATAAAAATAAACAAACAAAAAAAAATCATTTTAAAATTGTATTGGTACTACRGTATCAGAGCTCTTTTATCAGAGTACACATATTGGCTCATCGGTCCRTCCCCACCTTCTGGTTTCAATTTATTTTTTATTTTTTTGTCCTTGTGGTTTTAGCTGAAGCCTCACTGGACCAGTCTATGTRGCTTAAAGATGGTCGCTCTAAATTCAAACCAATCTCTGCCCTTCAGCTCCATCAGGAATCTTCCTCACTTCAAACATTTCAGTCCTCCTGTCCATGTTATGTAGCTGTACAGTACCTATGCATATACTTTTGTTGTTACTTGATAATTATTATTATTATTATTTACTGCCATTAGAGCTAGATTTGCACTTTTTGAGGATGAGGATCCAGAACCTGAATTCTCGGATTTACCATTTTCTCCAAATCCACCTCAGGTGCAGATTTGATTTTTTTTTCTGCTTTGAGGGATTTTGGCGATTTATTAAAAATAAGAATAACGTATTCTTGCTATTTTTGTCCAAACACGTAGAATAACACTTCCTGTGAAAGACGAAGCAGTGGATGTGTGAAAGGTTTGGGGATCTTTTTGCAGATTTAACGTGTGAGAGATGAATCATTTGTGGGATGATACGTCAGCGTCTTTTTCATATCTGTCGGTTGTAAATGCATATTCTCGCTTCAATGTTTAGCTTCGACATTATTAAATGAAAGCTTTATCGCTGTCCTAGAAATCAAGTTACTCCAAGTTTACAGTGCTGTTTTATACACCTCAAGCTACAATAACTAAAAAAAATCTATGTATGATGAAGTATTAGAGGCATAATTTAAAAGTAAACTCTTTCTGTTTTCCTTTACTTTGTATTTTTTAGTGTTCTTATTATAACTGTCACAATTTTAATGTGTTTGTCCACAAATGTTTTTTTTTTCCGTTGTTTATTTCGCCGTCTTGTTTGGAGGGTCCTCGTACGCTGGAGCGACGTGAGCGAGGGAGTGATGGAGGAGTGCAGAGACGTGAGAAGTGTGTACTTTGTGTGAATCGGGGACTCTGCATGTGTTTGATGCTTTGTGTACGTCCGAGCAAAGGACAGAATATTCAGTATTAACTAATAAAAAGACACAAGTTTCAAACGTGATGCACTTTTTGTTTTTTTGTTTGTTTTTTAGTTGAACGCTGCAGAGCGAGCGAAAGTCGTGTGTGTTCTTTGCAAAACAACTTTTTCATAAAGTTTTCATGTGTTTTGATGAAACTTTTGTGCAACTACAAATAAACATTCGGAGTCAACCAAATTCAAGATGGCCGCCAYAGTCAAATGATTGGGCAGAACACAAAAAAATAGCTACAACTCTGTTTTTATGAAATTCAGCCAAAATTTGATGGTAGCTAAGACTGATCCCTAACACACTCTGAGCTCAAACAGATTGCATATTTTGTTATAATGTTAGCATTAACATTAAAAGTTTTTATCAATGCTGTTAGCAAAATTTCTCATGAACCATTGGACAAATTTTATTGAAACTCACCAGAGGGAAGCGTGAATGTTCATCTACAACTGATTAAATTTTGGAGTAAACCAAAAACAATATGGCTGCCACAATCAACCGAATATAAAAAAATGCTAAAATATTGCTAGCTTAGCAAAATTTACTGATATTGAGCTAAAATATGGTGTACTARTAGCTAAGACTGATCCTCAACACGTACTCTGAGCTCAAATAGATTGCACAATATCTTTGCTTCAAATGTTAGCATTAACAGTCATTCTCATAGTTGTTRGTCTGTTAGCAAAATATCTCATGAACCACTAGAAGAATTTTAATGAAACTTTTTGAAAGTAATCATTGGATATACAACTACAGCTGACTAAACTTTGGAATTGACACGAAACAAAATGGCTGCCACAGACAAACGAATGTCGAAAATTAAAAAATGCTAATAGCATAGCAAAATCTACTTATATTGAGCTAAAATTTAGTGTGGTAGAAGCTAAGACTCATCCTCAACACAAACTCTGATTTCAAATGATTKTGCAAGATCTTTGTTTCAAATGTTTGCATTAACTGTTGTTCTCAATGCTGTTAAGTCTGTTAGCAAAATATCTCATGAAACATTGAACAAATTTTAATGAAACTTTCACGACTACCGCTTTGTAGTTTTTCAAAATAAGATGATCTTTGTTTTTCATGAAAGGCAGCGGGTGAAACGCATTCCTTCAAGGAACACTAGGTCACTAATTTTCTTTGCTTCTAGTTGTTAAAAAAGACTTTTCAACCCATATTAAGCATGGCTGAAATGGCCTAAAATCCCCTTCCTATTAGACATCAGTGCAAAAGTTTCATTTTTTAAGCATTCATTTAGTTTGTAAATCTTGTAGGYGTTCATTTAAGACGATTCTTCCCAAACAGAAGCATTGACTGAAGATAAAATCCAACTCAAACTGTTGGGTTTGCCCTTCGTTTGGCTGCTGCTTAATTTCCCACAGAGGGGCAGACGGTTGTGAAAAGCTGAACAGAAATCTATTCTGCAAGAGTAGATGTGGTCATCGAGTCAGAGTGGAAAATATTTCAACAATGTGCAGGCAGGGCCCAGATCGGGCGGTTTTGTCATTTCTGCTCATTCTCCTGTTATAGGATTATAAACCGTCCCCGGTGGGAGGGGAGTTCAGTTTTTCCTACGCTCTGATTCTGAGGTCAGTGCCTCTGTGGGAGGGTGTGAAGTTAGATAAGTGGAGGAGACTTAATGCACAGTTTCCATTACTGTTCTCTGTTCCTGCTTACAGACACTCAGTTTGGACTTTTGTCTTTGTGTTGAAATGCATTGGGTAACAGATAAATCGTACAAATGGTAAAACTCCCAAGAGACATAGAGAAGACAGAACATTGTGTTTCTTTTACAAACTCTTACCCTTTGTGGCAGTTTCTTTGTATCAGCCGCCCCAGTGATGGAGACAGTTTAGGACCGCTCCATATCTGTAATCATTAAATGTCATCTTGTTGTGATCATCAGGTGTGCAGAAGGACAAATGTGCCCACGATGCCACCCAGTGGCCACCTGGAGTCACTACAGTCTTTAAAACTAAATCACTCCTCTGGACAACATGACTATTACAGGTTTTTATTGTTTCTTCTGCGTTAAAATATTTTTATATTAAATCTTACACTCCCAGAGCAGATTTAATGTCTGTTGTGCCATGTTCATGCTAAATTCAGATACTGTTCTACTCATTATAGTTACTGTGTTGCTGATTTGAATATGTGTTTTGCTATTATAGATATGTGTTGGTACTTGCAGCTACTGTTTTGCTGATTTTAGCTAGTATTTTTCTGGATTTATCTACTGTTGGTCAATTTTGTTAATGTTTTGCTAATGAAGTATTAGTTAGCTAGTTTTAAAACTGTTTTGGTACGTTTAGCTACTGTTTTGTTGACTTTTGCTACTGTTTTGCTGATTTTAGCGTCTGTTTTGTGAGTTTTAGATGTATGTCTGTACTTTTAGCTACTGTTTTGCTGATTTCAGCAACACTTTGGCTGATTTTAGCTTCTGTTTTGCTGATTCAAGAGTCTGTTTTGGTAGAAAAAAAATATGCGTTGCTACTTTTAGCTACTGTTTTGCTGATTTCAGTATCTGGTTTAGATATTTTAAATATATGCTGGTACTTTTAGCTGCTGTTTTGCTGATTTGAATATTCGTTTTGGTCATTTCAGATTTGTGATGGTTCCTTTAAGCTTCTGTTTTGCTGATTCCAGGATCTGTTTTGGTAGTTTGAAATATACGTTGCTACTTTGAGCCACTGTTTTGTTGATTTTAACTTCAGTTTTGCTGATTCCAGCAACACTGGCTGATTTTAGCTTCTGTTTTGCTGATTAGAAAATGTTTTTGGTCATTTCAAATATGTGTTGGCTCCTTTTAGCAACTGTTTTGTTGATTTTAGCAGGTTTTGCTTATTTTAGATGCTGTTTAATGTGTTTCACTACTTTTAGTTTTGTCATCTGTTGTGCTAATATAAGATGCTGTTTGTCTAGTTTTATTATTACCATTTGATTTACTAATTGTAATTGCTGTTGTGTTCATATTAGCTTCAGTTTTGCATGTTTTAATTGTTTTTCAGCAGTAAATCAGCACTCAGTATTTGTTTTTCTACTTTTTATTACCAGTTTTTTGCAATCAATCAATCTTTATTCCAGACACAAAAAAGGTCCATAGYAGAAAAAAAAGGTAAAAACAAAATAAGAGAAAGAATAAAAATAAACATGACATATTCACTGAGTAACAAATAATAGTTTTATTTTGAAAGAGCTGGTTCTTCTTGTTTCTCTGTTTTTGGTTTTCTTCCTGTCTGTATTCGTGGAGTTTGTTACCTGTTGTCCCTCACCTTTTCCTTTTTTCTACATCTCTGTATTTGTTTACTCTTTTCAACAGTTTATTATAAGCAGCTCTTTCACTTTTTATTATTTAGTTTGTGTAAAACTCTTTTAGTTTTCATCCGCCCTTTTAGATTCATAGCTGCGTATTTGTCTCTTCCACTCAGCATTTTTAGAGACGACGTTTCCCTTCAACAAAACCTTCTTGGGAGGAGAAAAACCTCCATGCAAAAATGTTAAAGGAATGAAAATGATGTGAAATATTTTCTCTGACCTTAAAGAACCAAAGTTTGTCTCATTCTTGTCCTTCAGCCTGGTTCAAGGCTGGAGACAGACACATGTCTGCTGGCTGAAAATGCTCACGCACCTTTGGATTCAACAGATAATATTCTTTGTTTTTTATATTAACCCTCAAGGCGAAGAGATGATCATGTTTTTTTTTTCATTGTGTGTGAGAAAAGCAACAACAAAAACAACAAAAAAAAAACATTTTTCTCTTATTTTTCTCTCCTCATTTTCAGTTCACTCTGGACACAGTTCATCACAACATTTGACTCAGAGAAGAGGTCGTTTTGTTTTGCGGTCGTGTAAAACTCCCAGCAAACGACTCTTCTTCTCACAATCGGGTGAATTTCGTTTTAAATGACTTCAAGCCGACTTCAATCTGTTGCCAGGGAACTGAGCCCTTTTCTAAAAGAGTCGCAGCTTCCTGCATCAGAGCTGTGGTTCTGGATGTGTGGGGACCATTTCAGAAGGCTCAGTCTGCGTCTGCTCCTGTGCATGAGATTCATCTCAAACTGGAGCTGAGTCAGGACTTAACTGGACCTGAATCAGGACTAAACTGGACCTGAGTCAGGACTTAACTGGACCTGAATCAGGACTTAACTGGACCTGAGTCAGGACTTAACTGGACCTGAATCAGGACTAAACTGGACCTGAGTCAGGACTAAACTGGACCTGAATCAGGACTTAACTGGACCTGAATCAGGACTAAACTGGACCTGAATCAGGACTTAACTGGACCTGAATCAGGACTAAACTGGACCTGAATCAGGACTAAACTGGACCTGAATCAGGACTAAACTGGACCTGAATCAGGACTTAACTGGACCTGAGTCAGGACTTAACTGGACTTGAGTCAGGACTTAACTGGGCCTGAATCAGGACTTAACTGGACCTGAATCAGGATTTAACTGGACCTGAATCAGGACTTAACTGGACCTGAATCAGGGCTTAACTGGACCTGAATCAGGACTAAACTGGACCTGAATC
>NW_013952441.1:2585636-2598659 GCF_001266775.1 Austrofundulus limnaeus | reverse complement strand
CATTAGCACCTCTAGTAATATATTTACTGAGAAAAATGGTGACATGTTCAATACTTATTTTACCTGCTGTATATAGTCGTGAACCCCTCTATCCAACTAGGCGGGGTGTGAAGCACCTTGTTTGTATTTAAAGAGACAGCCTCAAAAAAAGTTGATCTGAGACACACCTCAGAAAAATTTTAATTGAAAGCAAAAACATATGAATGGCCCAATAAATAAATATTACACTTAAAACGCTCCAATTAATTAAAAAATGAGAATTTTACCTCATGTTTATTTTTTTGGCTTAGTTCCAACAAATTATACATTTTAGCACATAATTTAAATTTTACTGTTTTTATGTTTTTCTTTTTGCTTACAGATGCAGTTGTCTTTGATTTTTTATTGATGTTTTTCATTGTTTGTTTTCCCCACGTCTTTTTATATCCATGTGTTGAATTTACATTTTTACCTTATGCATTYCTGCCTCATTATGCAAATAAGGTGGGCGGTTCAGACAATAGGAGCAGGATCCATGTGCGATTGATTGTGCATGTYGACTCAGTTTAGCAATTAGTAATGCGAACACCAGTTCATTTTGTCTTTTTTTTTTTTGTCTTTTTTCTGTTCTGCACAAGTTAGCAAATCTTGGCAGGTGTGACGCAGACCTCTGAGAATCTGTTTCGAATTTAATAAATAGTTTTTAACCGTTTTAATTGGACAAAACTTTTTGATTTTATAGGTGAATGTTTGTAAATAGGCAGTGAGGTTTAGGTCAACCCTGCTGGACATCAGATCCTAGATTTGCCCCTGAAAAGAATGACTCAAGACTTCTGCACAGTCCTGTGTAATTCAATAAAAAGGTAAAATAAATCACTTGTTCTCGCGCCGCCTCTGCTGCATCCTGGACTTTCACCACTAGAGGGCAGCGACGAGCTCAGAATCCCTCTCAAGCGTTTGAGCGATGCTGACTGGACTTGAAGTGACTGCAGGCTGTTTTCACAGCTTCCCAACAATAGGACCGAGCTGCTGATAAGATCTTTGGCGCCTCGTAAACGGCCGAGGAAATTGTTTGTTTGTTCCTCTTTCAGGAAAAAAAAAAAAAAAGGAGATACTGGAAGTGAAGCAGACAGATCAGTTCCCCGGATAGGAAAACTCCTAAAATAAACTCGCAGGTTATTTAAGGTTAGCTCAGGTGGAAAAAAAAATAAAAAAAGTTTAGATTTTTCTTTAGATTTTTTTCCGGAGACAGAAGTAAAAATGTTCATTTAATCTATTCGTGATTGGTTAGATTAATAAACTGTAAGAAACCTGTAAGATACATGATCCTAAAGTGTAGAACGGGCAGATTTTTTAAATGTTAAATGTGGATTTTTTTTATTTAAAAGAGACAAAACTTGAACAAACTCCAGCTGTTTTGTTTAAAACCTCATGTGTTCACAAATAACTCGTTTCAGATCCTGTGACCTTGAATGAGAAAGCTTACAAGTTATTTCAATTTTATGTTTACACGACAATAAAAAGATTCAATATTTACCTGCAGAAAGATGCAATAAAATTTAAGAGAAGACTGAAAGATGATAACCAGGGACAGGAATGTGATAATGACACACAGATGGAGCATCAGCTTTAAGAAACCTGTAAAGATTAGAAGCAGACACAAACACTTCCTCCATCTTTTCTATCTGAGACTAAAATCAACGATGGTAGGAGTTRAAAACCGGAGACGTTGCTTCTGTGTTTTGATTTGCAGTGAGACACTTCTAATCATCTGTTGTAAAAGTTTGAGCCCAGTCTCGATGGTAAAACCATCTGAGCTGTTAACGCACTGAACCAGTTTCCTTCAAACTATTTCTTTTCCAACAATAGGTTTAAATCTCCTCGTCACTGTTTTGAGAATTACAGTTTAGCATTTTTTTTTTTGTTCTGCTTCAGGGCAAAAAGGATGATCGTTTCCTTTTGGCAGCAGATGACAAGTTTTTTTTCTTTTCTCTGGCCTCTCCTGGCAGTGCTCAGGTAGCGATAAGACCCCGCCCRTTTACCGACAGGATCCAGCCCCGCGACTCTTCCTGTTCTCAGAAACCGAGCGGCTTTCTCTCCCTCAGCAGCTGACAGGCTTCCCTTCAGCTGGAGCGTCAGRTCAGCAGATAAAACACGACCCGTAGAACCGAGCTGAACTGAACTGACCCGTATTTGTTCATCGGACTGAATCATTCTTCGTCATTAGGTTCGGTTCCGGTCTGCAGAACTCATCTGGTTACCCTGTTCCAGGTCCGATGAACCCTCTGACTTCAYATGTGCGGGTCCTGACAGGACTCCCACAGACCACAGTGTCAAATCAGCACCAGGACGCCACCCTGACTCACTCCCTGACGGCGCTGAATCAGCCCGACCCCCCCGCGCTGATTCTGGCTGCTGGGAAGACGAGGACGGGACCCRCGATTTGGGACTCGCCACAATGACTGCAGACATTTTGATGAAGCCACAACTTTTCTTTTTTTTATACACGTGTGTGTGAGAGATTCTGCACAACATGCTGAGAGTATAAAAAAAATAAAAACAAGCAAATCTGAACAGAAACATGAGAAATGAGTGAAAGTGTGAACGCAAAGACTGAAAGGAAACAGTGTAGTTGTCTGTTAGCAAAATATTTCATCAACCACTAGATGGATTTTATTGAAATTTTCAGGAAATAATCATTATGTGTGCTTCTACGACTGATTAACTTTCAAAGCTGACCCAATTCAAAATGGCTGCCCCATCCAACTCATCATGAAAATTACAAAAATCATTATAATTTAAGAAAATTTGCAAATATTGAGCTAAATATTAGTGTGATAGTAGCTGAGAGTGATCCCCAACATGCAATCTGAGTACCAACAGACTGCACAGGATCCTTATTTCTAATTCTGCTAATAGCTTTATGGAATTAACTCTGTCTGTCCGTCTGTTAGCATAATATGTCATGAACCACTGGACAGGTTTGAATATAACTTTCAGGAATTATTCATTTGATGTGTTTCTAGCACTCTTCAACTTTTAGAGTTGATCCGGTTCAAGATGGCCGCCACATTGAATTTAGAAATCACAACAAAAGGTTATAACTCGATCAGTTTTACAAATATTGAGCTGAATTTTGGAGTTTGTAACTGAGTAATCTGAGTACCAACAAAACGCACAAAATACTTGTCTATAATTCCGGCAACAGTTTTTCAAGATTAACTCTGTCTGTTAGCAAAATATCTCATGAACCACTGGACAGGTTTGAATAAAACTTTCAGGAAATAATRGTTCGATGTGTTTCTACAATTCATTACCTTTAAGAGCCAATCTGTTAATTGGTCAGTTTGATATGGTAGCTGAGAGGCATCCTAATATACTCCAAGAGTTTTATTTTAAAGACTAAAAGTCTGTTTTATTGTCTTACTGCTTGTGTTTCAAGTTAAATTATWGTTTTTTTTACACTAAAAAACAAATTGTATCAACTTTCTCCCCTTTTTTGTGGCAGAATATAAAAGAAAATTTGCTCATGTGTCACCTTTGCACCTGTTGGGGTCTCAGAAGAAGTTCTTGATGAGGGGAGTGACCAGTTTCACCCACAGCTTGACGTAGCGGTCGGGCCGCTCGAACGTGGAGCCGGACACCTGCGTGGAGCGCCGGTACAACATCTCCTGCTCCTGGCAGAGCAAAAGCACAGGTGTGTGTTCAAGGCTTGTGTTACACACTCGCTCTTCAGCGGGTGGGGGATGTGTGAGGGGGGATAATGAGCAGACCTCCTGCAGCTGGCTCTGCAGCTCCTCGTTCTCCGTTACAATGGCGATCTGGGCCTCCAGGTCGCGGTGAAGCGAGCGGTAACCGAAATTAGGGGAGCCGATTAGGGTGAGGCAAGGCCGGTCCTGCCCCTGGAGGTAATACCAAAGACCTGCAGAGGGGGCGGGGGGTGGGGGATAATCAGAGTTAGAGTGGGGGTAATTCTTCAGAAGAGTCAAGTCACTTCCAGCAGAGATTTTTGTTGACCAAAACCACAACTAAAAGAAAGCACATGTAGAAAATCCCCAGCGTTGATCCAAAAAAAATTCCAACTACGAAGCGTGAGTGTGCATCCTTGTCCTGAGGCTACAACGGAGTACAAGCTTTTGTGTCCTAACCTACACACCATCGCAACCACAAAAAAAAAAAAAAAAAAACCAGGATCATTTCCACTGAGGCCACTCCATCTGGACTTTAAGATGTTCTAAAACATGCAGGAAAAAACAATTAGCAACAAAGCTTTTGGGTTTATAAAGCTTCGAGCTAGTGGAACTAGCTATATAATTAAACTGTGCACAAGTTGAATAACATTCCTTACGAGTAGACGACACGTTCAAAAAAAGTGATGCGTCATCCGTCTGGTTTAATTAAGGAACCATCTGACATTTACTGTAAGAGGTGACCTAAATTCAGTTATTAGGCTCTGAAGCTAAATAGTGAGAAAACCAAAAGGGAAGGAGGAGGTGGATGWCTCCATTATTAACTTATTTTTTAAATACATCCTTGTGTTTGGCTGGTTCTCCCAGGAGCAATTAAAAATAAAAAGGAAAAGGAAGTTGTTTTTGSACAGACGTCAAAGGAAATCAACTCAAGTTGACAAAAATAAACATATAAACATAAAAAAAGGACTTCCCTTGAGAAGGATGTTGACATGAAGGAAAATCTCCTCTAAAACATGCATTTATTTCAATTCATTCTCTCATAATATTAAAAAAAACTTTTCTTGGGATATACAACCTTTTCCATCTCTGCTTCAGCCGTTTCTTTCTGTCGTTACTTCACCGGATATAATAATTACCCTCTCAGTGAAAGGAATCTACCCTGACATGATTAGAAGTGCTTTGAAATAATCAGCGGTTTACAAACTGTTTCCACCAGGTGCCACCTCAGAAAACGTTTACCGTATTTATTCGTGTATAATACGATCTCATGTATTATACGACCCGCCCTTTTTTTGAGCTTAAAAAGCATAAAAAATTTAATCATCAAACTACCTCCAATTTCATACAGACTTCAAGATTTTTCAGCCTTTGCAGTCTTTATACATATCAGTAAAATGATCATTGGATTGTTTGTTTTATTTTAACAACATATGTACTAAAAGGTATTTTAACAACAAATAAATATCAGCTGTAGCAGCATCATATGAATTCTGGCATTTTACACATAGTCCACCAGAGCCAACACAAAAGTCAGAGACTTCACATGAGATTTGGACCATCTTGTGGGGGAAAAGCAGATTACTTCCTACTCGCGAGCGCCCCCTCTGGTGGGGAAACATTTTTTTCAGGGATACAAACTTTTCCAGAACACCGGTAGACGGCAGCCATTACAGAGGAACATGTTTGTTGTTGTTCGATGAGCGGCCCGGTCACACGCCAAGGTCATTAGTTCGTTATCATTACTAAGGTGCAGGAATACTTCCCCCCCTTTTTTTTCACATCATGTCACCTGCCTGGATCTGTTATTATCTTGCTCTGAAGCACGGAGAAGTGTCAGAGGTAAGCTCGATTCAACTGCTTTTTACGACGCGGTCTCATTTCCGGACTCAGGCATTTTGTGAAAGAAGCCAATATTTGAGTTAAAATACATAAGTAAAAATATTTATCAGAGTATAGTACTACCCCCAACTTTATGGATGATTTTATGGATTTAATTTTACGTATTATACTTGAATAAATACGGTAACTCTCCTTGTAGCAACATTTATAACATTAAAAAACAACAACACGTCAGTGTTTCGTCGACCTTTAGCGTGAAACGTCCACTGCGGCCGGTGGTACTCGTGCAGGATGACCCTCTCCTCCTGGCCCAGCTGGCAGACCCGGTTGTAAAACTGCCTGGCGATGTGGACGTAAGCTGCCGGGATCGCGCCGGCCAACCCTTTGGCCCCGAAGAACCCGTTGACCTCAGGGGAGGCGGTCAGGATGCGGTAGCTGGCTCCGGCCCCGAGCACCAGCTGCATGTAGGTGCGGGTCAGGTTGAAGTAACCCGATGTTAGGTACACAGTGGAGTCCGGCTCGGCGTCTGTCAGCAGGCGCTGGGCGGTCCAAAGAGAACACAGATGAGTTACAAAGTTAGTTTTCATTTTAGTTATTTTGTGTGAAAATAGTTCCAGATGCAAATTATTGTTTGAAGTTTTTCGTACATGTCTCAGCATTTTTGGCCTTTTTAAACAATTTTTACATCAGAACAGTCAGTCCATTCAGGATCAAGATGCCATGACTTTTGGTTTTGGTAACTTTTTAACCAGTATTTTTCTTCTAAAATACACGGAGACCTCTTAAATTTGGTCAAAAATGTTGTTCTGCTTGAAATTTGATTCACTCTACTGGCTCTATTTATCCTCTACTTCATACTCTACATTTAGCTTTTAGGCAGCATTTTGCTACTTTTAGCATTTAGTTAGTTTGATACTTTAGGCAAATCTTTTGTTACTTTTAGCTCAAAGCTCCTATATTGCTACTTTTGGCTTACAGCTAGCCATTTAATACTTTGAATAAACCTTTTGCTATTTTTAGTATCAGGCACCTTTTTTGCTACTTTTAGCTTTCAGTTAAGCTTTAGCTGGTTTTAACCAGTATTTTGCTACTGTAAGCAGATCTTTTGTTGTTTTAGCCTTTAGCTACCCTATTGCTACTTTTGGCTTATTTGTCCATGGGCTATATATCTAGTCATTTGATATTTTGAACAAACTGGTTTCCTATTTTTAGCTTTCAGCTAAGCTTTTGCTGCTTTTAGCCAGCCTTTGCTATTTTGAGCTGTAAAAAGCTTTTTGTTATACTTAGTATTAAGCACCTTTTGTTACTTTTAGCTCAGCTTTTGTTACTTTTAGCCAGCCATTTGACAATTTAAGAAAACCTATTGCTATTTTTAGCTTTTAGCTAAGATTTTGCTGATTTTAGAAAGCATTTTGCTACTTTAAGCAAATCTTTTTCTACTTTTAACTACCATATTGCTACTTTTGGTTTATATCTAACCATTTGATACTTTGAACAAATCTTTTGCTATTTGTAGCTTTCAACTAAGCTTTTGCAGACTTTAGCTAGCATTTTGCTACTKTGTCACTTTTTAAGAATCAGGCACATTTTGGCTACTTTTAGCTCAGGTTTTGTTCCAAGTTTTCTACTTTTGGCTAGTTTTTTTGCTACTTTTGTGTTTTAACTTTATCCTTCTGCTATTGTCGTCTTTTAACTAGCAATKTGTTAGCTAGCTAAGAGTTTAGCTAGAGTTCTGCTTTATTTAGGTTTAACATCTCAGTTTCAGCTTAATGGCGAAACTGATGCAGTGCACTCTGTCTCTTCCTCTCTCTTATTTTTAATTGGTCACCTAAATGGACTTGGGCTCACCTGTGTGACCTGCTCGTCCAGCTGGATGCCCAGAGGTTTCATCTGGACCAGGGGGAACACCCAGGTGTCGTCCTCCTCCTCCTCCTCCTCCTCCTCGGACTCCTCCGAGCGTTGGTGGTGCCGCAGCTGTTGCCTCGTGCGAGCCGTGTTCACGACGTCCATGATTCGCTTCCTCGCCACTGCCGAGAAGTCCCGCCGGTTGCCTGGTCAGCGGGCAAGACACACGCAGCTCAGGCAGGGGGGTCAGGCTGAGATTGATGTTGAGTTTATGTTTAATTTAAAATAAGTTGATGAAATTTAACTTGAATATCAGTTTTCTTTCAGCTCTAAAGTGCTACAGTCAGCACAGTAAACCCGGCTGCATTGGCACAACATCTGGATAAAGTGAAGCAAGTCAAATTTATTTAGTTCAGTATTCCCCTGAAATGTGAGTGTCAAGATGTATTTGATAAACTAAGTAAGGTGAACCTTTAATTTTTTAGAAAAAGAAGCTTAAATCTATTGATCGTCAGTAATGACTGACTGCAGAGAACAGTCTGTCTCCACGCTGTCTGCTGCTGTWAGGACACATCATCGCTTCGAATCAGTTCCTTCCAAGTCATACAGTAAAAACGTCTCTCAGTGTATTTTCATCAGCTTTCCTGTGTACTTCCAATAACCGTGTTTGTGTGTATCAGTTCCCACTACTGTACATATCTTCTTCCAGCAACACCGTGACATCACATCTCTATTCCTGGTGTCTGTTTCTGCAGCCTAATCCTGCAGACATGATGTCATTCATCCCTATAACTAACATCCTGGCAGGCCGTGCTCCAGTTACGGACACACCGAGCCTGTGTGTGTGTGTTTGTGTGAGTGTGTGTAAGCAAATTTCTGACAGTTTCACATCCGGCTGCACAGCTAGCAAACCACAAGAGCTCTCTTTATCCTTCTCACTGCGCAGAGTCCGTCTCTCTCAGACCAGCATCTCCTGGCCTGTCTAAGCTTTCAAGCTCCATTAGCTGAACCCATCTACTCCTGGCGCTTGCGCTCCGGGCCGTAACTGAGCTTGAAGTGTCGAGAAGCGTCAAAACGGGCTGGTGTACGGGGGGGGGGGGGGGGGGGTGCGCGAAGCGTGCACAGGGAAACGCGCTGGGTTTCTACCTTTGTACGGGTGCACCATGCCTTCCAGCATGGCGACCGAGTCATCGGGCTGTAGCTGAAGGGAGACGTCTCCCACGGCCTCCACCAGGTCGGAGAA
The DNA here is from genome assembly GCF_001266775.1 of Austrofundulus limnaeus. Lineage (NCBI taxonomy): Eukaryota > Metazoa > Chordata > Actinopteri > Cyprinodontiformes > Rivulidae > Austrofundulus > Austrofundulus limnaeus. Next base: position 2,590,061 of record NW_013952441.1, on the reverse strand, counting down.
GAAGTCCGCCACCTCCCTGCAGTTCTCCAGGAGCACGTAGCGGTCCTGTCTGTTGGTGAAGTACGAGTCACTTAGGTTGGCTCTGAAAAATAGAAAAGATGGGAGACGAACGATCTTTAAAAGTTGAGGAAATTAGATTTTATTGTCATAATAAAAAGTAAGTATGGCGTGTTCCAACTCTCAAGCTCCTTGTATGTCTATGATGCATTGATACACGTTGCTCTAAAAAAAATAACTCCATCATCATCTGATACTGTATCAAACGCAGCATGCTCTCCAGCCACACATTTATTGTTGATGTCAAAAAAAAATTCTTTAGCAACTTTGAAACGTCACAACATACCTTACGTATAAAACGCGTACGTAAAAGTTGCGTTGACGTGACCCGACGCTAGGGTTAACCAAAATCGCATTGTGTGCAATTAATCTTCCAAATAACTTTAATCGATTATTTTTCGGCACTTACCAATTAATATAATTAATGCCACCAGACAGAATGACTGGAGATTTCCCCGGTCAGTCGGCTCGATGCTCTTCTCCGCTTCAAATATGACGAACATTTTAAAAAAAAAGTTCTGTAATTTATTTATCATAACTCTGGTTTTACTTGGCCTCTCAACACATTTTAAAAATTGATGTGTAAATATAGCCTGAAGTCTGTCCTTTTTACACAATTTGGAACATATTTTTATGGAGAGCAAATCTTTCCCACAAGAGTGATTTAAATTGGTCATGTGACTAGGGCATGCAGGGGTCCAGGGACTCCAGGGGATTAATCGTCATATTAATAATGATCGGCTAAGTAACACAATTACGGCAATCGCAATTGACTTTATTTGCCAATATTGCCCAACCCTACCCGATGCTACACTTTACGCTACATTTTCTAGTTCATTCCACAAACGTGGAGCTGGTAATGCATATTCCAAAACCTAAACTTTTCCTAGAAGCAACCGGAAGCTGAGAAACCGCTCCTTACAACTTTTGTTTCCAGCCGAGCAGCATAGTTTTCCTCTACAGTACAATTATCTTAGATCATAATGACATTTAAGGTGTGTCGTTTGCAGTCATGGGGAAAAAAGAAATCCTCTTTCAACTACAGGTTTTACGTAACAGGATATAAAAATAGATCCCATTTCCAACAGGTTCTAAAATTATTCATATCTGACCTCAAGTGTTTAAAACACAACAAAGTCCAGAATTTCATCACTTATCAAAGATAAACCAAAACTTGTAAATCAGTGTAAAAACCTAAGTAAATTCCATGTTAAATCCATCCAGAGTGGTCCGTCAAGGCACTTTACATAAATGGGGGCTACATGGAGAGGATAATTTAGGACGTGAGACCTGACACTGAGTGCCAACACCACATAGACCATAAAAAGGCACGACAAAGACTTTATTTTCCTAGACTTCCTGGGAATAACTGCATGTCCCAGATGTTTCTAGTGGTCTTCCACTGCTGAACCATTCTGCCTAAGWGTGTGGTATGGCAGCAGAACAGCGGCAGAGAAGCTGGTGGTTCTCTCCACCCTAAAAGAACTGTACACGGTTAGATGTTTGACAAAATAAACTATCCTGAGGGACAAACACACCTGTTTGAGCCGCTGCCCTCGAGGAGGAGATACCAAACATTAAACGTCATTACAAACAGGCCGAAGAACAGTTGTGTTTGCTGTCCTAATTATTTTATTATCAATGGTATGTGTGTATTAGGATGCAGTGAATTATGTGTGCTGTCTATTTTTTATTTATTCATTTTTTGCATTTCTAATTTGTGCTGTTATGAAAATAACCATGACATTTAAAAAAATCCTGATCTTTTACTCAGGAGCAGCCTGCTGCTGTACATTTTGTACGTTCATTCAAAAACCCAATAACTGAGTGAGGGTGAACTTTCCTTTTATCCATGATGGAACTTCAAAGCTGCTCATTGCAAAGTATGAGAGCGAACAAAAATAAAAAATTTCCTCTCAAAATGCAGTGTGAATGCTTAATGCTGAAAGATCGTTGCTGAATTAAAAAAAAGCTGAAGCTAGCCTAAAAATAGCCCCAAAAAGTAGCTGAAATTAGCACAAAGAAACAGAAAAGGCATGTTTGCTGAATTAAGAGGTAAGAAGCTGAATTTATCACAATAAGGTAAATTTAGCTGGAAAAAATGCTCAAATAAGCTAAAAAAGTAGCTAAAAACAGCTTAAATCAAACAGAAAGAAGCTGAAAGAAGCACTTTGCTTGATTCTTGTAAAGTGTGTGCTTTTAGAAAAATGCTATTCAAATAAAATACATTATTATTATTATTATTATTAGTAGTAGTAGTAGTAGTAGTAGNGTAGTAGTAGTAGTAGTAGTAGTAGTAGTAGTAGTAGTAGTAGTAGTAGTAGTAATAGTAGTAGTAGTATTATAAAAATTGTAATAAGTAGTGGAAAAATAGAAAAGGTCAGAATGCTAGCTAAAAAAGTAGAAAAAGCTAAAAAAAATCAGCGAAATAGAATCCAAAGGAAGATGAAATGAGYGCAAATGAGTTGAAAAACTAGAACAGAGTAGAAGATAAAAAGTACAGTAATAATTTATGAGCGTTTTAAATGGTTTTAAGGATGTTAAATACAGCTCCATTCATTTTCAAAGAGAAAAACAGGGCAGAAAAAGTTAAATATCTCAAAGTACAAATTGCTGAAGTGCTACAAGTCAGAGTAAGAATGTCCAGAAGGAGCTGAACGTTTTGGCATAGAAACTGTTGAAGCAGAATAAAAATTGTAGAACAAGATAYGTGCCGAAAAACACGTAAGAGAAAAATATCGGTATCAAACGGCACCAGTTTGAAAGAATTTACTCCAGTAAATTTATGATTGTGCAATCCTGAAATGTCGGTACGCATTTAAAGGRAACAAAACATACCAAAGGTGTCTTCTTGACAGAAACCTATCGATCATGAATAATAATTACCCAGTCTAACTTGAAGGTTTGCGTAACGAGTTCTTCCGTCGAAAGAGAAAATGAATTCATCATGAGTTAGAATGCATTCAGATTGTGTTCTGAGAGCTGAAATACTGGTTTTGGAACTCATCCAATAATCTCAAACTTTTAAGCGTATTTATATTAAATGTTCATTGCAAGCATTTTTACACACATCTGTGGTCTGAGTAGAAAGTTTTATGCAAATTCAAARTGTGAAACAGGAAATACGAGAATTTGGACGACATTTATCAACGATCTCGAGGAGATGACGGTAAACGATGACAGAAAAGTCCTTTAGTGAGACATAATTATGAGCCCTTAAGGCAAACTTTTCACTCTTAGACAAACATTTCAGGGAAATCTCTCGTATTAATTCTGCAAATATACGAGCTTGTAATTTTTGAACGGAGACTAGTTAGAAACCGCAGTGGCACTCTGCCCACTGACTTTGAAATGTGATTTTCATTTTCCTCTGCACACATTTTAAAGTTCACTGAGAGCATTTCCAAGCAGGGGAAACACCTACTTTTTGTTTTGGGAAATTGATTTGGAGGATCTGATCCTGAGCTGTGGTTGGATGTAAAATATTCGGTGGTTAATCTTTACACACCCGCTGATGATAATGCTGTCGTCAAACAGGTAAACTTTGATGTGCTGGACGCCGATGGTCTCGTTGAAGCGCTGCGGGACCAGAAGTCGCAGCAGGCCTCTCAGATCCGGAGTGTGGTACAGAGAGACCCGCACCTGAGACGTGAAGCGCTGCAACAGAGGCAGCAGCATGGTTCTGGAGTTAATCTGCCCTGAAACACAAAACACAGGATCGGTGAGGCTGAGGACGATGAACATCTGCACACAGAGCGTACTGAAAACACCAACCTCTTGATCCACGTGTGTAGTCCAGCAAAATGGAAACTTTTAGATCAGAGTGACCATTTTCCTTTGAATGCCTGAGAGCTTCCTCCATACAGTCCACCTTAAAAATAAATAAAAATATGATCAATGATATCTGCACCAGCTATAAGAAAACAATCATTTACAAAAATAACTTTTCCTGTTTTAGGTCAGTTTTTATTTTCTATGTGCCTAAATCATGAAAGATGTTTTTATTACTTTCTGGTGGGGAAACTAATTTTCAGGGATACAAACTTTTTCAGAACACTGGTAGACAGCAGCCATTACAGACGAACATGTGTTTGTTGTTGTTCGAGGAGCAGCCCGGTTACACACTAATGTCATTAGTTCGTTATCATTACTAAAGGAATGCTTTCCCCCCCTTTTTTTTCGCATCATGTCACCTGCCTGGATCTGTTATCTCGCTCTGAAGCACGGAGGAGTGTCAGAGGTAAGCTCATTTCAACAGCTTTTTACGGCGAAGTCTCATTTCCGGACTCAAAAATTTTGTGAATGAAGCTGATATTTCAGTTAAAATACATAAGTAAAAATATTTATCCGAGTATAGTACTACCCCCC
>NW_013952441.1:2554721-2584321 GCF_001266775.1 Austrofundulus limnaeus | reverse complement strand
ACACACACACACACACACACACACACACACACACACACACACACACACACACACACACACACACACACACACACGTCATGATGATGACGTCATCATCATGTACTTAAAAACAGTACTTAAAAACACATTGTGACGATGACCAACGTCATCGTCACAATGTGTTTTTAAGTACTGATTTGTTTGTATTGAGCCATATGATATTTGCCCTGTTGAAGGTGCGTTAGTCACCGAGCCGGTAGGCAACTCATTTAATGGCTGGTCCATTCTTTTATTAAAGGACCTTTTACTTTTTACCTTAAATCTTGGTGTGTAGCCTGTCTTTCCATTGTTTTTATTCAATTTATTCTTCAACAAATCTCAGCAAAGTCATTCTGCATTTTCACAACAAGTCATCTGTCTTGTGACTTAATGTTTTGTGTTTGAAGAACTGTTTTCTCGTCAGTCTTGTCAAACTGTTATCATTGCTGTGTTTTTATTTGCTTTTCATGAAGATAAAATCTACGCCGAGACAAAAAGGTTAAAAAAAAAAAATCTGTGGATTGTCTTCCTGCTCACTACACGTGCATCTTTGTTCAAAAGCATAAAACAAACTATTTAACAGAATATAGTTCCTGTAAAGAAGTAAAACGCCTTGAATAAATGTTATGTTAAAGATAAACTCGGTGCTCTCACTGCTGGCTCCACCACCTGAGTAAATACTCTATTCAGGTGTGACGGTCAGCAGCACRTTTGTGTCAAAGCCTGGGAACAGGGTTGTGTTATTTTGTCCAGGTTTTAAACTGAAACAACACCTGCAGTTTGCAGTTTTTCGTTCTCAACCACAAACCGTGTATATATTTTATAATGGATTAAATTCAGCTCATTTCATTGCTTTTTAAAAGCACAACCACGAGTAAAAACAAAAGTCAGATGACCTCGCTGCATCTTACTAACTCATATTTCTAGCAATCYATCATCCTGTAAGGTTACGCAGTTTCCCAGCTGATTTCAGAGTTTTTGACTGTGATTGAGCATTTTGGATCGTGCGCTTCGTCTCTGCGTTTCGTCCTCTCGGCTGTTGCTCGTTTCAGCTAGTTGAAAAAGAAAAAACAGCTGAATAGGAGCATCAGTCCAGACTGCGGTTTGCTTTGGTTTTAATGTTGTTATGCTGGGCTTTCCAAGCATGAAAAACAGCACGCCATCACACGCCAGCGCCGCTCTCCTCGTACCCACAAACCCTTGCATTTTGGGGTCATTCCTTGTAGCTTTGGCCTGGAGTACATTTTCACTCTGAACAAAACACATTGTGGTTTTCTTGGAAGAGAAGCCTGACTCACATTTTCTGGCACACATGACCACTCATCTGGCAGGCCCCTGTGCTGCTCTGGCATTATTGTTCTCACCTGCCCTGAACTAAAAGGCAAAAGGTCTCTAAAAGTTGTAGGAAAAGATGCTTTTTCCTCACCAGCTCCTGCTCCTGACGACCCGTTCCCAGATACAAGGAGGCCATCACTACGCGCCTCTGTGCAGTTTTGATACGAGCCTTAAAGGGGGAAAAAAAGGAAGAAAAAATTACAGCAGTGATTGAGAGTGTAGTTTATGTGGGTGTTATGAATGTGGTAAAAGAAAAATGTGTAATTTTCTGAAGAATTGCAGTCTGCTGCATGTAATTGGCCTAACCAGCAGAAAAATGAAGGTAGAATTCTGCTGTGATGTTTAAATCTTTTAAAACATATACATGAACTATTATTACTGGTTGATTTATTAAATTTCACCAATGACTCTGTGAAAAAGATTCATTGAACACCCTGAACCTGCATTTGTGACTAAATAAAAAATAAGTTTTCAAACCTACACTCTCAAAATCTGTAAGAGTAGAACTAAAAGAAAATATTTATTAGTCTATAGAAAATGTACAAGTGCGTCATGCTTTGAGAATGTTTCCTCATCTGCACCCTTCCTCATCGTTGCCTCATTTACTTTCACTTCATTTAGGTAAAAAAAATGGTCAAAATAGTCAAATTAGTTTGGAAAAGCTGCCATACAAAAAGAAGAGAGGGTGGGAGTAAAACGGAAAGAAAAACCTAAAACATGATTTCATCCAGGATCACTAACCCCTGAGGCTTTCTTCTTAGATTACCGTGTTTCTGGTCTGACTGATTGCACTTTGTGTGGGGGTTCATTTTATGTAATTATAATCTGTGGGTGTTACTGTTTGGAGGAAGTTCTGATGTTTTCACCACATTCTGTAAGAGCAGTCAGAGTTTAGGTCACTTCAGCCCACAGACAAAACTCTGGTTTCAGCCAGTTCTGTGACCATGACTGGCGCCATAGTTTGTATGATTGTACTGATAAATTTCTCGTTCTTTTCCTGGTTGGGTATCTACTGTATTTTGTTATGTTGAGCAGAAATGGATAAAATCATTCTGAGCCAACTTTGTGCATWATAAAAGGAAAAAAACTCATGATCCTACAGAATAAACTGCAAACAAAGGGCAGCAAAGTGGGCAAAGTGGATGTTTATTTTTCTGTTGATGATGGAGGAAGATCTGGTATTTCTCATTAACCGAGGAGAAGTGACATTTTGTAAATTTGTCACAAAGACGTCACCAAAAATCTTGGTACCTTCTTTCACAAGTTCTTTGACTATCTTTAGAAGTTTTGCTGCGTGGAACAGTCGTAAAGTACTTTCAGTGGAGCAGCTGAAGTGAAACTCGCAAACACACCACACCAACAACATTGTGACCAATCACATTGTACCTGGCACATACCCTACAAGTTTCGCCTGGGCAGGGGTCATGCACAAGAATGGGTCTGAGCAGAGGGTGCAAGAAGAAAAATACCCTATTTTTGTCACACAACCACATCAGTGAGACTCAGTGTCTTATAAAGACATACGTAGGGATGCACAAGTTTTCTGGCTGATTGCCGATCTTTCAAATCCCTGACCTGCCAACTCCGAGTTTGGCTGATACTGATTTTCTTTATTTCTATAATGGACACTGTCAGGTGTTAAAAAGATCACAATACCCCTTCAATGTTCAGATTTTATTGAAAAATGTTTAACAATACCCTTGAAACAATACAAACCTGTTTTAACTGGACAACAGCCATTGGGGACGGTGGCTGATTTTCATGCCTTCGCAGAGCTAGATACTGGTACTTCTCGAGTATGAATTGACTGATTGCCGATTTCTCAAAATTAAGGAAATCGGGGCCGATAAATTAACCAGCAGATTTATCAGTGAACCCCTTACGTATAAAGGCTAAGGGCTCCACATACTCCATCCAACCAAAATCAGCTCTCATTGTCGCAGTTGCGTGACGAAAATTGTGTCATTTTGTTTGCAGCTTCGAGTCTTCCGCCTCTTCTTGTCACAACCTCCACATCAGAAGTTTTTGCGCAGTTGGTCAGAAGTTTGTGGGCATTTTGCTTCAACAACTACCAGTTCCTGACTGTTGTACGCGGAAGCAGACATTTATAAAGATAGTCAAACAGCCAAAAACTCATGAATGGAGATAAAACGGAGATTTTGCACGGAGGAATCTATGAAGGCGTGCGCGAAAACAAACTTCGAACAACCATGTGACTGCACATTGATTGTTCGGCTTCAGATAGGGTAYGTGGAGACCTTAAATCAGCTCTTAACCCTTACATTTCTCACAGAACTCTGTTTTTAATGATGAAAGGCAAAGAAATAAACAAACAATGCAAACTGTATCAGAATGAAATGACAGCAGAAAACTGGCTGGAAAAAGATTGAACATTTTGATGATGTTAAAAAAAAAGGCAAATGAAAATCAAACGCTTTGTAACAAAGCTTTCGTCTCGGTTTTAATACAAGTTTTCTAGTCATTCAAACAGATTTACATCACACAAGGTTCTCAGAGGAGTTAATGGAAACATTTAAATTAAAATATATGCAAACATTAATTTCAGAAATCCATGCCTCAAGTTGTCATTAAGATTGACGCTTCAAAAACCGCTAGAAAAATCAAATGATCTCCAGATTTAAGTGAAAATAAGCTCCTCTAATTTACAATTTGATTTTATTACGAAATATTTCATGTTCAAAACAATTTGATCCTAACTAAAAAGATAAATAAACATAATTTGTTTGATAAGTATGACCCTTTAATATATTTACTCCATAAACAAGCTGAGATACTACAGAGAAAATCCTTAATTCCTTTTTTATGTTGGATAAATTCTTTCTACGGTACATCATCTTTTTGACGTCTTACTTGAAATAGATTATGTTGTGGTTTAGTTTGTTTAAAACCTGTGACAACCACAAGAATTCTTCCAGCTGGTTGAGACGGTGACTGTGCCAAAACGAGCTATAAATATCATTGTGTACCATTCACACGAAACCTGCATATCTGTAAAAGGTCAAAGGGGTGGGGCCAAAACTGTAAATGACAGCTCAACTCATTGTGTGGATGGGCGTAAGCTTAGGAATGTCCTTTTTACCAGAACTAATTTTTTTATATAACAATAGCAGCCTAAGCTCCTCCACATATCATTTCTTTGTCACTGAGAAGGGTTGCACTTCAGTGTATGGAATAAGGGAAATAGTCTGGGAGGCTGCAAAAATATTAAATATAAAACAACATTTTACATTAAACTATGGATACTCTCAGAATAATATATTAAAGGATTAAATAAGACTTTCTTTGAGACCATTTAAACCAAATGATGGTTCATGGAGAAAGTTTGAACACAAACCTTCATGGCCAGGTAGAATTGTTCAGGGGAGGTCAGTATTTTGATGCTGCTCCCTGGAACCCGGAAGGCTGGCACTTGCTCCGCCATCCACTGGAAATGGGCGCAGAGGCCATCTGTGCCCTGAGCTCCGGCTGACCCGGTGGGCATGGAGACGCGGCGCGGAGCTGGKTTGGTTTCAACAAGCAAGGGAGCCAGTAGCAGCACGGAGGACCTGCCGGCGATCAAAACAAAAACAGATATGAAACATATTTACAGAACATGATGACTTCTGAACATCGGGTTTCACACATTAGCGGAACAGAAGACKGACTAAGTGGGTAACCTTATACTGCTTTGTAAACATAATTAAAYATCATCACTAACAATCATTTAACAGAAACCATAAAACACAATAATAACAAATCAACAGACAAAGGAAAACAAACATAACATCAAAATGTAGCTGAGAGGGTTCAACCAGGAACCACTAAAGCTAACCTTCTGCAGCTCAAGGTTTTGCAAGCATTCGAATATTCACAAATACCACACAGTGATAAAACCTCCACTTAAAACGCAACACCAAAGACAACAGAAAAGACCACAAGTGCAAACAAAAAAACAAGGTTTGTGTTCCACATTTCAGCATTCAATTACATGACAAAAGCCTAAAAATGTCTTCAATCCCTGATGAAAAATCAGTCATAGCTCTTTTTAATAAGCAAACAACATTATCACCATCTACTGAACTGGAGTGAAACTGGTGTTTCACAATCCCATTTCACCCCTTTTCCCTTGCTCCTTAAAGGGACAGTTTGGGACAGTTGTCAATAGTTAGTTCCTGATCAAAGGTGACATCAATCAGAGTCCTGAAAATTAGGCAATGGCAGAAATCTTCTTCCTGGATAGAATAAAGGCTGCCCAAACGAGGGTCTGTTTTGTTTTTTGGGCTTAGAAAACAACATCCAAACTTCTGCATAACACTGTTTAGCTCGTAGCTATTTCCTCAATCAAACAATGTCTAAGTTACTGCACAAATGTGTGCGTGGAGCTTAGGACAAACTGTATACATATAAACCTCCAAATGTTAATTCAACTAAATATTTAGCGCAGCTCACTGACATTATAAAAAGGTATAAAATCAAAAGAGTTTGTGATTCTTGGTGATATCAATTTGAATTGGGCTGATAAAACTTCCAAAGGCCTGAAAGCAATGTCTATAAACTTAGGGCTTCAACAGTTTGGATTCTCATTTGACTTATCGCGATCATGTACAAGTCTTAACCACTAAGTTGAAACAGAAATTATTTGTTTATTCAAAAATTAGATCCAATCTGACATCTTCTGTTTTAAATATCTATCTTCATGCCATTATACTCTCARCCATGTCGTACTGTTTACCTGTTTGGTCTCTTACAACAAATGAAATCTTAGAACCCATWGTTAGGCTCTACAACAGGGCCTACAAAATTCATAAAAAACTTCCTGGTTGGACTCATCACTGTACAGTTCTTTCATTGTCTGATGCCTTGACTTTTCAGAATTATGTTTTGTATAGTGGTATTAATTTATATTTTCAGATCTTCCAAGATGCTAATTATGGAACTCTCTGTGCATTGCTGCCCAAATCAAATTCTGGAAGTGGTCATTCAACTAGATCTGTTACAAAAGGACAACTGATATTACCAACTTTTAAAAACTGTTACGGCCAGAGGTCTTTCTTCTATGTTTATACTAAAGCATGGAATGACATTCCTCAAAACATAAAGTCCATTTCAAAACTACAGCCCTTTAAGAAGAATCTTGTCTGCCATCTGCTGGACACTTTTTGTTGTGCTCATATTTAGAGGACCTATTTTGCAAATGCTGCCTTTTTGAAATTTGGGATGCTTGTTTTGTCTTTGTGTTTATGGTGTATAATGATGTGATTGTGATGCTGTAATTCTGAGTGTTTATGTGCTGCAGAACAGGAACCTGCTGTAAAACAGCAATTATGCTGAGTCAGGCTTGATTTTAATAATCTTTTCCTGTTAAATAAATAAATCAAATCAAATCAATACATGTGATAGATTTCATGTACACGTATGTTTGCTCAGGAAAAATACTCTTGCTCTGGTGTAATGCCTTTGATTATTTCAATTCATTTTTCCCCTCAAGCATTAACAAAAAATGTGCTGAAGTATGTTGCAAACTAGAGATCTAGGTTTTTTTTACACACATTATCGACCACATCAATGTGGAATGTGATAACTACTCTTTGTGACTTTCAAATTAAGGGTCAAAGAGGCGGTGAAGAGTAAAGCCAAGTAATGGAATTCGGCCAAAAACTTTGGTGCTTCTGACTGAAAAATAACAGAAACGTCAGGGATATAAATTGTGAGGATACCAAAACAAAAAGTGAAAATCAGATAGTGAGCTCAGGGAGTTAATGTGTGGGGATCTTCCTGGTTTGTTGAGATTTGAATCCAAGTATATTACTTTAAATCATAAAAAACACTGCAAGAAAGATAACATCTTTGTTGCAGTGAGGTGTAAAATGAGTCATAATGTTTTTACAGCTGTGCAAAAGCTATGAAACAGACTTCACCCAGCTAGTAGACTGTGTTATATAAGAAGCAGCTGATCTACTCCCTGCTTTCCGTAAGTTGTAAAAGATAAAGCAAACAGATAAGTTGCTTACTTTCAAATGCTAACACTACCGACACTGAGATACAAGTCTCAGTGGACAGAAATTATGTTAAACAGGATTTTTAAATCCTCGAAAACGAGCAGAAATACAGAAGGAAATTGACACGCTTATCTTTTCCAGACTTATGGGCAATGTTAACAATGCAAAGCCTGAGGTGGTAAATTCAATGATGAAACAGAGATTAACTCCGGCACTTGATCAAACCTGTCAGATCTGTGTTGATTTGGAGCACGTGGTTTCAACACATCTCTGATTCTCAGAAGTCAAATCTATGCAGGTGTTCACTGAGGTAAACTCATGTCATCCTCATTCTTTTGTAATGGGACCTGCAGTATCTCCATTCAGCAGCATACAGGAAAAGTTGATTTATTTTTTCAAGTTTTGGAATGTCGACTGAGGTCATCACTCAACATTGGGGCAAACTGACAATAATGACTAACAACATTTTAGGGCTTAAACTTGCTTTAATTTTCACTTTGCAGTGATTCTTCAGGAATGCACATCTTTGAACAAAACGGGTGATCATGTTCAAAAGACTTGTTTATTTTTTTTAAATGGCTTTGTAACAGATGTATGTTCACACTGGTGATATAAAGAAGTCTTTGACATTGTTTGGACTACTTGAGGAAATTATTCAGAACATCAATGTTAGTTAAAAAAAAACTGGTAAAAGCCACATGTAGGTGGAAAATTCTTATTTTAGACTCCAACTAGTTTTGATTAAATTATTTCCTTTTGGGAACCAACAGGACCAACAGGAAGTGAAAACGACCCACATCAACAATGCCGTATCTCTTCCTCCAACGACTTCGGTCACTTCAAAGACATTTCAAGCATTTTTGAATAAAACAAGCCTCTAACCGTTTAATACAATAATGAAGTATATTGTTACAAACACAAACATAGAATGAGTCATGCTTCTTTTCAACGGGTGGAGCATTAGATTGAACATCCTGGTTTTGATCTTTCACATAAAATTAACGTTTACACTTTTTGAATAGAAAATGGAGAGTTGGACAGGTTTAGCTAATTATTTAGGCACCATTTTTTTTTCTTATTTTAGCCATCTAGCCATTATCTTGTTGTATCGCGGTCACCCTTACGAAGTTTACAAAATTTATTTACATAGTGTAAAAAAATAACTCTTGGTAAAACCGATGTTCGGCATGGTACCCTGTGGCGCCACCAGCTGAAAGAAAGCATTAGAAAACCAAATACGCTCCTCCAGCTAAACGCCTGCTTACGGAGCTCTCATGCTACAAAGGTTAGAGAACATGACCCTGGAAAATACTTGACGTGAGAGTTCACTCTTCCCTACGCTAAGGAGTAGAAAAAAGGAAGACACGAAGAAAACAAACAAGCAGGCAAATGAAAATTATCAACCTCATTTTAATTTATTGAGCGATCAATTGATTTATTGCTCATCGTCTAAAACTATGTGCCATTTCTTAACTAGTTGCAACATGCAAACCAACATTCATTCATTATTTTCACAGATTCCATTGAATTTATAGGACGTAAACAAATTTGAGTACAGGAGAATAGAGCGAGAGGCTGAGTAAATAATTCGATTAGGTGACTTTTTTGTTCCTTTGTCTAAATTAAAGCATGTGACTAAAGTAATCTTTTCCTAAATTATCAATAAGTAAATAGCCTGATTATTATATTTCACAATTTTCTCAAAACATGCAAAGTAATATTGTACTGCTTGTCCTTATGTAGTTTCACCTGTTTTTCTGTTGCACTATGCTGAAAAACCCCGCCCTTAACTTCCCATCTGTGTCTGTGACAAATTCCACTTCAGTCATTGTTACCAGCCTAGCAGCTTGGTTTGCAAATTGTCATTAAAGACAGACACTCAATTTAAGTGCTGTAACACACTGAACAAAGCGTGCCTAAATTCCACTGAAGGTTGTTCCCAGAAGATCCACACAAGCATTGCCCTGATTCACCTCAGCCTAACATGCAAAACAGCACCTTTGACTGGTAACTGTTGAGGTAAACCAAGGTTCACAGTCATTTTACATGCAGACAGAAAGACATCAAAACACTTAATCAAAGCTGTTTCTGTCAACATTAGGTGCGGGTAAAATACTTCAGTTAGCTCAAAATTGAAAATGTTAAAATTAAAGGCATAACAGACTTTACTGGCCATGCAATCATAAAACAAACATCTGGTATCTCAAATACTGGCTGCAAAAATATAAATATAACTAATGCTTTAGCGTTCCTTAAAAGAAAATGCATATCACAACCTTTCATGACGGAGTTTTAAACTAAAACTATTTTATGTTTAGAGAAATAATGGTGTTCTGGATGTTTTGGTCAAACCTTAGTTGAAAAAGAAACAGAAGAAAAAGAAGAAGAATCAGCATGACGGTGTGGTCGTTGGAGCCGTCGCCTCGCAGCAAGAAGGTCGTGTGGAGTTTGAATGTTCTCATCGTAGTTTTTCTACAGGTACTTCAGTTTTCCTCCCATAGACCAAAAATCATGCAGGTTAGGTTAATTGGTAACTCTAAATTGGCCCTAAGTTTCAATAAGAATGTGAATGGTTCGTTTGTCATGTGATCTTATGATGGACTTTTGACTTGTCCAGGGTGTCCTCTGTCTCTCATAAGGGTGACTGCTGGACATAGACACCAGCTCTCCCTGTGACAGAAGGGAAAGTGTGTAAAGAAAATTGGCAGATGGATAATAATAATAATAATAATAATAATAATAATAATAATAATAATAATAATAATAATAATAATAAGTAGAGACAGACATTAGGTTTAACTGGAAACTACTTCTTTTTTGTTTGAACTCTGATATACTCTGTGACGTGTCGTGCGGACCTCTTGACCAGGTCACCCTGTAAAAGAGATCCTGATCTCAATGTTTAAATAAAGGTTATTGATTGATTGATTGACTTCTCTTTGAGTTAATACACTCATTTATTTGGAATACTTGGCTTAGCTGCATGAAAAGCAATTACAACTGTCTTAAATCTGACATCCCTAATATAAATAAATAGTACAATATCATCTATGATATAATTATGATGAAAAGAATCACTTTCTCAATGAGACATCAGCAATGCAAATTTGAAGACACCCGGAAGAAATGGAAAATGTACATTTTCCTGAGATGCTCTTTTGTTTAGATCACTTTTTCTTTTGCTTTCTTCTTCTTTTTCAATAATTTAATTTGTGATTGGATTCAAATGACCCTGACTGTTGTAAAGTTGGATACTCTGCATACTGTTCTTTGAATACCTGTTGGTCTTCTTGTTGTTGTTGTTGTTCAACACATAAAAATAATAATAACAAAGATTAGACTGGATAATTTTACCCAGACTGGAGTCTGTGATATGCAAACTTTTGCAAAGCTTTTATTCTATAGCGTGATATAAACAAAAATTTGTTTGTACAAAGTGTCCTACTTTATTAGAATTGAGTGTAAATGTATTAGTTTGGTTATTATATTAAGACTCATGTGATCAAACAACACAGATCTGGAAAAAAAATAATATAATAGAAATTAGAGAACATTTTGTTGTTTTTTCCAATAGCAATACAGACAAATAAACTGTGTTAAAGTCAGACACTTTCTGGGTCAAACACTTGCAAGAAAGGCACTAAAAAATAAGTATAGCATTCAAGTCCGAGTTCTTCTGATTGATGCTGAAAGAAAAACATCCTGCTGGCCATGTTCCAACTGTTTGTGTTTGTTCATCTTTCAGAAACCCTACGTGCCTACCTCTGTAAACAACATACACTACCAGTAAGGCTTTAATAAAACCTTTTATATAAAAATAAACAGCTTGCTCTGGGTGCAGCTGCCACTAACAATAAACACAGGCTGGACAAACGTGTTGGCGCAGTTTCATATCTTTTCCTGTAATGATCAATGACCCAACACACTGACAGGAACTTGAAACCTGCTCATCTGAATGTAGTGGTTTCTATTCTAGGCCATTCAATGCCAAGACAAAAAGAAATGCGTTCGAACTTTTCAGTGAGAAGATCTATTGTTTGTCTAAAAAACGACTAGCTTTAAAGCAAGGGCGTGTCATTTGGATCAAAAACGTCACCTCACCTGCAGATCTGCTCTTGAAAYGTCAATGTATAATGTTCCGACCTCTGTTCAACCTTTGAGAGGCATAATTCRTGATGTAATAAGACGAGATAAAGCCAGGGTCAGGTTCGGCGACCCACTTACAAAAACTCAACTTCAAGGTTAACAATTGCTTTCAAAGTCTCAAGAGTATAATACGAAGCTCTAATAATGAATATTTTCAAATAAAAATGTGGCAACGTTAAGCTCCACATTAACGCAGAATTAAGTATCTCCTAGAAACAGCAGTGCCGAAATTRCACGAGTCCGATAATGGATGCAATTGCAGCAACAACATTAGCAAGGCATGCTAATACGCAGAACGGTCCGGAATGAAAAACAACATTTTAACTCCGTGTGTTTGTCTGACCCGGTTACCAGTGACTCTTACCCTCTTCTTCTGTCATGAGCGCGAAACAGACGGTCGGATATCCGAGTAACAACCCCTACAATGGCCGGCGTGGACACAGAATGCACTAGCCACCTCCATGACATGGGAGCCGCCATTGTTGCAGCTCCTGCGTATTCAAAAAAACTTTATTGACAAACTTACAGTTCACAATGCGCTCTTAGAATAAGAGCGCATTGTATCCAGCACTACTGGAAATAGACTAAATAAATAGACTAAAGTCTTTTAAATATATAGCCTGCCTATAAACTAAAAATGGTTCATATGTGTGTTAATGATGTTACAGTTCTGTGCAAAAGTCTTGAGCCATTCTTTTTCTTCCAAATRACTTTGTAACCGTGCGCATCAATGGCTTTTCTGAAGGTCTTTTGAAAGTTTGTTTTTTACTTTGACAATTTTTTTCTCGCTCTTTCAGTCCAGTAACTAACCATTTTTAGTGGTTTGGTTTAACACTTAACTCTATTTCATTCATGGATACAAAGTTCCACGAACACAGGGGAAAAGCAGTCTTGAGTGAACACACAATTTATCAGATTAGTGTAAGGGTCAGCTTACACTTCTTATAACAAGGTTATAAGAGTAATTTAATTAGCAAGGATCTCTTTTATTTTTGGATAAACATTTCTTTAGTGCAAGAATGAATGGACACAAAAAGTAACTCTCAGTCAGTGAATGTTGATTTGAACCATAGTATGTGATCATTTATTTTACAAATCAAACAAAATTGACTATCGAGTACACCTGATTGTGAACAATTAATTTCTTATAAAAAGTTTTGGGACCAACAATAACAAGCTTTTAACTTCTTAATTGTTAACCACACTTAAATAGAAACACAAACGTCAGCTTAGATGTTAAACACCAGACATTTGAGGCTGTTTATCTTAGGRKWKGRCARGGSMARGKTWARRAAAAGKTKGAAGAAAGGTGTTAGCTTTTCTACTCTTTATCTTAAATAATGTGGGTTTAACCAGAAGGGCGAAGCGTTCTGTGCTCAGCTTTGGTCAGACCTCGACGTCACACACAGCCAGCTTTTACCTTGAGATGATGTTCTGTCACCTGCCAGGTAGGCGGGGGCGCTGCTGGAGAATCTGTCTTTAGACCGTCGAACAGGGGGCCCCAAGGCGTGCTCTTTGACTCGTTTACGTCCACGTCAGCCGTAACCAGAAGACAAGGCCTCGACTGGAACCCAGGTTTTAAATAAAACTTCCGTCTGGAGAGTTTCTGAAGGTGGATAAACCAGGCGTTGGTTTTCCACACTGTGGGGTTTCCCCGTTGGCGTGAAGGGGCCAAACCTGACACAGTTTTCAGCTTTTGATTCCCCGGAGAGAATCTAGCTGTCACAGTGACTGACGATGGTCCGTCACCCTTTTCTCACTAGTGGACAGGCGGAATTGTTAGTTCCTAAAAGCTTAGAGAATCTATGGTCCGCCCTCCAGAAGGTTAGATTAGAAAAAGAAATTATCAAGGAAAGTGTTAGTTGCAGAGCTCGCTGTGGCCTCCTGAAACTAAAACAAAGATTATTGCTGCTGCTGTGTGGTTCAGAACAACACATTTCATGACCCATTTAAATTATCTGATGAGCACTTATTTAAAACATAACTGAAAGAAAAATGAATTGCTTCAAGTTCAAAACATTTGCAAATATGATTCAGACAAGTAAAACATTGATATTTCATCAACTTAAACCATAAAGATTATTTTAGTTAAATAAKAATTTTTCCCACAGAAAAAAACCATACATAGCTGAAATCATACTGAGGGAGAAAAGAGATCTGTCCTCTCTTCTCCTGTAACTTTGATAAACTGACATTCTGATTATCAAAATGCGTAATACTTTCAGTTAAGAGAACACTAAATCAAAAAAGAGAAGATTCTTCTGTTTTTATCTGATTTAGAAGGAAAGTGGCCTTGGGTGGCCTAAATACAGATCTAAGTGGAACAGAGTTTTTGTCCATTCGAAGGCCCATCAGAGGATCCAAGATAGTTCCTTGATAATTTGACTCAAGGTGACCCCTACATTAGATAACTTTATTCATTTACTATCTTGTTTTTGCTGACAGATAAACCACAGACAATRTGTTCAAATTGGCTATTTGTTTAACAGCTTGTTCCAGTTCATTTGCATATTTAAGCAAATCATTTCAGGGAAACTGGGATGCAAAAAACACTGATATTCCACTGAACAAGCTTCACAGTTTTCTCTGTGATCTCTTCCCATTTTTTTTTTCATTTGCAAAACAAAGTTYAAGCAGAAGTTTAATCAGCTTTTGTTTTTTTTATTTCCAAACATAGACACACCTAATATTTGTATTTTTATATTTACTTTTTCAAAGGATTTAACAGAAGATGCATGTGTTTTTGTTATTTTTCAATCAGTAAAGCAAACTACCAAATTTTAGTTTGACAGTCAAACTGAGTCGTATGTGTTGCTAAAGATGCTTAGATGTGGCAGCCAATGAGATGCCAAAATTAATCAGTTGAAGATGCTCATCTAATAGCTTTTAACAGTGTCATTAGAACCCATCCACTGGTTTATAATATATTTTACTAACTGTTTAGGCAAACATAGACATGTGTAGAACATGAGTCTGAATGCTGCCAATTGGTGAAGGACATTGGTTTCATAATAAACTTCTTGCATGAGTTGACATACACATAAAGTTTTACAACACAGGTCTTTTCCTTGTAAAAAAAAAAAAAAACAGGCCAGGCAGGCCTTAAGCAGTAGTAATATCAGTTGCTCAAGAGCACTTACAGTAAGCCAGATGCTTCCTGGCACAACACAACAAACAGCCTCAGGGACTTTGTCTTCATGGATTTCACCGACTTATAAGATAGTGGAAAATATGTTTGCATCTTGAGGGGAAAAGTCAAAAGCAGATAAAAAGGCTGGATAAWTTTTTTTTGAAGATGTATTTTTTGCTTTAAAGGTAAGATGTTTATCTTCTGAAACTCAGTGGGTGGTGGGGGGTGGGTTTACTGTTTGGCAGCACCAATAACGGTGTTTGAATATGGTGTCAGCAAAAAGCAACGATTGATCACTTTAATGATTAATTCGATTTGACTTAATATATTTAAGTGTTTTCCTTAACTTCTTGTCGTAATTAAATCTCGTATTTATTTGGTAGCATTTGTGATTTTATGAGCATTAATGTTTTTTTTTTCTGTGCATGTTTGTTTGTCTGTACTTTACCCAAACATCTCATGAATGATTGAACAAACCAACGATAATCATCTAACTTCCCGCAAACAAAATAACAGGCGCAGACCCTTGTGACCCCAAATATTACTGGTTTACATATGCAAACTTTGCTTATAACTCTGTCGAACATGGTTATAATGACATACTTTTATTTATTTATGATATATTTATTTATTGCTATTATGGTTAGCAATTTATTTGCATTTAAACTGGTGTTTGTAAATCATCCAGAGGGGTCCTGACCCCAACTTTGGGAGCCACTGATCTAATCAATTAACTTTCAGATCATTAAGAAATCTTAGCTAAAATAAAAATAGTTTTGATCAATTTAAGGGAAATCAAGCTAAAATCCAGCGTGGTGGTAGCTGAGAGTGATACACAACCCACACTCTGGTGCTAACCAGTTATTTGAGATGTAACCTTAACAATAATTGAATCAATTGTTAGCAATATATCTCATAACCCACTTGAGAGATTTTATTTAAACTTTCATAAAGTAATTTGTAATCATCTACATATGAATAACTTTTAGAATCAATTGAATTTAAGATAATAATCATCATTATGCTAAAAATGTATCAGTGAATTTTAAATTTGGTGTGATAGTAGCTGAGCGTTGTCCGCAACACATAACTTGAGCAAAAACATTGCAATTGGAGTCAACTCTGTCTGTTAAAACATCTTATTAACTACTGTTAACATTCTCATATTGTGATTATTTAGTGTGCATTTAAAACAGGTTAAGATGACTGCCACGGATTCTGCACAAAAAAGCTATAAATCTTTGAATTTTGCAGATTGCACTAAAATTATGGAAGGTAGTAGCTGAGAGTGATTCACATACTGCAGGCAATAATCCAAGGAATGGCAGGCCTTTAATTCAAACACAGGGTTTGTTTTCCATGTATTGTTGTGTAAAAAAAAAAAAAAAAACTTAAACACCCATAAATATGAAACATTAACTGGATAAAAAAAGGTTGTGTTTATTGTGCCACACGCGGAGCCTTTTAATTTTTTTTTTCACCTTGTCGAGAAAGGGAACCCATCAGTACCAGGAAACCGCGCAGGCAAAGGTCACGACGATTATTTATTGGCCAGCTGCCAAAGCGCGAGCACGCCGGGCGCTTGTTCGCTGCGCGCGCGAGTGCGGGGGGAGCGCGTGCGTGTGTTTACTGGAAGAAGGTCTGAACGGGGGGGAGGCGGAGCCTTACGAACATTCGGCACAACCTCCTGTAACCTTCCTCCACACGGACGGAGCACACCGTCTCTCCCACCCCCGTCCCTCCCTCCTCCCTCCCCTCCTTTCACAAACACACACGGAATCTCTCCGGGCAGATGTCCGCCTGCATTCCTCCGCTCTGAAAACAAACACACTTATTTTTGGATACCTCATTTTCTTGTTGTGGGATTTTAATGCCTGACATAATCATCCAACTAGCACTACTTTCGGGTAGTTTGCGCAGCTTTTTCTTCTTCGGCGACGAGCGGCTGCGGCGCGGAGTGGAACAGATCCGCGAGGTAAGTTGTGTGTTAACACTGTCCGGTTCGTGACTAAAATTACAAA
Organism: Austrofundulus limnaeus; assembly: GCF_001266775.1. NCBI lineage: Eukaryota > Metazoa > Chordata > Actinopteri > Cyprinodontiformes > Rivulidae > Austrofundulus > Austrofundulus limnaeus. Next base: position 2,567,672 of record NW_013952441.1, on the reverse strand, counting down.
GCAAAAAATGGTTTTAAAACGACACATTGGTGTATGGGGGGGCTGTTTGTACGCACAAAACAGGAGCCCGATAAAAACGTAGCGACTTCCCGGCTAGCGGTTCGGTTCTGTCCTGTCCTCGAGCCGTAGTAGTAAAAGCAAACCAGACCGGACACCTTTTCAGTGAAACCGGAGAAAGGCCCCTTGAAGCAAGGAGTTTTTGTTTAAAACAGGGAGGAGGGAGGAAGGGGAAAAAAAGGAGTGCGGGGACTGTTTCACAGAGTGACCCCGATTCAGAAATCCCTTGTTGCGGTGCGCCGATCGAAGACAATTGAAAGCAATCAGGATCCAGTTGCTGTCTGGCTTCAGGCTCAGCGTGAGTACGCAGAGCCTTCATTTAAACTAAATATAACCTGCCCAGCTGCCCAGAGCTTCGCCGTGCATTTGTCACAGTCTCCATAGCTGCGTTTTACGTGGGTAAGCTGAGAGCTGCAGTGTGGCGGAGTGGTCATTTGTTAATGTCACTGCAGTGGTTGTTTCAGTGTTGGCATGTCATCCCTAATCTGTGCTTCTTTTTCTTCTTCCAGCTGTGTTTAGGTGCTCTCTCACAGCCCCTCTCTGGATGCATCGGACTCCCCCTCCCCGGGGCCCTGGACCCGGTGTGTGACCCCGTCTCCCTCGCCCCACTCCTCCTCTGCCTCCTCTCCCCGTGCTCCTCACTCCTCGCTGCCTGCCCACGAAGAGGATCCCATCCTGGGCCCCCTGCCCCTAAGCCACCGGGCGGAGGCAGGGGGCCATGGGGCCGTAACGACCCTCAACGGACGCAGGCCCCCCGCCATGAGCAGCGTGGCCCCTCCAGAGGGAAGGGTTCAGGGGACGAACTTCACCCCGCTTCACTACAAACCCTTCAGCTCGCATGAGCACTACCAGCAGGTCGGTCAGCTGCAGGGGTCCGCGTCTTTGGGCGCCTCCGATCACACCTCGAGCAAAATCCCGAGCACAGCATCGTAAAAGAAACGAAATGTTTTGCTTTATAAAGCAGCTTTCATTCAAACGAGATTATAGGAACAAAAGGAATTACGATGCTGAGCACAGTGACAGAGTCTGTAGCTGTGGTGCTCAAACATTTTCCCCGAGAGGGCCAAAATGAATATCTATCCAGGGCTGCGGGCCAAATGCGGTAATATAATACATGAAATACAAATACTTTTGTAAGTAAAGTCTTTTATTTTTAACGATTAAGCTGTGCAATGGCCCTCTTTAGTTTTAGTCTGCCAATGGCAGACTTTCTCCAAGTGCGCAGACTAAAACTAAAGAGGGCCATTGCATAGCGTAATCGTTAAAAAGAAAAGAAAAGTAGCAAAGGCTCATGGGACATTTCATAAATTGATAAAATATGAGTTTTTGTGGCCTTATAAAGCGTGCAAATCKACATGYGKGGTTAAATCTGATCTAAATATTTCTTGTTGTCATTTCATGTTTCATGTTTAATCCTAATAAATCAAAGATAAAGTCAGCACCATGAATGAAAACTACCTTCACTACAGCCCTTTTATATAGTCATTTGACCAATGGGAATACTGTGTTTCTACATAGGATAACAGGTTACAACCTTGTAACTCTGGCAACTGTTGGCGGGCCAAATTTGGCCTGCGGGCCCCACTTTGGGCTCCTCTGCGTTAGAGCTATCTTAGGTGCTGATTGGTTCTGTTGGACAGAATATCTCCCCTGTAGCTTGGTTATTATCCCAAGGTATCAGGTTGTGTCTCACTGGGCTGTGACGGCTGGAGACTAATTAATGACTCAAAATTGTGAGAAAACAGACAAATGCTCAGTTGCAGTCGCACTGAATGAATTGTGTGAAAAGCATAGGCAGTCTGGACTTATTTACAGGACATTGTTGGCATTAAATCGATTATTGTTATTTTTTTTTATTGTTTTTGTTGTTTTCCTTTAGATTATAATCCACACCTTTAGTCAACTGCATGTATTGTAGTGTAAATACTCAGCCTGACTCTTGCCGTATGATAATTGTASACTCTCCCTGCCTGTTTTAGGTGATGTGTGCTTTGCAGAAGCTCCAGGAGAGTGGCTTTTACTGGGGAGCCATTGGGGCTCGGGAGGCGAGCTCCATGCTGCGCTCCGAGCCTCCCGGCGCCTTCCTGGTCCGGGACTCGTCCGACCACCACCACTTCTTCACCTTGTCCGTGCAGACAGCCCGGGGAACGAAGAACGTCCGCATCCACAGYGAGGGAGGTGGCTTCTTCCTGGAGCCAGACCCTCAGAAGTCCCAGGAGCCTCCTCAGTTCGACTGYGTGCTGAAACTCATCGCCCATTACATGGGGAAAGGGATGGATACGGGAAGGACGAGGGACGGGGCGAGCGGAGACAATCCGGGAGATGCAAAAAAGAAGGGACGCACCGTTTACCTGATCCACACGGGCAAAGAGAAAATCCCCCTGGAGCTGCGAAAGCCCCTGCTGAGCTCGCTCTCGTCCCTGCAGCACATGTGCAGGAGGACGTTGAACAACGGGGGCCACGGGGCGCTGGGGCAAACCGAACAACTCCCACAGACACTGAAAGACTTCTTGGAGAAGTACGACGCTCCTATATGACTGACCGGAACCGCAGAGGTTCTACTACACGTGCCGCGCGCCTGGAGGGGCACGCCAGTTCTCAGCGTGAACGTTTTGCGCCGCCAGAAACTGACCAGACTGAGCCTTAGATGCTAATATAAGGTCATTTTTTTTAAAACCCCATTGTGGCTAGAATCAGTCAATTTCAGAGCTTTTTACTCACAGATGGACTCTAAAGGTCCTGGTTTTGTGATTTGGGTAACCAACGATTACCTCGTCCATCCTGCCTTGGAGAAGCTAATGCAAAGTGGCAGATAGAACCAGAGGCTTCCTCATGACTGAGTCAGACGCAGAGCAGTGTCTCGTAGATTAACCTGGTTGATGTAAACAGTGCAAGTAAAGGCTTTTGTGTTTGAGAAGCAACACTTTTGACATTTACAACACTGAATCACTGGACAGGGAGAGAGAGGCAGATGACAAAAGAGGCTGGGAAATAGCTGCAGAGGGGGGGAAAAAATGCAAAATCCAAATCAGGAGGCCCAGCGTGCAGTATTTGTTTGTCTGAGCGTGTGTTGTGGTCGTGCACATATTTCCATCGCTGTTTCCCGCAAATGTTGAGAGGAGTGGGCTGGCCAGGCACGCTAGCTCCACACACACTCATGCAGGTAAAGGCCCACATGAAGGGTTTGTTACAGTGGGACCAAAAAAAAAAAACACAGTCATTACAAAGCATTTCTCGATCTCCCGTTTGTTTTGTTTTCCCTGTCCTCCATGATCCTGCCCTTTGAGCCATAGTTTGGCGTGGGACCAATCCAAAACGTTTGTCCAGGTAATCTCACTGGGAATTGGTCATTTTAATCCCAGAGACTTGAATACAGAGCGAAAAGATAATTGGAGGGAAAGAGAGGAGCAGGAAGTGGGTTTAGGAAAGATAAATGTAAGAGAACAAACAAAACATGGATTTAACTGGCGGATGGAGTTCAACAGGTTGCCGCTCCTGTAAACATACCAGCCGATGCGACAAGTCTTAATCCTGTGGCCAATTATTCCTCCTAACTCAAATGTCCCGGCGTGCCTGAGTCAGCTCTCCCTTCWGGGCTTCCTTACATCACTCTCGGGAGGAAAAACGCTGTTATATCAACTATTGTTTCTTTCCCATCAATGCCTCCAGAAAAAGATCATTTTGTCAGTCTGAAGGGAACAAAAGACTTCCCATAAGTGATTCAGTGGAGAGAGAGAGAGGGAAAAAAAGAAGCCTTTCGTAGAACAAATTGCAAGACTCGGCTCTAACCCAGATTATGTTCAACTTGTGTTTTTGCCCTGTGCTCTTACTCACCTGTGATCCATATTGGAGCTTTTTTTTWAACATCAAGAAGCATTTTGTTGAGTTTTATCTAGCCACGATGACGCACATGTTGTCTTTTGTGTCGTTTTGGTTCAGAACTGGGTCTTGCTCTCTTACCGACACCAAGTTCTTAACGTGCGCTGCACCAGCAGCAGACCACATGTTTGTGAATCATTTTGTCTTTTATAAAGACTCTCTTGCAAAAGGCTGGCCACAAAGTCTGGCGAAATACAAGCTGTAATACCTGAAATGACGGAAAAAAAAAAGAAGCATTACATTATAAATGAAAAAAGGAACGTTGCACATATTTATATTTCTAAGATATTTCAAGTAATTTATATTAAAGAGCACTATTTTTACAAAAGCCAATCACGTGCCCTGCGTATTACTTCACTGTTTGTCTCTCTCTGCTTTTCCCTTCTCTCCCTCTTGAGTCAATATTGACTGGGTAACTTACTGTAATGTGTTATAAAGCGCTCTGTATTTCAGCGATTCCTGGCTTCACAACAAGATTATTTGCTCTCAGAAGGGATTTCCTCCTCGGACAAAGCAGTGTTTTATACAGTCGGCGCGCCGCCGAGGAAGAGGAGCAGCGCTGGACGTCGCGGGTGAATTTCCATAGGAGTGTTTGGAGAAGGTGGACGCAACGCGCCGTGACAAAGAGACTCCCTGAAACAACAGAGCGCGCGTGAACTCCCCGTCGCGCACACGCAGTCCACGCAAAACCTTTGACACGCCAGTGGCTGCGCGAGAAAGCTCAGTTTGGGCTGGACTTAACTGGAAAAGGAATGCAGCCGGGTTTTATACATCCTGCCTGACGGTTTGAGAGAGGATGGTGTCCTCTGGGAACTGTGTGTGTGTGTGTGTTTGTGTGTGTGAGGTCAGGAAGGTGAAAGCAGACACGTGGATGAGATTTATGACGGTTTGTGGTTTCAGTGTGAAGCCAGGGTTGAGAGTAAGTGGTTGGTCAAGAGAGATTGCTGTTGGTAAAATTAAGCAGGAGGTGAGTTTCTCTGTTTTTTTTCTTTACCCCCACCTTTCTCCACACACATATATATACACACACACACACACACACACACACACGGTTCCCATTCCCTGCATACCTTGTGCTCTGTCTGAGGCTGGCTTCCAGGAAAGAGGCACTTTAATTGAGTTGAGTTTTTACGGCTTGCCTGGTGTTAGTGTGCGTATGAGAAGGAGCGAATGAGGTGTCTTTGTGTGCGATAAAGGATGGAGCTCTGATGGGAAAACTCATCACCTTTCATTTCCAGAGATTTAAATTAGGATCGTCCTTTAATAAATGGCAGCGTCATAGTTGTGTGGTTAAACCTTTAAAGGAGAAAAAAAACCAGGATCTAAAATGTGAATAAGTTCTGCAAGTGACTTTTTTTTCTGCGCTTACCTCAGTTCAGGTAATTGCAGTCATTCAGTTCCCATTTTGCTTTGACACCCATGAATGAGACTGTGTGTTTGTTTGAGAGGGAAAACTGAGCCAACTTGAGTTAAAAGACAAAACAGAACGGCCTTCTTCCCAAAAACCCAACCAGAACAATCCAGTTTTACACACAAACACATTGTCTAAATAAGCTAGCTCAGCTCACCATGACTCATTTTATGTTCCCCATAGTTGCCTGGTGAGTGGAGCTGGAATATTTTGTCCGTATATCCTCGGCTCCTCTTGTGAATCTCACACGCTCTCGCACAAAGTCTTTCCACCATGATTCATGTTTTTTTTTCGGGTTATGACTTGCTGTGTCCAGCTCAACTGCTGTCAACAGCCAAGCACAACACAGCTGGCTCCCGAACAAACCCAGCTCAATTCTGACTTTTCCTCTTTTCATTTCCAAGAACCAAAACATTCGACGCTGACGTTTTTGGGCATCGCCCCTCACAGCTTTAACTGTATGTTTTAAAACGGGCACTGAGAAAGAACAGATCAAAATCTTAAGTCTTTTTCTTGTGTGATTTATTGTTTAAATTCTGATTCAAAATTTCCACTCTAATGATCCTGTTTCTCTTTATTCTTTGTCTTTTTTTGTACTTTTTTGGACAAGTAGTTTTGCAAACTTTCTGCAGTTTTAACCAAACAAATGTCAAAATGTTCAGCTCATGCAGGACATTATGACTTATGCTTATTTGTAATTACATTTTTAAAGCTACTTCTTTGAAATGTCCTTTAGCATACTTGTATTTTTGTCTTCTAATGCTACTTAGAGCTTTTAGCTAATATGTTGCTACTTTTARCTTTAAGCTAATATTTTGCTACTTTTACTTCTCCATGTGTTGGTCACTTTTATTTTTAGACAGCATTTAGCCACTTTTTACTAATATTTTATGCTCATATGTTTAGCTTTTTTCTAGTTATACCCTTTTTTTTTTTAGCTTTTTTTCAACCTTTAGCTTGTATTGCTTACTTAAAATAGAATTTTGCTTCTTTGAACTCTTAGCTCGAAGTGGCTACTTTGAACTTTTTGCTTGCATTTCTTTTTACTCTCACTGAACATTTTAAATTTAACTTTGTTAGCCTTTTTTTTACAACTTTTAGCTACTGTTTAGCATCTTTCAGCTTCTAGTGTTTTCCTCCTTTTAGCTTCAGCTTCTTTTATCGTTTCAACAACTCAGTTGCAGCTTCTTCAGCGATTTTCCCCCTGCACTCATTCAGCATTCACAGCGTGCATTTTTTGCAGAAAATGCAATTTCCCCAGTTAAATTTCTGAGCTGCTGCCAAAGTCAGCCACCTTGAAAGGTGGAAAGAACATTAAGAGGTTAAGGAAAATGCCTCCCAACTGGCAACCTCTTGCGGCCTTCCAGGAAGGGCCTCCAGTTTGCTGATGATTCCTTCCAGGAAGGCTCTCTGCCGCTTGATTGGCTCTTATGGGAAATTTCGTTCGGTCGGCCCGTCGGCTCATGCATTGTCACAGCCGCTTCTGATAAAGCCGGACCAGCTTCCAGGAAACCCGAGATTTTACCCCTCCGGCATTCCATCATTCCTTCACCGTCAGAGCACACTGACAGAGGGAACGCGAGGCAACAGAAGGGAGTATAACACGGATCGATAAAAACCATATGGGAAGCGCACAGACTCAGATGTCACATGTGTCCAAACCTGTATAGACGTACGCAGCCCTGACATGTAGTAACCAGCTTGTGGTGACACATGAAAAAACACACTGAGTCAAACCGTTCTTCACGGACTACTCATCAGACCCCCCTTATCCTTACAAACACACACACACACACACACTCCCTAAAGCACCGAAATGAGTAACCTCGTTTTAACGCAGATTTGGTTTTCCCATAACACCTGGATCGCCTGACAATTGGGCGTAGCTCATACTGGCAGGAAGGTTAAATAAAATTAAAAGGCTTAGCTTCTTCTCAACAGGACTGCACATCACCCGCCGCCTTATAAGTCAGAGTTTTGAACTAATGATGAGAAGAGAATATTTGTTTTAGAGTATACGCTCTGAATGGGTCTCAGCTGCTACCGTATGAAATTTTAGCTGACGTTTTATTTTACTTTACATTTTGCCAGCATTCAGCACGAACATGGCACACTGCAGTGTGCTTAAAATGTAAAAAATGTTTGCGCGCAGCAGCTGCGAGACGTGTTATCAGCCCAGGTGGGTTGTTTTATCGAAAAGGGATTTTAAATGTGTTTCTTTTTTTTTCTGTTTCTGTTGTCCCTTCATAGCTGGGTCTACTCTTTACGTCTCTGTCAAACAGGTTACCTTGTAGCCATCTTTTGTCTTGTCCTCTTTGTGGTGTATTATGGGTAAWAAAAAAACCTTAATTAAAAGAATTGCTGTGAATATGACAGGACTTTTAACACAGTGGAACGGTAATCAGTGCTGCACATTTGAAACAATCACCTTTCCTTAAATATTTTTAATTACGTAATAGGAAATCTTTATATATTATCATATTGAGTTTAATTTTATAGTTGTCCATCTGTCTATCCGTTTTCTTCTGCTTATCCGGGGTCGGGTCGCGGGGGCAGCAGCCTAAGCAAAGAGACCCAGACTTCCCTCTCTCCAGCCACTTGGGCCAGCTCGTCCAGAGGAATCCCAAGGCGTTCCCAGACCAACCGATAGTCCATCCAGTGTGTCCTGGGTGTCTCCTAAATTCGAACTAAAATCGAACTGCTCGTTTTAAATCAATACTGTTACTTTTAATACATAAGTACAAAACACATCAGATACTTTTAGACTTTTACTCAAGTAATATACATAAAGGAGACTTTAACTTTTACCAAAGTAATGTTTTGGTAAGATACTTGTACTTTTACTCAAGTATCACTTTGTGGTACTTTATACAACACTGGCATCATGTGAGGTTGTGATTTTTTGGCAAGCCAGCAGTGACGCAGGAAGCCAGGCCTAACGACGTAGGTAAAAATGTCTGCAAAAAATCAGTTTTATACGCCCCTTTTTCACATCTAAAACATCTTTAAACGTGCAAAGCCCTGAAGAGCGGTAAGGTTTTAACCTTTTATTTTTTTTCTAGTTTACTGTTCTTCTCTGTCCTATTTCATTTTTTGTATATATGAAAAAAAAGCAAGGCTCTGCCCATAATTTTCTCATCCACTCATCCAATAACATGAACCATTGCATCAGAGATCGACTGGGCTGCAAAGAGATTGCTTTTTTCTTTGGGTGAAAATCAAATTCTTCTGCACTCATAGTTATTTTTTGGCTTCTTTACTCGTCCAGTTATTAATTTTGATGTCTTTTAATTCCAACAAAGCAAACATTATGCACAATACTTTAGTCTGAAACAAGTGAAGAGCTACATTTTTATTACATTGCAGTAAAAATGTATGACATTGACCCATTATGTAAAAATGTTTTGTGGAAGTTAACAGATTTGCTGCTTTCCAAGGCTTGGAGGCATCAGTGGTGGCTGCTACACAAGTCCACAGGCATGTTTTAGTTAAAAACAAATGGCTATATAATCAGTTTTACTTGTTGAATGTGCATACACCTGAGTTAATAACTATAAATGTCTGCTTTTACATTTCGAGGTGTTGGTGGGCAGCGCAGATTAGTTGTCGTTCCTCCAGATTCTGATGGTTACAGTGGGATGGAAAATTGTACACTGTACATACAGTAGCTCCTTTACAGGAACAATTTGAAMCTTCTCCWCCACCACCTGAYGCAAAAGAGTTGGAAAACATGCCCAAAGCTCCAMGCACCACCTGCCCAAAGATGGCTCCACTTCAAGCTCTTCCATTTCACATCAAGAGCTGCAAGGAGGAGATGATTGATCTGGACATCTCCTCTGAGGATGTGTGTCAGATGCTGGATATAAGCATTAAAGTGTTGACTGTAATTAAACAGTTAACTGATAAATTTAAGGACCAGATGCCTCCATGGAGCACAGAATATCAGGTGGAGATGGTAAGATTTTTTTTTGTTTGTTTGAATTTATCATATAATTTTCTGTGATGTRCATTCTGTATTACTACTGTAGACTGCTGAGTGTCCAGTGTGCAGAGGTATATTCAACACTGATATCACTGAGACCCATGCATCGGACTGTGGAATACGGTATCAGAAATGGAAAAATATTTTTAATAACATTTACATTTAGGCAGTGATTCTTCCATATGTGTKTTCTAACTTTTGTTACTGCAGATCTTCAGACCAAGAAGGGAGCATCTCAAATGAAACGAGTAATTACTTTCAAAAACTCTCCTAATTACACGCAGATGAACGAATCTCCTTTTTTTTTCTGAAACGTTCAATGATAAGAATAATGTATTTTAATTATTTTCTTCAATACTTTTTTTTAAATATTTCACCAGGTTCCATAATGCATCCTTTTGCCATGGTTGAATAATTATTTATATTTTGTAATTGAACTTTTTAATATTTATTGTGTGTGACACAATTTTGTTGCTCAGAAGAAGAAATCTTGAACTGGCTCAGCTGCCAAGTGGACGACAGCAGCACATCTTCCCTCTGCGTGTCAAGAGTTGACGTCTGCAGCAGAGGAAAGCAACAGCGGTAACGCCAGAAGAATTCCCGTCCAAACTGCAGACTGAAGGTTTCTTTTTTTGGGGAATCTGGCATTGACACAGGTGCTCTAAGTGAAGAGTTTCTAACAGGTACAGTTACACCACCTCAATAGATTTTTTTAATGACACTGGAACACTTTATCAAACACTTTTTTTATGTTCTTAATTATTCTTAATGTACAACAAATCATGCAAATTCTTAATTATTATTATTTTTTTGTATGCACAGACAAGATTGCTGAGATTGAAGACAGATTATTTGTGGGTGGTGCTGACAAGATGGGATGCCTTAACAGCCTGGATATTAATTTCTTTATGTACATCAAGCTGTATTTTTAAAAATAAAATACATTTAATAAATACACAATTATCTTAATTACTTCTTTATTTATTTTCTTGATGTTTAGAATGTCAATGTCCATTTTATTTATGAAGCACTTTTAAAAACAGCTAACAGCTKCACAACAGCAATCCACAACTATCACAAAAACACAACATTTGCTAAAAATGCATAATAAATTGCAACCAACAATAGTAAGAACAGATAAAATACAATGCCAGGCCTTACTTTAATTAAATGCCATTGAAAAAAGTTACTTTTAAGAAGCACTTTGAAGTTTTCCAACCTATGAGCTAGGGTTGGGAATAATCGTAKCGTGTGCAATTAATCGTCAGAAAAACATTAATCGATTATTTTTTGGCACTTGACGATTAATACGATGAATGCCACCAGGCAGAATCCGCTCGCTGCTCCTCTCTGTTTCAAATATGATGAACATAAAAAAAGTTCTGTAATTTATTTATCTATCATCACAATTTAAAATTCGATGTGTAGCTTGAAGTCTGTCATTTTGACACAATTCGGAACAGATTTTTATGAAGAGCAAATCTTTCCCACTACATTGGTCATGTGACCAGGACATAAAGGTGTCCAGGGACTCCAGGGGATTAATCGTCAWATTAATCGTTATCGGCTAAATACAACAATTAATTGTGATTAATTTTTTTGCCAATATTGCCCAACCCTACTATGWGCAGATCTAATATGAAAGTTGTTCCACAGACTGGGAGCAGACACAGCGAAAGCACGATCACCTCTACTCCTAAATCTGGATCTTGACCTCCTAGACGAAGAATGAGCATGCAAAARAACTTGAAGATAGGTTGGAGCAAGGCCATTTAAAACTTTAAAAACTAACAATTAMATCTTAAAATCAATTCCATAAGATACAGGTAGCCAATGAAGCCAACACAGGTGTTATATGCTCATGTTTCCATGTCAAACGTCGGGCTGCAGCGTTTTGAATGGAGACAATGAGTTACAGTAGTCCAAACGTGTTGTGATGAAAGCATGAATGATTTTCTCAAAATCTCTAAAACAAAAACAGGACTTCACCTTGGCTAAAAGACGTAAATAAAAAATGCCTGACCTGACATCTGAATTCACTTGCTTATCCAGTTTCAAACAGCTGTCAACGACAACACCRAGATTTCTTACAGCTGTCTGACAGGAAAGCTCAAATGCCAAATGATTTACAGTAACAAGCGTGGACTCTGACCCAGCCCTCTGAAGCTCTCAGGTGTCAGTGAATCCCCACAGCAGAACTGCTCAGTCTCAGCTGCTTAGCACATACACGGTCAGGAAGTGTTTTGTTTTTGGCTCACGAATCTAGAATTTGAACATTTTATCGGATAAAAAAATAAACATTTTGTGTTTGTTGTGTAATCTGCCTGTGTTAAATGTCGCAAGTGGAGGTTTAGAAATATCCTCTGGGTTACCAGCTCAGAAATCTGACTTCTTGTGACATTTTCTTTGATTGTTCTTGGTTCAGGAATCAGAAACTTTGACTTTGTTGCCATCTGTTGCAGCATAAAGCTGTGGTAATAGTCAAAAGCTTACTGGAAGGAAAAAATGTGTTGAAAAAAAAAAAGGGGAGGGATGATGTAAAGAAAGAAGAAGAAGCAGGAAAAAATGAAGTAAAGAAAGGAAAGTAGAAAAAAAGGAAGTGAAAAGTCAGAACGTAAACATCAGCAAAGGAATGTGACCAATTTGTCAGCAAAGTGGACGTCATTCAGGTTTGAAAACGTTTTGACCTGATTGTTTTTGCTTTAATTAATTTATGTTACATTTGGTGATTTAAGTTTAAGAATAAGTTAAATTACATTAAAATCCCTTTGACATCCATAAATTCATCCATTATTGTCCCAGAGTTGGGCAACAGCTTGATCAGGGAGGTCCTGACATGACTTTCCAAAACCCTCTCTTCCAGCTTTTCCAGGAGGATTTCAAGGTGTTTCATAAGCAAACGAAAAAGAAAAAAAAAACTAGTATCACCAGCGTTTCCAGTTCAATCAAACATCTCCATCTTCAACTGCTTGGTCGGGTCATCGAGGCAACAGGTCCAGGAGAGAAACGTCCCACAGCGACACTTTCAGTCACAGAGAGGATGCATGAGCAGCACGATGGATCAGTGGTTAGTTAGCACTGATGCCTCATGGCAAGACGGTCCCGGTTCTCATCCCTGGTTCGAACTCGAGGTCTATTTGTGCAGAGTTTGCATGTTCTCCTCATGCTTGTGTGGGTTTTCTCTGGGTTCTACGATTTTCTCCCACAGACCAAAAACATGCTTGTTGGGTTGCCTTCAGGCCCAGGCTGAGGTGGTCAGAGTACCCAAAAGTTGAACGTTGTACTCAAGTAAGAGTAGCACAACTTCCAGCATATTTTTACTCAAGTAAAAGCATAACTTAGCCATTAAAGAAATTCTCAAGTAAGAGTAAAAAGTATTTCAGAAAGAGGCAACTTGACAACCGAGCAACTCGTCATAACATCTGAGTTAATATTTTCAAATGATGCCACTGACAAAAACTAGAAAGTTATGAGCAAATTCAGGTGTTTTTAAAGACTAAAAAACAATTACATAATTACAAAATAACAAATTCTAGCAGAGGAAACACTCTTACAAGTTAAAATTTTATCATTATGAAACAAATGACTCTCTCTCTCTCTCTCTCTCTCTCTCTCTCTCTCT
>NW_013952441.1:2550235-2554145 GCF_001266775.1 Austrofundulus limnaeus | reverse complement strand
CTCTCTCTCTCTCTCTCTCTCTCTCTCTCTCTCTCTCTCTCTCTCTCTCTCTCATACAAATTTCAGCACATCCTCGACGGGTGATTTTAAGCCTTTTATTTTCATCTGGTGCTCCATGATCACCAAATCATCAAGATCCCCACGATCACCGTGAAAACTAAAACAAACATGTATACAAACATTAAAATAAGAACACGGGCTCATAAACAAGTAAACAACTGTAAATTATTCTTTTACTTTGTGATGGACTTGCGACCTGTCCAGGGCGTACCCCGCCCCTCGCACTGTGACTGCTGGATATGGGCACCAGTGACCCTGAAAGGAAGAAGCAGGTATAGATAATGGATGGATGGATGGATGGATGGATGGATGGATGGATGGATGGATGGATGGATTATTATTTTCTTTTCAGAACAGGGTAAAGTATTTCCAGTGAATATTTTTACAGTTTAACGTGTTTTGACCACTAAATGTCTCAGCAGGTTCAGCGGATGACGTTACCGTACATACGATACATAGAGTATTCAGAAATTTTACTCAAGTAAGAGTAGCAATACTTCCTAATAATATTACTCAACTAGAGTAAAAAGTACAGTGTAGTAAAACTACAAAAGTACATTTCCCACAAATATTTACTTAAGTAAATGTAACTTTACTACCTATCTCTGGGCCCAGACCATTGCAAAAGACCTCATTGAGATTTGCTTAGTTAAATAAAGGTAAATATAATAATCCCTTAGAGTCCTATGTCTTCCCCACAGTCTCCTACCTGTGGGAGGTGCCCGGAGCACCTCTTAAAGGGGGCATCCAGGATGCGTCCTAATCAGATGCCTGAACCACCTCATCTGACTCTTTTGGATGTGGAGGAGCAGTGGYGCTAGTCTGAGCTCCTATTTCTGAGGCTGAGCGAAGGAAGCTCATTTCAGCTGCTTGTATCCAGAATCTTGTTCTTTCATGACCCACATCTCATGACCACAAGCAAGCGTTGGAACGTAAATCGAGGCCTTTGTCTTTCAACTCAGATTAAACAAGCCCACTGAATCACTATTTAGCAGCTGAATTGAACCTTCCTCCAACATGAAACAAAATGCTCAAGCTGTGTTGCCTGTTTTCCCACTGAAACCCCGACAAGCACTGTCCTGTTTGAATACATCTTTTACTGGAAAAGTAAGGTATTGTGCACACAAGTCTTGTTTGCTCGTAAAAGAGGAAAACAGGGGGTCTGCAGGGGACGTGCATTTGTATGCGAGTGTGTGCACCGAGCACCATCTACACGCGAGAGCCAATCAGAGCGCCGCGCAGACACAGAAACCCCCCCAAGAGCAGCTGGTTTATACGCCTCAGCTTCAGAGAAGTCACATGACTTCCCATCGAGCGATGGAGCGAGCGGGAAAGAGAAAAGCAGGCAATGTGGGAAAGGAGGATGGAGCAGAGGAGTGAAAAGAGGGTCAGGGGGGTGACACGGCTGCTGCAAAGGGGTGAACCGAAGGGGCTGCCAGATGATTAGCTCACATGGAGGTAGAAAGAAAACAAGATAAGTGACTGTTCCAGGAAATCGTCCAGGCTGATCGAGGGCTATAGTTACAGCTGAATGAACAAAATGAGAAAAAAAAATGACCGAGGGAAGTCAAAGAGGGGCTGAATGAAGGATGAGATGGATGAGTGCACACACATGATCGCGGTTGTGTTTCATTAAATTTGCAACTATCACCTCTTTGCCCCAATGCACAATGAACCTGTTCATCCACTGCAAGATGCACAAAAACAGAAACATCCACTCAACGACCTGCAGATCCTCTTAGTATCCATTAAAACAAAAACAATTTTCTGGTTGCAGTCTGCGGCCAAAGATCATCTATTTTTTGTTGTTGTTTTATGCCGAGGAGCCCTTTCCAAAGAAATCTGCTCAGATGCATCCTGTGGAAACATAAAGCAGTTTGAGCTTGTTTTTAAAATGTCTTTTTTTTCCTGCAAAACTGGTGGTAGAGACAGGAGATAGTTTAAAAAATGTAATAAATACAAACAAAAGAAAGTAATATTTTTGTTCGTGGCTGAAAATTTGAWCTCAATCCATCTGAGGAACCAGGATTTATCCTAAAATATCCAGAACTCAGGCAYGGCTCCTGAGGAGGAAAAGGCCTCCCAATGATCATAAGATGTGTTGGAGGCGGGGCTATGATGTCATTGTTTTCAAAAGATTGTATTGAGTGAGGAGTGTATGGACAAATGCTCACTGGACAAAAGCTCACACATTTTTAAATTAAAATATCAGTTTTTACACCTTCCTTACTTTGAGTTGTTCTCATCTTCTAACTTCATCTTTTTTTTTTTTACCAATATTTTAATCGAATTGAGCAAGAATGAGCAGTTACAATGTTGATCAGTGGTTTTACTCTCATACAATAAGCTTATTTTTTATGTAATATATGATACTACTTGAATCTTATGTACTTTTGCTGTGATACAATGCATGACTAATAAAAATTATGTTTTTTGTGAGCGTTTGTCTTTTTTCGTTAAGGGTGAGTTTTTGTTTGGTGAGCTTATGTCAGGGACGTGCGGTGAGGTTGGTGAGGCTCTCAGCTCATCAGAATCAGTTTTACAAAAATACAAACCTTAGAACAACATCACCATTTGATTATAAAAAATTAACGTTATGTTTCATGTCTTAAATCATATCTCATTAAGTACCCTTTCAAATACATGCACCGTTCACAGTATCTTACTGAGTCCAGGTATTGTCACAAGTCATGAAAAAGCAAGGAAAGCAACAACAGCAAAAATTCTCTGTCAGCACATCACATCAACACAGCCCCTCTGTTTGTTTGAGAACGTCTTTTGTCTCAGCTGTGTGGGTCTGCTACCGCTGAAAGTCCACTTTAGAAAATTGTTTGAGCTTTAAAATATATAATCCTCCATTTAAAAGCAGGTTTGGCAAGAGGGAAAACAATTGCTTCATTTGGCTTTTATTTTACTTTATTACCAAACAGCTACTAAAAACGCTGCACTTGACGTGCTAATTATAAGATTAACTTAGTGTTTGAAGATGTGACGTTCATGAACGATCTGAATCTTTTGAACGTCTCTTTACTACGAACAAAAGGAACTGAGTCGCGGGCATGCCGGGAAGTAAATAGCTGTTTGTAGTTCCAATTTTTTATTCCTTGTAACGTGTTTATTTTTTTATGTTTGAACACAGAGACAATCGCTTTCGCTTCACTTTTTTCACAGAAAACAGTCAGAGCGGTGGAGCACAGCTACTCAATGCGAAATGAGGAGGGGTTTCCGCTCAACAGCATGGTTCAAATTAATGACATCATTACTCGTTCAGAATCAAACGGCTCTTTAGAACAGACCTCAAGATCCACATCAAAGGACCGTTTATCCCATCTCTACTACTGTTACTTTTCTGCAGCTACAGGAAAACTTCAGCAGCTATCTTTGGGCTCATGAGCGCCCCCTACTCCTGCGGCACGAGAACTGTTAGCCCCGTTACGCATGTAAATATACAGTATATAAACTGGCATATATCAAAATTATTTGAAACATTTTACCGGTGACATACAGGGACACAGCAGCAGTCCGCTCTCACTGAGTGTTATTACGCAACAATTTGAATGGGGTTGCATAATCCAGGAGGCGGAGCTTGCTGCTGCCTCTCAGTCCAGGAAATGAGAAAATTCAGCCATTTTAAAGAAAATATCATTCAAAGTTGTTTAACTTGAATAGAAATTTATTTATAGTACAAAACACTGGATAAACATAACCATTTACTTGTTTTATTGTTTGTTTGATGTTTGTTTTGTTTCTATCCATGACTACAAGTGAGGCGCTGCCTCCTCTGCTGCTGATGACCACATGTCACTGATTTTGACCATCCATCCATCCATCCATTTTCTGTACACGCTTC
>NW_013952441.1:2548263-2549958 GCF_001266775.1 Austrofundulus limnaeus | reverse complement strand
TTCTTTCTGTGTGGAGTTTGCATGTTCTCCTCGTGCTTGTGTGGGTTTTCTCCGGGTACTCTGGTTTCCCCCATCCCCACAAAAACATAAGCAATAGGTTGCCTTCAGGCCCAGGCCTCCCTTGAAAAAGAGATTTGAGATCTCAAACGGGACTTGCCTGGTGAAAGAACGGTGAATAAATAAATTTTACTATGTTTAACTTTAAGTCAGCAAAAAGCRAAGAAATGAGGAGTAACTGATATAGACGAGCAAATATTTTCTTTCAAGTTAGGTCAAATTGAACTAGTAAGATCAAGTCCATTTTTTTAAGATACAAAGATCTGACTGTGAAGTTAACTCAGTGAAATAACTAAAGATGAAAATGATTGTGGTGACAAATAACTTGTAAGAAGAAAATACTCTGATTTGAGAGTTTCTTTGCTAAGAGGCTAATTCTTTAAAGTTTGTTCAACTCTTCTTCGCCCTGTTTGTAAATCATAAAAAAGTTTGGGAAATCCCTAAAACCTGCCATGGATGTAAAAAAAAACAAGAACAGGAGGAGGTAATGGAAAAGTCATGTTTTTGATCACTTGTAGCTGAGAGTTGTAACTAACACAGGTCATAAAACCACAGAGGGATTTTAAGTTTTGATCAAAATGGAAATAACTGTTGAAAAATTTGGCATGAAAGGCAGCAGCGACGTGTGTTTCTTCAAARAATGCTGGGATTTTCATTGGTTAGACAGAATAAAAAAACAACACAAAGTCCTAAAATGTCCTATCATGTCCACACCTGTGAAAGACTGTGTGGCCTTGTTTCCAGAGTGTGTTTGTGTGTTTTGTGAGTCTCAAAAAACCTCCTTTCTGAGTTTCCCATCAACAGCTGGTTTTGTTCCGGTTAACATCTCTTGTCACGGCGAAGAAATGATGGCAACAGTGAAAGAGGAGGAAAGAAAAACGAAGGTGGGAGGTTTGTGTGTGTGTGTGTGAGGGAGAGAGGGTCACCTCCGTTCGTGAAAGAGAAGAGCTTATGTGGGATGAACACATTCGTTTATTCATTCGGCTCGTCTATTTTCAGCCCAGTGGGTTTATGGTTATTGGAAAGGCGTTGCCGTCTCGCTCCTTCCCAGAAGGAGTCAATATTTCTCCCTCTCCTTCATTTCTCCCTCTCTGGCTCTTTTTTTTTCGCCTCTAATTCAATATTTTCTCCAAAACACCACTCGCTTCCCTCTGCGCTGCAGGCGAGGAATGCTGGAAGGCATCTGGGAGAAACAAAACACTGGGGGGGRAAAAAAATGAGGCTGCAGAAAAATGGGGGGCCCCAACGGTGACCCCCACACACAAAACCTCCAGCTCGGGACGTCTGTCTTATCCACGGCTTCCCGGCCTTGATGCATCTTTATCTCTCCCTCTTCACAGCTCTTGTGGGCCTCCCGAGACCAACTGTGGCCAATTTACCATGCCGATGTTTACTAATGACTTTTAATGACGACTTGTTATGGATCATAAAACCTGGCTCTCTTACTGCTGATACCAACTTTAACTACAGGACGGGGGCAGCCCTGATAACACACAGTGGGACTTTTATCGAGTGATGGAAACCGGCTCGGACAGCCAGAGGATGCGGCGGGTGGAGTGTGTGTGTGTGTGTGTGTGTGTGTGTGTGTGTGTGTGCGTTTATTAAGTGATGATTCACAACTCCTTCTAAATGAGAAAG
>NW_013952441.1:2544447-2546716 GCF_001266775.1 Austrofundulus limnaeus | reverse complement strand
GTGTGTGTGTGTGTGTGTGTGTGTGTGTGTGTGTGTGGGAGAGAGAGAGAGGTCGTGTCTGTAATGTGAATGCAGCTGCAGCGCTGCATGTCAGAGGGAGGGGAGGGGGGAGTCGTTTTGTAATGAAAGCGTTCCCTGAATAGCCCGTCTCACTCCACGGTGGCAAAATTCCCACAATCCCTCGCCTCTAAATATTGACTTAATTCCAGGGATTTATGGGGACAGTTTTTTTTTTTTATTTCCCATAAAAATAGACTGCGGTGCCAGATATAACCTGTTTAGTTTGGACCTGAGCTCATAGCTGTATTGTGCCGGGTGTTAGTGTGTGTTCACATCATTTATAGTGGGGGTTCTGTAGAAAATATCTTACCTGCTGCAGATAAACCCTCTGCTTGGAAAAAAATTGTTTAATTCTGGTCGAGCTAATGAGCTCATTGAGGTCAATTATTCTTATTGCCCCAAAAAATATTTTTATTTTTGCTCATGTTTGTTGAATTTAGCTAAATTTTCAGAAAGTTTTCACCTGCATCATCTAGAAATGATTAATTTTGCAGTAAATCCAATCTGATGGCTGCCACAGCTATTAACAACCTTAAAGATAAAAATGATTCAAACGTTTTACAAATGTATAAAATTAGGTTGTTTGGTAGCCGACGGTCATTCTCAACACAAACTGTTTGTGCTTTATGAAGTCAGAACAGAACGGCTCTAAAAGTTCATCTTTTGTAAAAGTACATCCCTTCTGAAAGTTTCATTAAAGTCAGTGATTTTTGAGATATTTCGGCAGAGTTGTCAAAAGTATTCACGTTCATTGTAAGTAGAAGTATGTAGGGTTTAAAAATACTTTTTAGGAAGAAATATCAACTTAAGCTTTTTATTTAAAACCATAAAAGTAGCTTTAAAACTACTTAAAGTACAAAAGTAAAAGTAATGTAAAAATAAAAGCCATAAGGGATAAAAAAAATTATAGGCTGCACCACAGGGGTCAATAGAGCACAACCCAAAAAATGTAATAAAACATTAATGTTGACAATTTTTGGATGCACTGGTGTTTCAGCTGCACACACAATATATCTTTGCCACAGTCTGTGTTTTCTGATTGGTTCCTGGTGCTGATTTGTTGCAGCTGCAGCTCGTTCTCCTGATTGATTCCTGGGCTTTATAAGGCTTCACCTGCATTCTTGTCTTTGCTGGAGCATCACACCTTAATGGTCAGTAGCTTAGTTAAAGTTTGTGTTTACCTGCGGTACTTAACCTGTTTTACTGAAAATACCCAGACGTGCCTGTTGCTGCTGATTACTGAACTCTGAACCTGTTCTCCCCAGAACACCATACACTTGCCCCTGCTCTTCCCTTTCAGATCCGGACTCCTAACTGCTCCTGCTGAGCTTTTTTTGGATCTGGTTTCCTGAGTCTGTTTTGCTCCGGTGCTGCTCACATTAGACAAACTTGAATCTCTGATAAGGGCATCTAAAAATACAGATAACTGCATGAAAATATTAGGAGTAGTAATTCCTCCAGTAAGGCATAAATCAAAAAATTCTATATTTTTCAATTATTGATTCTATTGTTTACTCTTGTGCTTTTAGTGGATCATAATATTTTAATTTCCTGTTWAGAGCAGTGGGTTGGTGTTTGATGTTTAGCTCTGGAGCCTTAACTTAACTGGATACTGCGTTAACCTCTGTGGCTTCAGATCTATCTTCTTCCGATCCTCCCCACTGTGTGGCGTTCCTCATGGGTTATTCTTGGGTTCTCTCTTATTTTCTCTACCTGCTTCCACTTTGCTCCATCTGCAGGAAGCATGATATGTATTTCCACTGTTKTGCAAACACACAGATTTATCTACCTACCTTTTAGCAGAAAGAATGACCCATCAGTCAAACTTTGACTGTCTTAATGAAGTTCTGGCCTGGATGCTGGTGTTTTTTAAGCTTTATTGAAAATAAAACTGTTTTAGGTAATGCCTCTGTTTCTACCTATACTGTAGATCTTGGTTCCATTGCTCAATTTCTTAAGCTATTGTCACTAACTTAGGAATCAAATGCTAGCCTTATATAGTCAGATACAGGTAGTGGTGAAATCTAGTTCTATCATCTGAGGCAACTGGTTAAAATAAGACCAATTTTCCCAYAGCATCTATTTGAAACTATTGACTATGCTTTTATTGTACTGTTGGACAATTCTAATGCTCTGTATGGAATAGAATAAAATATGTCTTTATTGTCGTTACACACGTGCATAACAAGATTAGAGCCACTCCCACAGC
>NW_013952441.1:2541191-2544387 GCF_001266775.1 Austrofundulus limnaeus | reverse complement strand
GTATATAAGGTATTTTTTGTAGAAAAACTGAACATGTTTAAACGTTTAGTATTAAAAATTATTAATTTCTTTATAAAATCTTGCTAATTTTTTAAAAAATGATTACATTTTTTTGTTGTATTTATCTACAAAAATGGGTAGTATAATTTCGCACTTTGTCAATAAATTAGTTGTTTGGATGTTTGCGCCCTCTAGTGGTCACCACCGCTCATTGCACGTTGATTTGAACAGATCGGTAATCCATTGTTTTTCCTTACAGTCAGTCAATGATTATCGATCCCACTGATCCAAAGTTCAACACAAATACCTGCCATGACACCTGCGAGGAAGATGATTAAAAGATGTCGCTAAAGACTTTTTCACGGCTACTTTTCCGTTTTTCACTCAACCCCAGTGGCATCGCCTCCAAAAGGCCGCTTTGTGAGCGACATGAAGCGGCCGCCGCGGTGCCGCTGGGTCGGGGCTCCGCTCGGGGATACTACAACGTTGGGAAACCCAGGTATCCCAGCCCGGGCGGGGCGCCGCACCTCCGGGTGGTRGACCTCCGCAGCGACACGGTGACGAAGCCCGGGCCGGGGATGCGACAGGCGATGGCGGAGGCCGAAGTCGGGGATGACGTGATGGGGGAGGACCCGACGGTGAACAGTGAGAACCGAACCAAGCCTCAGTGTTTCCACACTTTATCCAATGTTTTWAAAATGAAAAACAGTTCCAGATGTTAAAAAGTGCATATTTTTGTACAAAAAAGGTCATTATGTTTACTTTTAATATCACCATAATTTTTTTTAACTTCTGATTGAAAACCTTTTAGGTCACAAATGGTCAACATGCGGCCCGAGGGCCAGAAGTGGCCCTTGGATAATCTCCAAATGGCCTCTGACGACAAAAACATATAAACTAAATTTTAAAAKAAATATTAAAATGAGCTGAAACATTGTATTTGTTTGTTCTGAACAACACAGAGCGATACAGAAAATTCACAATTTGATTCGGTTCAGTTCGATACTTTAGTCTCATGGTTTGATATTTTTTTCGATACAAAAAAGAAAAATTTCCATGCCCATTTTAACTTGTAATTCATTTAAATTATGAACATTTGTTTAACCTCAAAAGTACAGTTTTTAAAGTAAATGTTGCTGAAACAGCAAGCTTCTCAGTGGATCTGCGCTCAAAAAGGTAGCCTAGGTGGAGTAGTCGAACACAGAGCACCTTCAGAAGACAAGTTGATAAAGTAAATTTGAAAAATCTGTATTGTTCGATAAAAGTGTGTATTGAACCTAAAGCTCTGTTCAATACGGGTACATGTATTTTTGCACCACTCATACATACATATATATACTGTATATATATATATAAATACATACATAATAAAAGACAGCTTTTGCTGTTTTTCACAAATACCATTTCACTGACAGAAGTATTGGGGAGATTTTTTGTCTTGCATCCAAGCACATGACAAGTTTGCTTTAGCTGACTGAGTAATAATAGGAGCTTTAAGTTTAACTTTTCCTTCTTTTAAACAGACACCTTTTGTATTTTGACCCTTGTTAAACATTAAGAAATGATTAATTTCAGCACTTTGTTGCAACTGATTTCCGCAGACTTGCAGAAGACTGCAGCTGAAATGTTTGGGATGGAAGCTGCTCTGTTCGTTCCCTCTGGAACCATGAGTAATCTCATCGCAGGTAAACGAGTCTGTGCTTTGAATCGAACGCATCGCCGTCCCCTCGTGGTTATAAAAGCAGTTTCTGTTGGCAGTGATGGTGCACTGCAGGGAGCGCGGAGACGAGATGATCGTGGGCGACCTGTCCCACCTGCACATCTACGAGCAAGGAGGCAGCGCTCAGGTGGGTGTGCTGGAGCTGGAGCGGCCACCTTTTCCCGTGAKMGTTYCGTGCCTCGGGAGGGACTCAGTGTGCGTTTTGTGTGCCGACACAGCTGGCAGGGGTCCACGCCGCCACGGTCGCCACGCGCCTCGATGGTACGTTTGATTTAAAACAGCTGGAGTCCAAGATCCGCCACGGATACCCGGACCCTCATTACCCCCGTTCGCGCCTCATCTGTGTGGAGAACACGCACAACATCCAGGGAGGACGTGTGTTGCCTCTGCACTTCCTGCAGGATGTATGTTTGTTTTATTCTAGGATCATGTGCTCTAGAAAGCCTTACTTTGCTGCAGGGATGCCTGCTCTTGTTCGCAGCCTCTCGCAGAGTTTTCACCACATGCGGATGTTATGTTTCCACCTCTAAGGTTCGCGCTTTAGCAGATCAGCACGGTCTGTCGGTTCACATGGATGGAGCTCGGGTGATGAACGCCGCCGTGGCCCAGGGCGTGCCTGTGTCCGCCATCCTGCAGCACACGCACACGGTCAGCGTCTGCCTCTCCAAGGTGGGTCTGAACGGCACAAACACTTAAAGGGATCCCCAATTAGTTGTAACATTTGACTTTATTTGATAAACATATTTTAACTGTAAAATAAAGACTGTTAAAATAACGTAGGCTGTTACCATTTTTAAACTAAAAGTTTAAAAATATATTACACGTTCAAAGCCATTTTATTTACACACAAAGCATTCTGGGTAAATGATGACGTGGATAGGTCATCAGTGCGAGGCTGCTAGCGAGCTWTATCCACCCTGAAGKTTAATCTTGGACAATATCTGACCATYGATTCTTTTAAATGAAACCAGAGAGCGTTGACAGAGAGAGGAAGGTATAAATGACTCAACCTGCAACTGAAAATATGGATGGAGGACAACAGAGCTGCTTCATGGAAGAAGAACCCCAGCTTAGCCTGTTAGCTTTAGCATTAGCCCCGATGCTATTACTATATACAGTATATGTATTAGCTCAGCGCTACTCATTGGCTGTGTCCAAAACGACAGGCCGGGTCCTCCGGAGGACCCAGACTACCCGATCCAGGTGGGCCGGGTCCTTGGTAGACCGTGAAGACCGGAAAAAAAGAGGCTGTGAATTTGGACAGTCTAGCCTCCCCTCCTTACCCCGGCGTACGTCATGTCTCCTAGCAACTGTGACGACGCTAAACAAGCAAACTTAAATCAAAACTAGAAAAATATCAATATATTAGCATTATTAATATCACAAAACTATAAAATTAACTTAAAGGTAACATTTGAAGAACTAAATGACCCGCTGCAGCTGCATGTTTATTTCACGTTTTTTTTTACGACAAAA
>NW_013952441.1:2526191-2536191 GCF_001266775.1 Austrofundulus limnaeus | reverse complement strand
CGCTGTGTAAACAAGCACTTCTCGGTCTCTGCAGCTCCGCATAATGGCCCGATTCAGTGTTTATCAGAAGCACCGTGCACCGACACGTTGTTTTCCAGATGAATGGCTCATTTGTGTTTGTTGTGTCGTTGCTGTTTAAGGCAGTTAATGTTTGAAATAATGCTGCTAACCGATGATCCGTTTTCTGTTTTTGTTTTAAATAGCATGAAACTGAGGGAGAACGTCGAACGTACACTGTTTTGTCTGAGAGCGCACGGGTATGTTCCCGATCCGATTACATCTAACCTTCTCCCTCTTCATTCTTCACTCCCCCGCTCTGTAATTTGCTGTCCTTTTCTCTGCTTTGGTACATTCTCCTTCACCGACTATCGTTTCCCATCCCCCCACACTGATGTATGTTTCAGTACAAATCCATATTTTCAGATAGCTGGTGGCTGGAGGGCGAAGAGGGCCGTGATGTTTTTGTGAGTTTGTGTAGCTGAGAACCATTCACAACACTTTACACATTGCAAGACATCGAGCAAGGAATGCTCAACTTTTAATCTGTCATTATGTTTTTTCATCCATAAGTCAAGTCTTTAAAKGGTTTTTAGTCAAAATATCTTCCCTAAGTATTAACTCAGCAACAACTCAAGTGTTTACATTCGTTTCAGTAACTGTAACGTGACCCTCTCTCAGTTTAACCCAAGACCCCAAACGTACTGTCTTTGCGTAAATCAGCCGCTCTAAATATAAACGCCGGACAGTTGAAGCTGAAATACGAGGGAGACGTGCTGCTGCATCGTGCAGAACGTGTCCAAACTTGGTCAGATTTAGATCACTCGTGACACAAGTTCCAGCACCATTATTTATCATTTTTTTTAAGACAAAATAGTCCCCTGACACATCTTCATTTGAAATGCAAAGATCTCTACACAACCCCTTTGTTGATTTATTCAATTTTCATTTGTTTTTATCATCCTTTTTTCAATCTTTTTTTTAAATCCTTTTTTTTTTGCATGATTGCACTCTCACCCTCCCCTGGTTAAATGCAAATAATCCAAAGAATGAGGGGAAACCGTTCAATGCAGAAGCTGTGCATTTTAATTCACCATTATCCTTGTTTTTTTTTAAATTTATTATTAAATTTGTTCATTAGCCTTGTAGAAAGTAAAGAGCAAACACATGCAAGGATTCACTTTTTTTTCTTCTGTTTTCAGTGCAAATTAACCAGCTTTGCGAAGAACAACTTTCCCTTCTTTCTTCTTCTGTGTTCTGTCAGACCTGAGTAGACGACTTCTTTTGGAATAAATGTGACTGATGGCGGATAGGGCCTGCTTTTGTTTTTGTGACAGGCGGCGTGGATACATGCGATTGAAAAGGCCCGAGCCATGCCGGACCCCTGGGCACAGTTTCACCTGGAGGAGATCGCGACTGAACCGTGCATTCGTTACAGGTATGACTGATATCGGGTGCTTTGTTTTAATGTTTATAGAATAATGTCTAATATTACAACCAGTCAGGCTTTCCTTTAAAGTGCCTGTGACAGGCCTATCCTTCAAATACAAAAAGTCAAAGAAAATGTCTTTATACTTAAGAAAATTGGTATAGTACACACGATTTGACCCATTTAGTCTCAAAAATGGCATATTTTCTTTTGAATTTGGCTCAGTCGAAGTGAAACAGGAAGTGACATAAAAKGGGGATGCGCTAATAAAATAAACTCTGGTCTTTGTTTATTAAAACAAAATTATTTAAACTTTCACTCTTCTTCGTCTCTTTGATAGCAACTAAAAATAATGTAAAGAAACATCAGATTCTTCTCTACAGTCTGTGTTGTTAGCTTTTGTTACAACGCTCTGTTTACATGCAGACATTCCCCTTTGACATCACTTCCTGTTTCTTCACACGCAAATATCTCGATAACCGTTGATGTCAGCGGCGTGAAATTTGTTTTGCATCATGTTATCAATGTTCCCTTTCCAAAAACGCAGTCATGTTTATAACAAAAATCTGATGTCACAGGCCCTTTAAGACTAAAATGATGCAGTTTGCTCACTGTTGTTTTTAACGCTAGTTCTGCAGACATGTTTATCTAGATGTTTGAATCCTCTTTGTTTTCAGAACAATCTGTTTCTGCAACATTATGCGTCTCGTGAAAAGCCGACCTTTGACCTTTGGGTCAATGCTACAAGCTGGTCACTGCAGAAAAGCTGATTTAACGATTGTCCCTGCAGTTCTCAGCTTTTTTACACATTCACAGAAATCGATACGGATGGATGGGTGTGCGAAGGCGTCACCTCGGCTCGTGTGTTGTCGCCGCTGGCAAACACGACCACGCTGCCCAGCCAGGGCATTATAAAAMTTGATGTTTTTGACTCGTCGGCCCTGTTTTTATCTCGTACCGAGCGTGCGCCCAGATATTTAGCCACCAGTCAATGGCTAAAATAAACAAACACGCCTCTTTAAATCGTGAAGCGATGGCGTCAAAAACTCACGGGTTCGGACCTGGGTGTGAGCGAAGCACGAGATCCCATTACATAAGAGTTTGGTCAGGGAGGAGGGATTGTCCGAGGCTGGGATTTGCCCTGCTGAGCTCGTTCTGAGGGCTAAATTTACCCCTTGTGTAACCTCACCCCTCTCTGCACTCAGGAAAGCTGTGGAACTCTGTGTACCCTACTTAAAATGCCAGCAGTAGAAGTGAGGGATAGATGTTGGAAAAGTTATTTTCCAGCGTGCAGGAGAAGGAAAACAGCCTGTTAGCTGCCACTGACTAATGGTAGATAGATAATGTGGTGTTCATAAACCCGGGACTCACACACCCTTCCAATCCAAACACATGCACTGACSCCGAGAGATAACTCTGTCACTGTTTGGAATGCACGAAGCTCCAAGTATAAAGGGTTTAAATGACCTTTTTATCGGGAAAAAAGAGAACACACCTCATTGTTTTAAGTCCTCTTGTTTTTTTCCGTCTACAGGAAACTCTATGCTTTTTGCAGATACTTGATTTGAATAGACAACGAGCTGCGGGAAAAACTCTTTCACTTGGCAAACAAATGAGACCGAGTCCTGCTGCTCCTTTTAGTTTGAGACTTGAGTGAGGAAACAGGGAAAGCAGTGGGTCTGAGGAAACTAGGCCAGTGGTGTGACAAGCCTGTGATAAGAGATTCAACAGGTGGAGAACAGCTAAAGGTTTAGCTGCTCTGTTTGTACAAACAGCCCTTTACAAAGATGTAATACTTATTCTAAAGGAAATGAAGGGTTTTCAAAAATTACTATAAAAGCCCAAGTTTGAAAAATGCAGAAATATTTTTTCTTTGCAAAAAAAAACAACCCTAACTTTATTGCTAATTTTCTGGTCTACATATTTACTTTAAACTTCAGTTATACAGTTTAATAATAGTTAAGTTTATTATTATTGGCCCTCAGTTCATTCATTCTAGTTCCTACTTCCCCTTTAAGACACGCCTCTCTGAAAGCTGGTTTTTGATTGGCTGAGATTTGAAAGTCTGCTGTTTGTCAACATCAAGTCCTTTAAGCTATCAGGGAGGCAGCAGGGATTACATTTTTTACAGTTTTACTTTAATATATGTAATCACACAGACAAAGAGTTGTGTTTTTACAGTTCCTACATTAATGTTTTTCTTTTTCTTTATTTTGGAAAAAAAAGGTTAATAAACAGTAAAAACTAGCATTAAAACAAATGACAATGTTTTTATTTGCAGTCTTGCTGGTCTTTTAGCAAATGTTTATTGCGTCATGCATTTTTTTTGTATGACATTGCATCAGGATGAAAATAAGTTCAGGCATATTATTAGTAGGGGTGCACCAAAAAAATCGTTGTTTATCATTGTGATTATCATTTACAAAGATTCAGAATAGATTTAAAATGTCCCAACGTCAATATATATTGTCAACCTCCATTTTGTAACCACTTGTGACGTCCTGACGTGACGTCACATGGCTGTTTCTGGAATGTTTGCATGCGCAGAAAGCACCAAAACAAAGAGGAAACTACAAAACTGGAGGAAAGAGAGATTCAACTGACCCTGTCTGCATTGAATGCAAAGATTTGGGCTCATTTTCTTTTTTACCAAATGAGTCTGAGCTTCACTTTGTGCAAAATTTGCAAAATGAAGACGAAGCTCTTTAGGAACACGACAAATGGGCTCACATTGAGTTTTAAATGAAAAAAAAAAAAGATTTTGAATAGAATCGTGACCCCAAAAATCTGAATCGAATCGTGAGAGTAAAAGATTCCCAYCCCAAATTATTAGCCTAATTTTAAATGTGTACTGGAGAAATTGCATTTTTTTGAAGCACTAACCATAATGCTAAAAGGAAACACTAGCTAAAAGAAGCAAAATGCTATCTAACAGCCAAAAGTGGCAAAATGCTACWTTAAAGCTAATTGTTGCAAAAGACTAGATAAAAAACATGTAGCAAAGGTTTAGCTAAAATAATCAAAAAGCTAGACAAAAGAATAAAGAAGCACAAGACTAGCTAAAAGCTAAAAATAACAATTGCACTAGCTAAAAGTAAATGTAGAAAAAGACTAGCTAAAAACTAAATGTTGCAACAGGTTTGCTAAAAGTATAAAAAGATATATCTAAAAGTTAGCATAAAAGGAATAAAACCCATGCTCTGAATGAGCTGAATGTTTTGAATCAGGTAGGCTGGGGGCCTGTTGCAGATCTCCAGCAGTCTATTTAGAAATATAATTTGTTAAAGTATCACAAAGAGGGGGAAAAAACAGAAAAAAAAATTATAATTTTTCAATGAAGCTCTTTATCTTTTCAGGTACAATGCCATCACAGGGGAGTGGGCTCAAGACCAGATTCACATCAAAATGGCAGCACAGGTATGACTTCCCTTGCTTTAAAAATCCTTCAGCTCTGACTTTCACTGTCTGATCCCATCTGATTTCCTCGCTTCTGTCTGGTTTCTCACAGTCCTTTGGGAAAGGGGCCATGAGGGAGTGCTTCAGAGCGTAAGCCAAAAATATTTTTCCTTATTGTACCACATCTCGTCCAGAGGTCGTTGCCCTCATTTCCTCTTGTAACAAATAACGATGTTGAGTCAGTGTAAACTAAACAGAATTAAGTTGCTGACCCACATTCTTTACACGGCTTACTGAAGAGGCCTGCAGCTAGCACATGCAGTATTTCATAGTAACGCACTAATTTTAGCACGTGGGGTTCAAACTAACAGATTTTTATTGTTGTGATGAAAATAGATCCTGTGATGTTTTATCTTTAACTCTACGTCTGAGTGACAAAAATAAATAACAGATAAAACAGGTGTTAGTTGTGGGAAATATAACAAAGAGGATCCATTTAAAACCACTCCTGGTGCTTCTCACTCAGTAAAAGCCCCTAAAAACACAAGATTTGACTCAACATGTAAGGTCCTAACATTAGAGAACATCATTTTTTGTAAATGAATTTGAAGCAGTTGTTCCTGTGTGAACCAGGCTCACACTGACCACATCTGGAATCCCTTCCAACTCATCCTCTTGTTAAAAAAAGGATTCCTTCATGTGTTTCAGTAAAGCCTCGGGGGTRTTTTTATTTATTTTATTTTAAGTTCTAATAGTCCGAACACATGCGGTTGCTTCTTCAGTGTCTGTTTTTTTTCCCTCCAGGAAGAAGTTGTCTAACTTCTCACACAGCAGCAACTGGAAGTTGGCGTCCAACTATGTGGCGAAGCGTTACATGGAGACGGTGGACAGAGACGTCTACTTCGAGGACGTCAGGCTGCAGATGGAGGCCAAACTCTGGGGGGAGGAGTACAACCGCCACAGACCCCCCAAACAGGTAGTGGATTGGTCCAAAATCAAATTTTTCAATAAATGCTTTGTCTGAGTTCTAGTTTTCCTCCTAAATAGCTTTTTAGCACAAACTTTAATAGCCCTTTTGCATTTCCGTGCATATTTTGAGTAAAAGAGTTGTTTTTTTTTGTCTTTAATCCTTGATTCATCCAAACTGTTTTTTTAGGTGGACATCATGCAGATGTGTGTGGTGGAGATGGCACAACGACCGGGCAAACCCCTCTTCCACCTGGAGCATTACATCGAGGGCAAGTACATCAAATACAACTCCAACTCCGGCTTTGTGAGAGACGACACCATCCGGCTGACCCCTCAGGTGAGTGACGCCGGCGTCCAGGAAGAAAACAGACCCTCGTATGACTGTGCGATACAACTTTCCTCGTCCTTCGCCCACCAGGCCTTCAGTCACTTCACCTTYGAGCGGTCGGGCCACCAGCTGATCGTGGTTGACATCCAGGGAGTCGGAGACCTCTACACGGACCCTCAGATCCACACAGAGAAGGGGACTGACTTCGGAGATGGAAATCTAGGTACCGGTTTCTTCGAYGTACCGCTTYCCTTTCAGCAGATGTGACTGGAGAAGCTTCCCCCTGATCAGAGCTGTGTTTCAGGGGTGCGAGGCATGGCTCTGTTCTTCCACTCCCACCTGTGCAACAAGATCTGCAAGAGTATGGGTTTGACGCCTTTCGATCTCGCCCGAGCAGAGACCTCCCAGCTGGACGGCACCAACAAGCTGCTTGTAATTTTAACACTTTGATTTAAAAAAAAAAATTGACTCCCGACTCAGGTGCAGGATCGAGACGACGACACACGCGCCTCCGTCCGGTCTCCCTTCACCTAAGTTTCGTCTCGTTTGCTCCCAGAAGTCGGCCCAGACGGTGCTGAGGGGCTGCGAGGAGGTCTGCGGCTCGCCTCGAGTTCGGACCTTGTCGGCGAGCCGGGCTCCCCCGCTGCTGTCCCGCCTGTCGGAGACCTCGTCTGCGGAGGAGAGCGCGAGCGACGTGGACTCCATCCCCTGCTCGCCTCTCACCCTGCCCTTCTGTCCCCTGGTGGCCGGCGGGCCGATGGGCAGGTCCCCTTCAGGTACCCTTTTAAGTTCATTTTACTGCAAATAAAAAGCAGCCCACCCTGAGAAATTGATGTTCATTTATTTATTTATTTATTTTTTTTACCTTTCCAGGCGTGTCTCTCACTGGAACATACGAACACGACCGACTCAACAACAACAACACAAGTGAACACAAGGTAACCGTATCCCACCATTTTTACACACGAGCTGTTTGTTTACAAACTCCAGTAATCTGCTCGTGATGAGCGGGTCGTGCCTCGTTATTCCGGCTTTGTTTGCGCAGCTTTTTTTTTTTTCCCCCCACATAGGAAGGATTATGGGAATGCAGCTAATTTCAGCAGCGGCCGTTTGCTTGTGTGCAGTTCTTTAGGAAACAAACAGCACTCTGACCCTCTGGGTAATGAGGCTTTGCTTGTTGAAAGGCTGACCACAGCTGAGGCCAGAGCAACAATGAATGTGTTCATAAGAGCCGCTGACAATGTTCGGAGCCAATAGGCGGTCATAAGAAGGTTTTTCTTTTTGAGCTGCGCTGACTTTTGTGCCTTCCCCACTGGCTCAGTAAAACAAAACAAGTACAGAAAATACAGTGAAAATGCTGAGTCGTGAAAAACTCAGAAAAGAGGCTAAAAATGCAGAACTCTAAAAATATAAAAAGAGCAAATCACAAATCATCCAAATCTCTTTGATTTTTTTTTAGTTTCGTATTGTTTTTGAGTTCCTGTAGGTGTTTCTTGCATTTTCCTGCTGGGCGAGGCYGCTGTTGCCCAACGCTCTTGTTGTCAGGTTTGAGGTGCGTTTGGTCTCGTTTGAGAAAGGCGGAGCGTCTCAAAGCACTCGAAACAAGTTCAGGGTTTTCCCCGACAGGACATTCGAACAAAATGTTCCATAGTTCATGTGAGAGGGTGATTGTTTTATCTGATCWGGACAAAGTTGCAGTTGTTGTTATGTTGTCAACACTGCCCCCAGGTGGCAGAAAACTGCAGCAACTGATTGCTGCAGCGTCAACACAACATTAAACAGGAAGCCTTAGAAAAAATGAGTTTGTTGCTTTTTACAACTTGATCTGGAGTTTTCTGAGCCTCATAACTACTGAACTCTCAACTTGAATTAAGGAAAGTACCATAATTTCCAGACTACGTGCATCTGATTATAACTTGCATTTATTTAGAAATTRTCTCACAAAGTCTAAGCACGGACATTTGATCTGGAATAACACAGTAACACATGGAGGACATACCAGGGATGCCGGCTAGCCTTAGTTAACATAACAAGTCATCGAGTCTGACAAGCAAGTTAGCAGTAAATTCACCGGTCTCATTCCATATCACATGATTAGCTTTCTTTGTTGTCTGCATTGCAGTAAGAGTAACCTGTTTTTTCTAGTCCTTCACAAGTTTTTCATTCACTCCAAACTTTTTGTTTGCTGCTCGATTATCGTTTTTTTTTTGGGCTGCATTTTTTTTTAAAGTGGACAGGAACAACATCTACCATAGTTGTCACAAGCCTAGACCACCCTCTCATGGCTGCAAATGGTAATGTTTAGGCCTTGGTTCATGTTAGTCAACATTTAATAGGAAAAAAAAACATATTGACTCGAAGTCGCAGGACCAGCCTATAAAAAAGTGCTACTTGTAATCTGAAAAATACAGTAAAATAAGCTGATATTTTATACCTTCTTCGATTGAGCTCTAATCTATCAGGTGGTCTTTTTTGGGTTCCAAAGTCTAACCAAAYATCTTACAAGTTTTGTTTTGCTGCCTGCAGGATTCAGAAAGTGGTGGAGACAGTGGTTACCCCAGCGAGAGGAGAAGTGAAGGGGATCCAAATGACCACATAGACGGGGTAAATCCTGCCAGTGAAATCCTTTTTTTTCTTTTGGTCAAGTTTGGTTTTACTGCAGTCGGAAGAGGACAAATTAGTTATAAAACATGCAGATGTGCTGTCTTTCTCCTTATGAATGCATTGACCAGTTATTTGTGTTTTATTATTTCTTAYCTGGTAGTTTAAATTAGTTAGAGCCCTGGTTGTTCACGATTCCTGCCAGCAGGTTTTGATATGCATGTCGTGTCATCACATAGGCCCATCACCGCTACCACAGGACGCTTTCTGAGTCGGATGACGACAGTATCAGAAGGGTAAACAAACAAAAATAAATGTGTGTAAACGTCATCTTCACATCCATCGTAACCGTTCTGTTTTTAATCAAATAACCCAACATTTGCTTCCCCGATGATCATCTTTCCTTTTTCTCACATCAACTGGTTATTTCTCAGCTCTCCTCCAGTTCAGCTCCTCCTCATCTTCTCTGTTTCCCCCTCACTAGAGGAAGATGGTAGCTCCTCCAAGAGTTTCTGCAAACTTATATTCACAAAGTCCCGACAACGAAGCGGTGATTATTTKCACAGAGGCTTGAAAGCTTGCTGTTGAAGCAGCCTTTCTGCTTTATCTTTGCTGATAACGCACCATGACTTGTACAGTTGATTAATGAGCTGTTGCTGTTTTCATGCCCGCATTTTTACTAATTACAGCAGATTGTAAAATACAAAAAAAAGTGATTTTTGGAACAGAAACGCCATCTACCTCCAGTTCATTGACTTTGCCATCCAGCTTACGCATTTTTCGCCATAACTGCTTTCTGTGTCTGCATTCTTTTTCTCGTGTTTTTATTTAAGTGCTTCAAGCTCAGATCCCACGTTTGTCATTAACTAGTTCTAATTTTGTTCTCTTCCCCCGCCCCGCCCTCAGCTGACAGAGGAGAAGTGGAGCTTCTTCCATTCGTCTCGCGCTCATGTGCACAGGCCTTCCTGYGTGGCCACCGAGGTGGAGCGCCTCAGCGCTCTGCTGCAGAAGAAGATCGGTCAGTCCATCCTGGGGAAGGTGAGACGACACATTTGTTCTGTCAGCAGAAATAAAACAAAGAATGAAAAAAAATCTACTCGCTAATAGCGGTGTAAGAAAATATCAAACTGAAAAATCGCGATATTTCATTTCACGACACTGTATCAAAAGCCCTGTATCGATTTTTTTTAATTAAAGGGGCATATCATGTAAAATAAACTTTTTTGAGTTTTATATCATGCTATAATGTTATACCCTCATAAAAAAAACATGCCCAAAGC
>NW_013952441.1:2504930-2524777 GCF_001266775.1 Austrofundulus limnaeus | reverse complement strand
GAAATATGAAACAAATAAAATAAAATCCATACAAAGCAGAACACAGCTAAGTGTATCAAAAGTATGTCTATGTAATATTAGAATTTTCTGAGACAATGAATTATGTTTTTTTTTTTCGGTAAGATGCTTTTATTTAATAGAATTTTTGGACAAAAAAAATCACAATATATCGCCTTGCTTACAGTATCGCAATATATCGTGATATATCGTATCGTGACCCCTCTGTCATGATATGTATCGTATCGCCAAATTCTTGCCAATACACAGCCCTATTCGCTAAGATCTGATCATTTCATCTGGGTCTTCCGTTCAGGTCCACCTGGCCATGGTCCGCTACCACGAGGCGGGTCGTTTCTGTGAGAAGGACGAGCAGTGGGATCAGGACTCGGCCATGTTCCACCTTGAGAGGGCCGCCCTGTGTGGAGAGCTGGAGGCCATCGTCGCGTTGGGGAAATGTTACCTGCAGCTGCCTCATCACATTCTGCCCGACATGGAGGTGGAGGTAAACACGCCGGGATTTCACTTCTCGTCAGCTGATTCAGGTTTGCTCTGTTTCTGTTTCTGACCCGTTTGTGTCATTGGCAGGACAACGCAGGAAACAGGATGAAAGGTTTTAAGTACCTCCTGCAGGCTGCCGAGGCCGGCGACAGGTCTTCAATGATCGTTGTTGCCAGAGCCTTCGATACAGGAATCAACCTGTCAGCTGACAGGTGGGGGAAGCAAAGAGTACAAAAAAAAGCTGCRTGAATTCTGAGCGCCGGATGACCGAAACAGAACGTTTTGTTAATTATGACAAATCAAAATAAAAGCTAAAGATGGCAAAACAGCAGCTAAAAGCTAAAACTTGCAAAACAAAAACCGAAAACTAGCTTGACGAAAGTAGCTAAAAGCTAAAAAGCAAGGATGCTAATCTTACGACGAAGTATTGGGACCACACAACATCATTTTATTGTTTTTTTAATTACAAGAATAAAGTCATCATATTACAACATTAAAGTCATACTATTATGGAAATAAAGTTGTAATTTTACAAGAATAAAGTCATAATATTACAACATTAAAGTCATATTAAAATAAAGTCATAATATTATGAGAATAAAGTTGTATTATTACGAGTTTAAAGTCATAATATTACAAGGAAAAAGTCATAATGTAGCCTTTATATGAAAAAGCATGCAGTTACTGCATTAAAATGAGGAAGGTTGAAGTTGTTATTTAGTATTGCTTAAAATAAATAAATAATCTTTTAGCACATTAGCATCAAATAATCAGTATTGTAAAGCTGTATTGTAATTAATGGATGCATTGACAGATTTAGTCGTCACGTAGCTAATTTGGATGAAAGCATATTACACCAGTGACCCAAGTCATCACAGACTTCTTCATAAACACAGAGACATGGCTGTATACAGCAGGTGTGAGGGAAAATAAGGAGGAAATGAGGAACGGAAAATAGACGTGTCATGTAATATGACTTTATTCTCGTAAAATTACGACTTTAATCTTGTAATGATAATTTAAAAAAATCGTGTGTGGCTCTAATACTCAGTCGTATAATCTAGAGTTGAAAGTGTACAAAGTTTATCAAAAAATTTTTCATGTTTTGGTGCACTTCTTTAAAAAATAAAATTAAATAAGGTGTTGTAGATGTTTGTTTGTGTGTCTGCTCATGTCAGTTAGYAGCAGCTGCCATCCTGCATAAAGTAAACTCCACAAGTTAATCAGTTGATGTTTAACCAGCGATCACTAACTGTAACACTGCCCCCTGGTGGATTTACGCTGGAAGATATTTTTCGTTCTGTGTCGACAGAAAGCAAGACTGGGATGAAGCGGTGCACTGGTACGACAGCGCCCTGAACATGATGGACTACGATGAGGGCGGAGAGTTCGACGGCACGCAGGACGAGCCTCGCCACCTACTGCTGGCCAGAGAGGCGGAGATGTACCAAGAGGGAGGCCACAACCTCACCGCGGATCCTCAGAAAGCAGGTCCGGTCCCCTCACCRCTCTCTAATACAAACTGATCATGAAAACAGAAAATATGACCCGAGTCCAAATTTCTGACTATACCGTCTCTCCTGTTTTGATGCAGGCGATTTGTTTACCGAAGCCGCAGAAGCTGCCATGGCGGCCATGAAAGGTCGCCTGGCCAACCAGTACTACATGAAAGCTGAGGAGGCCTGGGCGCTGGTGGAGGAGTAAATATGAATACATAATTCATCCCCACCGATGRCTGTGGGAGTTTCTGAGTGTCAGACGTTCTCTCTGGTTTTAAGACATTCAGCATTTACCCTGAATGATTATAGTTTACATCAAAAAAGAAAAAATAAGCAGGTCCTCTGGACGGGTTCTTCTTTAGTGAAACGTTTCGTCTGTCGTCCAAGAGACGTCTTCAGAAAACAGTTCCTGTTTGTCCATGTGGAGGCAGTGCTTATAAGGCTGAGTTCACTTGAAACTCATCAGACTGAAGACGTCTCTTGGACGAGAGACGAAACGTTTCACTAAAGAAGAATCCGTCCAGAKKACCTACTTATTTTTTTCTTTTTGATTTTTTCTACCTGGATTACTGAGATGCATCAGGACATTAGTTTACATATTTTTACGACAGAATTTTTGCTGTTAGCAGTTTGAATGTGTTAATGTGTGCATTTGCCGAGCCATCGATGATCAGACATTTCTTTCTTCCTGTTTCTGTCTGTTGATTTGGGACATTTAATCATCTTGACTTGTTCTCTGTTTACTTCCCCGTCCCCTCATTACCTTTTTAATGAAGTGAATATGGTTGTATAAAAGAAAAATGTCTAAAAAAGTAAAATCAGAACAAAGAGCATTGTTAATAGACTAATGTTGGAAGAGTTTATGTAAAAAATAAGTACATAATAAAGTTTGCCTTGCTTTTTATTGCTTTTCATTTCCTTGTGATTTTTCCCTTTTTTATGTGTAACTGAGAAAATTGTTCCTTCAGAGTTAAAAACTTCCTTATTCAAAACTTCCAAACTAAACTTGAATAAAATTATTTAAATAAACTCAGATCAAACCAGAGAAATTGCTGTTGCCCAGAAAATGCAGTGACTTTCCTACATACATCCTACATACAACCTACATACATCCTACATACATACATACATCCTACATACATACGTACATACATACATCCTACATACATACATTCATACATACATTCACACATCCTACATACATACGTACATACATACATACATACATCCTACATACATACATACATTCATACATCCTACATACATACGTACATACATATATACATACATACATTCATATATACATTCATACATACATACATACATACATACATACATACATACATCCTTCCTTCCTTCCTTCCTTCCTTCCTTCCTTCCTTCCTTCCTTCCTTCCTTCCAAGAGGTAATGAAGCCAATTTCATAGCAAAATATTCTCTAGGTCATAATGCAGAGATATATTTTTCATATTGTGACTTCATACTTTATACATGACTCAGCATATCTAAATCATGACTTTGCGAACCAAAATTGAGATCTTCAGTAAAAATTACGAGATTACACAAGTCATGATGAGATCCTAATAACATCTCATGTTATTGGTTATTCATGTTCTTCAGAATGGCAGACATTTTATTACATAGAAAGTAATGCTAGTTAATAAAAGTAGGAAAGTTTCGTTATGGTGGAAAATGTAAACAAGCAAAAGGAAGTCAATATAAATACAAAAACAYACAAAAACATACGCGTTTTCACATTTAATTTGTCCAATACGTGGTAAAAGCAATAATTGTGAGGTAGCGTGGCCGAGCGGTCTAAGGCGCTGGATTAAGGCTCCAGTCTCTTCGGGGGCGTGGGTTCGAATCCCAC
The DNA here is from genome assembly GCF_001266775.1 of Austrofundulus limnaeus. Taxonomy (NCBI): domain Eukaryota; kingdom Metazoa; phylum Chordata; class Actinopteri; order Cyprinodontiformes; family Rivulidae; genus Austrofundulus; species Austrofundulus limnaeus. Next base: position 2,520,911 of record NW_013952441.1, on the reverse strand, counting down.
CGCTGYCACATGTTCTTTTTCAATTCATTCACAATTTCTTTGGTCTCCTTATTATCGCCAACGTGGAAACTATAACACATTACTCCCGAGATGTGATTAATAAAATGTGAAAAACTTGCGTGTTTCATATACTGCTACAGACACGAGCTCCTCCCCACGTGCCTCTGTGTGGAGCTGACTCAACATCATACCTTCACCCCAGCAGCATTGAGTTAACTTCTGTTGGTTCTTCAACGATCGTCCTGGACGTCTCACGCACGCATGAAACTGTTTAAACCGGGCGGTGAAAAGTGCAGGTGAGAGATGAACCTGTTTACCTCCGGCCGGGTGACTGACTGTCAGTTTGTGTARCAATGTGCCTGTTAGCACGCCAGGCTAAGTTAGCTAGCATGCGCTACGTACAGCTGACTTGGCTAGGCTATCACCGGCTAACAACCTCTTTGTCTCATTCGTTTCTTATTCTTTTACTGAGAATTTAAACAAGAACTTTGTCTTCGCTTTTCCTTTTTACCTGAAAACGGGTTAAAAATTAGAAACTGAGTTGTACAGGTGAACGGTTTTAGCTAAGTTGCTAACATAAAGCTAACGCAGACAAATACTGACTTGGCTTTAAAGCTGGTGTCATCAGTGTGTAATAACTCTCTGAAATCACAGTGTTGAGTGTCTAGAAGGCATACTGTTTATTAGAATATATTTGAATGAAGAGAAGTCATTTAAAGTGGGTGGCTTAATGTTGCATCATGTGTTACCTGCTGTAAACTTTTGTCTCTAAATATTGGTCCTTCTGACACTATAAGCTTATAATTCAATCATCAGTCTAGCTTTACCCACCATATCCTGCATTAATTCGTAATAGTTCTCCAGCTGCATGTTATTTTTATGGCGTAGCCTCTCAGTTATAAACTAGATGCTGTGCAGTAACTCCCTGTACTTCTTTTTATTTTATTTTATAGGTTTGGTTGGATCCCTGACATCATCAGCTCCTCTCTCTTGTGACATCTTTCAGCTTCTGGCTGTGATTTCATCATTATGGCCAGCAGTGAAGAAGACGACCCCATTATAGATGAGGTATAAGTCTGTATTATGTGTCATAAATATTGCTGTTTAATATGTTTGTAATTGGTTTTCTATGAATAAAACGATGACTGGATTTTTTTCAAAATAAGAAGATATCAACATAAAGGGAATTGTATGCTATTAGCTAATTTTGTACGGCAGCCTGTGCTCATTCCATCATTCCAACTTGTTTTGCCAACACAGGTCACATGTTTCTTTTTGTTTCTTTCTTTTCCCCAGCTTTTCAAAAGATTGCCTATAATTTGTTTTGCCTGAAAACAAAACCCAACTAGTTAAATGTTTGTTRCTGACTGTAACACAAGCCAAAGCATGCTTGATCCAACCCCCCGGGCTCCGAAGTTGTAGTGTTCTCAACGACTCTCAAGAAAACATTTGTTTATTCTGGTTATCGGTCCTCATGGTTGGATTTCCAGGAATCAAATTTGTTTAGGTGTTCATTTTTAAGCAAGTCCTAAGCTTTGTGGTGAAAGATAAGGTTTCTGATATACTGTTTCTCTCCTTGTAGATCGATGTGTACCTCGCCAAAAGCCTTGCAGATAAACTTTATCTTCTCCAGGTGAGCTTTCCTTTTATAGGACTCAGTCTTTTTAAAACAAATCTGGATTCACTCACTGATCTGTAATTTGTCATATTTGTATTTTTTTAAACTCAGTATCCAGTGCGACCGGCCACTATGACCTATGATGATGTCAATCATCTGTCAGCTAAGATCAAACCCAAACAGCAGAAGGTAAACACATCTGGCATTTTTAATTCTGCTTAACTTTAGTTGTTTCTTGAAATTTGTTTTGGTTCATTTATTTCTTTGCGGGTTTATTTGTTTTTGGGTTTTTTTGTGTGTGTGTTTCTTATCTTAACAGCTGGAGCTGGAAATGGCCATCAACACCAAAAGTCCAAATTACTGTCGCAGTAAAGGAGAGCAAATAGCTCTAAATGTGGACGGCATGTCCTACGATGAAACCAACACTTACTCATCGTATGTACATATATTTTTTTTACTTTATTAATCCTAAAGACGTCCTAGTTCGTTTAGTAGATTGACAGTTCTTGCTTTGATGTGTCTTGTTCAGAAAAATGATGGACAAACAGACGTTTTCCTCCATCCAGGCCACGACCAACACCTCCAAATATGCAGCTGCTTTGTTTCGCAAAGGTCTGACCCGATTACCTGCTGCCTGCTGCCTGCTGCAGCACCACACGTGTGCTGACTTTGTCTGATTTGTTGTAAATGCTCAAAGGTCATTCGTGTTTCAGTGTTTCTTTTTACTAATCATCTAGCTTTGTTTACATTGATAAGGTTATAGTCCGTTAGTTGGCATTACAACTAATATGGAATCATATACTGTAGAAAAGCCAGAATACAGTCTAATTGTTTTTTACTGATGATTTCATCAGGTGAGCTTCATATCACCCCGCTGACGGGAATCCTGCAGATGAGACCTAGTTTCTCTTATTTGGACAAAGCTGACAACAAAACCAGAGAGCGGGAGGCGGCTAATGAAGGTGTGTTTTCCACCTTCACATTTAAAACATCCTTATTTTATTTTTAAGAGCAGAAGTGATGAAATTACTTTTTCACCCAAATAAAGTAAATACAATTTTATTTTACTTTGCAAGAAATGTGAGAAAATTAACTTTTTTTGTAAACAAAAAGGACCCAATTTCCTTTAGTTGTGAATCATGTTTGAGATTAAATGTCTTTTGTTGTTTGATTGTCAAAGAAATCCACAATAAATACAAATAATAATAAAAACAATTTATAATAAACTACTTTTTCTGTATAATTTATTGTTACAACAATTTGGAAAAAAATAGCCTTTTATTTTAATGTTTGATTTATATAAAATAAATGTGGAGTTATTGTCTTGAATAATTGTAATGATGACTGCCGGATGACCCGATTCTCTCGCCTGCAGGTGGAGACTCCTCCCAGGAGGAAACTGAAGAGGAAGCGAAGGCGATCACGGTGAAGATTAATATTTATTAATGCAATAATGTTGTAGCCACGTTATCTTTTTTAAGTTTTCGTGCAAACACCGAGTGTGAAATTCTGCACGCTTCTTCTTTAGGTGAGGTTTGCCCGTCCCGAATCGGAGCAGGCCCGGCAGAGGAGAATCCAGTCTTACGAGTTTCTGCAGAAGAAGCAGGCGGAGGAGCCCTGGATCCACCTGCAGCACCACCGGGCGAAGGTAGAGGGACCACTCAGACTGAACATGTTCAGTTTGGTGACATTACTGCTCTGTGYGTTTGTTTTTAATGTTTCAATTGTTTTGAATGCAGGACGGGCGCTCGGAGCAYGAAAAGCAGTACTTGTTCTGTCAGTCTGTAGACGCTTCGCAGAACTCTGAACTGGTCAAAACTCCAAAGTGAGTGGTGAAAAAAAGAAAAACTAACAGTCCTTATCTGGTGTCATATTTATTGTCCAAAATGTTATTTTAGTTGCACGTCTCCATGAACGCAGCTAACATTTCGCTCGCGTCTTTATTCACCTGATCAGCTCTGATTTCAGAGCTTTGCTCAAACTCTCTCCTGTTTTCTCAGGGAGTACTTGACGATGCTGATGCCCCCTCTCACGGAGGAGAAAGTGTAAGTGTTTCTCACTTTTTTTTGACAAATGTTTCTGGATTTAAGGTTATTAACATGACTGTTCCTCTGTACACATCAGCGTGAAACCAGTCGGCCCCAGTAATGTGCTCTCCATGGCTCAGCTCCGCACCCTGCCGCTTGGCGATCAAGTCAAGACGCTGATGAAGAACGGTAAGCTACGATCACTGGAAAATACTGATCATGTTTCCTCCTTTCTTTGATAATTATATGTAATGTCTGCTATAAGCTTAGTAAAAATCTTTCTCTGTTACAGAAACGTTTAGTTAACTTGTGTTAAATTTCTGTTCTCAGTCAAGGTGATGCCGTTTGCCAACCTGATGGGGCTGCTCGCCTCTGGTATCGACCAGACCGCGGTGCTGCGCTGCATCCAGCAGGTGGCGCTGCTGGTTCAGGGAAACTGGGTTGTAAAAAGGTGAGAAAGAAATAGACTTTGATTTTTGATGGAAACTGATTGTAAAGAGTGTCTGCATTGTTTCAAATTGCTCAAATAAACTGATGCTGATGTTTTTTTCCCCTGGTCCCAAGTGATGTTCTGTATCCTAAAAACACCTGCAGCGCTCACAGTGGTGTCTCTGCTGAAGTGCTCTGTCGTGGCAGAGACTTTGTGGTGAGCTGTTATCCCTCTTTTTTAAAATCTATTTATTTAATTACTCAGAATAAATTATAGTATGTTGTTTTACAGTTCGAGTAAATGACTGTTTACTTTCTGTAGATGTGGAGATTCACTCAGGAGCGCTCCGTGATGAGAAAAGAAATTGCATCCATCATCAAAGTAAGAAGTAGTTTGAGAAAAAAGAAATTGTTGGTTTCACTTTAATTAAAAACCTTTTTATAGTTTTTATTTGTTGCTATTTAGGAGCCTAAAACACTTCTACACAGAGAATGCTGTTTTTTTTTTTTTTTTTTTTTAGCTAAATCAGCTAAATCCTTCCCTCTCCCTCCATTAGCTTCCTCCTGAGGATGTGAAGGAGTTCCTCGAACACGTAGCAGCTCCTCGGGTCAACCGTGGCTGGGAGTTTCTGCTGCCCACTGATCTGGACTTCATCAAGAAGCATCCAGATATCRCCCACAGGCAGCAGATGTTGTGGCTTGGTATCCAAAGCAAGTAGGTTTCAAGAAGAAGGTTTACTGAAGTTTTTTTTTTTTTTGAGGAAAGGTTGTGGATATTAAAAAAAATCTTTTTTTTTAAAGGTTGGAAAAGGTTTTTAATTTCTCCAAAGAAGATTTTGTGCCAAAGAATGACCCGCAGCCAGGTAAAGMAGAATTCTATTGGTCATAACTTGCTGTTTTTTTTATTACTTTTTCTCTTTTAGTTTTACGTAAGTTGACTTCTGTGTTGTCCTCTAGAGCCCGTCCACGTCAGCGGGGAGCAGCGTCTGAGGATGGCTCAGGAGCGAGCGCAAGAAAAGCAGACGTCGCTGCAGCGGGACCTGGATGTCAGACGTGCAGGGAGCAGTGTTTCAACCAACCGGCAGCCCGTCAGGGAGGACGAGCCGATGGACACCTCCATCCCCAACGGTTCTGTKAACGGTTACAGCAGCTCCGCCTCTCCGGGTTTTGATCTCTCCAACGGGGGGAGCCCCTCCAGCATGTTGTCCCCGGAGCTGCAGGACTTCGTGACAAAGACTTTCCGGAAGCATTTTGTGCTGACGCTGAACGAGCTGAAGCGGCTGTTTAACCTTCACCTAGCTTCCATGCCGGCGGGACAGAGCGCCCTTCGCTCCGTCTCGGACCACGTGCTGCAGGAYGCCGTGCTGCTCTGCCAGTGCAAACAGATAATGGTGCCTGTGAGTATTCTGTCATGGAAATTTAAAATCCTTCTTTTTTTTCCCACTCCTTTCATCCCGGCTGCTCTGTTTTGAATATATTGAAGTTTCTGAAGATTTTTACCAGAGATTCCGGTAAACAGGAAGTTACAGCAGTCAAGCCTGGAGGAGACAAGGGCATGAGCGAGTTTCTCCATGTCAGCAAAAGTGAGAGAGGGCTGAAGTTTAGCGATGTTGTGAAGATGGATGAAGCAGATTTTAAACCAATGCTTAAAGTGCCTGTGACATCATTTTTTTATAATAACTATGAATGTATTTTTGAAAAGATAACATTGATAATATATTATTAAAAAGATTTCATGCTGCTGAGATGAACAGTTGTTGAGATATTTGCATGTGAAGAAACAGGAAGTGATGTCAAAGGGGAATGTCTGAATATAAACAGAGCGTTGATAAAATAGCTAACAACACAGACTGTAGAGAAGAATCTGATGGTTTTTTTTTTATATTTTAATCACGATCATAAAAAGATGAGAGAGTCAGAGTTCAAAAAATATTGTTTCAATAAACAAAAACCAGGGAGCTTTCTTTCTCAAAGAGTTCCCCTTTGATGTCACTTGCTGTTTCACTTTAGCTGAGCAAAATTCAAAAGAAAATTTGCCAATTATGTGATATAATGTGTCAAATCATGTGTATTTTGCCGAGTTTCTTAAATAGAAAAATATTTTCTTTGATTTTTTTTTTGTATTTCATGTAAATGCATGTCACAGGCACTTTCATGTGATTTTCAAATGTAARTTGAGAGTCCAGTCTCACACCAAGATTAGTAAGAGGTGGAAAGGGGAACGTCTTGTCCAGGGAAAGAAATAGTAGTCATGATTGATGTCTGGACCTGGTGAGGGGTGGCAGTCAGTAAAGCCTCCAGGCAGGTAGTCAAGGCAGTGATGATGAAGATGATAGTGATGCTGATGATGCTGGTGCTCCTGCTGCTATCAGTGTTGAAGTAGGTGATGCTGCCAGATTGGTTAAGGTATATGAGACAGTCCTGATGTAAATCTGTGTCTCATCTGCAAAACAATAAAAAAAATGCTGTGCTGACTAATGACTTGGCCTAAAATCAGCATATACAGAGAAAATAGCAGGAGCCCGAGGACTGACCCTTGAGGAACACCACGGGTGACACAGGCAGTCTGAGACTTGGCTTTGCCACGGCTAAGAAGTCTACTGGAGATAAAAGGTTTAAACCAGTCCAGGACAGCATCACAGACTGAACTCGACATAAACACAGTGGAGGAGGAGGGAGGAGGATGCTATTTAGTTTAGTGATAGTTTAACACATAAAACACAACATCCTGTTTTACTGATTCTTCATTAGCATGACCAGTTTAGATTTTGTGTTACGAGCTTGTTAGAAGCAGAGGCAAAGAATAATTTCAGTAGAAATAACTTGTGGCCGAGTGAGAACAGGTTAAGTAGTACAAACCTGCTGTAGCAGGATGTGGTAAAATGTAACACAGTACAAAGGAACAGGAAGAAGCAAAGATCACATCCACTGTTCAGAACATGCAGCAAGCACAAAATAACATAAAAAGCAATATTATATAAAGAATAATAAACATCCAGTTAAGTAAACTGGGATCATATGGTTTATCTCCTTTTTTTGTTTGCCTAAACTGTAAAATTTCCAACTGCTTTTAAAGTTTAGATTTCTCGTGTGACCCGGCTGAGAGCGTCTTTGTTGTTCTCTGATTCACCTGCAGTTTGGCTTTTGAAGTGTTGAGATTCTTTGGTCCTGAATTAAGATCCGTTTCACCTCTGTTCTCTGRGTTTAAGCAGCCCGTGCAGCTTAAATAAGGCCTCTTTTTTTTTCTTAGCAGCTTGAATGTGAGTATCAGGTTTTTCCCGCACAGAATAACGACATTAACGGACATTTTTACAGAAGCTGGCGCACTAAAGCAATGCAGACCTGGTTCTCAGGTTCCATTCAAGTTCCAGAGGCCACCTGATATCTTTTGTTTGTCTCTGCGTTTGGGCATCTCAATGCAGACTGTTGGTTATCAGTCCTCTGGATTACTTTGCTCCCATGATGTGGTCTATCTCAGGGGTTCTTAACCTTTTTGACCTCGGGGCTCAATTTGTTGAACATAAAGTGGCACAAGACCCAGTCAGACATTACCGATGTATGGATCAAAATGATAATTATTCTAAATTTTGGTTTGATTTTATTGTATTTGCATTATAACTAAACTATCACAACTAACATAACTAAATTAAATACACTTACAGTTTAAAAGTAAAACTCCTGTCAAATGACAAGACATGAATATGACAACCATTTTTATTTTGTACCCTGCCCGTAAAAATTGTTTGAACAAATACAAAGGTCGGTCAACAGACCACTCAGGCTTATCAGCACAAAAATAAATGTTTTTAACATAAACAATAACAAAAGAAACTATTCAAAAAATAAAATTGAGCATAAAATAAATAAATTAAAAATGTTTAATGTAAATTTTTCAAATTAAAAAACTGTAAAAATAAATTTGATAAAGTACAAATGAAAATAAAGCCTTTTTAAACTTTTGCAACCAGAAGCTGCTCTTCTTATTAGTGACAAACAATAACAGTAACAACAGCTTTTTGACAAGTTTAAAATCTCTTTAAAATGCATTCAAAATGTTTAAAAATAAACTACAAAAATGAATTTAAAGTGCAAATTAAAATATAGTTGTATCTGCAACTATTTGATAATGTTTTGAACTTTTCAAATATTGAATGGTAGAACCAGAAGCTGCTCTTCATATTAGTGACAAACTTTGGTGTTTATTGACGAGTTACTTTCATTTTTGCTTCTACTTTTCCTGTAAAATAAGTTTCCATTCTCGGCAGGTTTCTAAGGTTCTTCTTCTACATATTAAAAAAATTGTTAAACAACTTAATGGCGCACTACTGCTACTAGTGGAGAGAAAGTGTATTGCACCTTATTTAAAATCACTGCGGTCCCGCGGCCCTCTGCGACCCAAAGTTAAAAACTGTTGTTCTTTTGAGGCCCTCAAGGTGGCGCKCAACAATCTCTGGTCTATCTGACCCACATCCCTCAGATCTAACTCACTCCTGAGTTTTATCTTTAGTTTTAAAGGATTTTGGAAGCTGCAGGGGAGGGGACAGCATCAGCGTCGTCTTTCTTATGCAACAGATTATTAGCTTTAAAGCTAATCTCTTTACTGCTCAGCGAGCGATTAAGCTAGAAGGTTGTTTGTAAACACAGACAGATCTGGGATCAGAGGAGTCAACCTCCACCTCACTGTTAACATTATTGTTAAGATGTCTGGCGGTTCATAGATCAGTGTCCAGTCTGTGGGTCGGTTCTGGAGACCTAATCCTGGTTGGGGGTTTCTTGCTGTCCCAGACTGTTCTTGTTTTGACTTGGTGTTCATGGAAAAGATCAAAGTAACATGAAGCCTCAAACAAATGGTCTCTGTACAAAAGTTATAAGTTTTGAACAACAGAAGACACTAGTGTATTTAGGTATACTTTTCATTTCAAAGTTGCATAATGAAATACAGATTTTTTTTTTTATTATAACAGAATAAGGCTCACATGAGAACACTTTCTTCACTTAAACAAGGCTTATAACTGACAGATCSTGGGTCAAGTCTGAAAGTTTTGTTTGTTTTTCTTTTAGTTTCCAGCTCAGACTAAAGCAGCTCCTGAYGAGCAGAAGGTTTTCGGCTTGTGGGAGAAGGGAGACGGCTTCGACCAGGTAAACACTCTCCTCTCTCTCTCCATCCAGGTTTTCTTTTTAGCTAGAAGTCACCACAAACCACAAGTTAGATTCCGCAAATTCACACGTCGCATCAGTTTCAGGTCACTTCAGAATAAAAGCATCAAGATWTTGAAGTGATAATCAGTGAATCTGAACTGCAAATTTTTGTATTTCTTTTTTTGTGTGTGTGTTTTGTGGAGTGAAGTTGCTTGGCTCAAATCTGTACAAARAACTAGGGCTGCACGAATATTAGAAAAAACTGATATTTCAAATTTTTTTCTAACCGTGAAATTTGCAGTAGGAAAAAATACAGGAATGTTCAACAGATGATTTAAATAACACTTTAAGTTATGAACTTGCACCGATCATACTTATTTTTTATATGTTACAAGTATGTTTTTGTCTGTATTTGAGAGTTATTTTTCTTATCTTTATTGCTTGCTTTTATTGCCCGGGKTAGGGCTATATTGCGACAGACACGGGATCAATATCAGTAGAAAATAAGTTTGAAAGAATGATGCTAATTTCACTTTTGGAAGTTGATGAAATTTATGAAGTGAAATAAAAGTTATGGACAGACTTGGAGTGGAGATTGTTTCAACACATTTTACCACCTGCCTCTGTGTCCATCTTAGTTTCTGTTTCCATGATCGCACTTTATTATTAGCATTCAAGCTAACCACATTTTACCTCTTCCTCCAGTTATTTCTGAATTTGCTCATCTTCCTCGTTTTCATCAAGATCCTCGCTGCCTGCTTTTGCTGGCAGAAGCAACTCGTCAAAATAAAAGCTATAAYTCGTGACTAGTTTAGCCCCTTGATAACAGATTGATTTTGCTTCCTACATCGCAGGACCTGCAGTGGGATTATTGCGCACCCATACATTGTGATCATGATTCTCAAACGATATATTGTGCAGCTCTACAAAGAACCAAAAAAAAAAACATTTTGGAGTAAAATGTAAAGATAATTTTTGGATGTGTGGATTGTTTAATTGTCATTTAGCCTGGGTTTACTTTGCTTTTTTTTAATCACTTCAGTAGAAAAAAGAACTTATTAGTTTCTTAATTTCTTCATCATCAGTGGTTTTTTTTTTTTAAGTAAAGAGAAAATAGAGGAAAAAGTAAAGTAAGCCTGGGTTTACTTTGCTAAGAAATGTAGACCCATTAAGGATGTTTCCTAAAAGACCAACTTCATCATTTTTTCTGCGAATTTGTTTTACTCTCCCGCAGCACCGTCGGCTGCTCTACGAGTTGTTCACAAAGAACTACCGGGCCAGGAGGGCCGCGATTCAATCCAAACTGGCTCAGGAGCTCRGAGAACCAACCAAAGCCGAGCTCGACCGGCTGCTTCACGTAAGATTGAACAGAACATCTCCTCCGCCCTCTACTTCCTGTTTCCCACCAATCTAACCTGTAATTTATGGTTTCAGGAGTGCTGCGTCAGCTATGCGGGGATGTGGTACCTTAAGGGAACGCTACCGTCCTGACCCTGACAGCAACCCCMCCCCCCACCCCAGCCCCCCCCACTGACAGATAATTAAATTTTCTCCCTGGTGTCGGATGGGAGGGCAGAAGAGCCAGTCACAGCAGCCGGTTCCGGTCTGCGAACCGATGGAGGACAGAGACGTGGGACTCTGCTGCTGCTCGTCAGAGGCTTTGCTGACTTCAGAGGAAACGTTTCTGACTCAAAACTGTAAATCTGTGAGAAAACAGACACTCTCTCAAAACKGAGGAGTCTGCAGATAAACTGAATATTTAAAAAAAGAAAAGAAAGTAAAATATATGTACATTTACCATGACTTATTTTATGTTCATGGTGTTTGTGTTTTTTTTATTGACAGGTTGGGTTTGAAAGCAGAATGCTTTCATGTTCCTCCTATAGTTTTTTGCGAAGCAAACCTAAAGGCCTTATGAGGAAAATCMATTTAATATCAATTTTAAGATGATTTCTTTGTTTGTGTGACACAWTTTTGGTTCAGAATATTTGATGCAGACATAAAAATGGATTAAAGCTTCAAGAAGGATCCATCTCAGATTTGTAATGTTTTTTTGGGACTCGTGGACCTGCAGAAAACTGCTTATTTTTCTGCTTTTCTGTGTTTATCTTTAAAACGTTTACTTATTCATCAGTTTTGACAAGTGGATTAAAAGGTTGATATTGAAGGTGTTTTCTTATTTGAAGCTGAATGTAGGTTTTCTATTGGAGTGACTGAATTTTGAACAGAACCAATAAAGAAGCAATTTGGGATAAAATGTAACTGAAATGTCCTCTAGACTGTCCTTATCTGTCTGTCCATGAGACACTAACAGGAAGTTGTCCACAGGTGGTACTCTTCTTTGCAATTATAAAACTGATCAAATTAGAATTTTTATCMAAGTATTTGTCAACTTAAAAAAATGCAAATTATCAAACCAAACAGACAAAAAAAAAAAACAGACCAAACTTCAGATTCAACTTGTTTTATATTTTATGGCTCAGAGTCAAGTTGATTTCTACCAAACAGTGTCCACAAACAAACGTGGACATTTCCAGCAGGCAGCGAATGCAACACGAGCGATTCCTCTAGCACAATCTTTCATCAAGCTTTAACAGGTTACATCATCAAGTCATTTAAGTTTATTTAACTACATTCAGTCACAGAGATGAACTACTCTACAATAATCAAGTATATTTCTGAGAAAGATGTTCCAAATCTTTCATTCACAAACATAATGTTCAACTCTCACAGCCTAGAAATAAGCTTTTTTTTAATTGTTGCAAAAAATAAATAAAATAAAAGACCAAACATTTACAATTCAAGATGGCCGCCACAGCTGATGACACAAAAYGGCTCAAGCTCAGGGAATTTTGCAGATCTTGAGCTAAAATTCGGTGCGGTAGTAGCTGAGAGTCATCAGCATCACACACTCTGTCCTCCAGCCTCTGAGAGGAAGACGGATCGTTTTGCAGGTTTTCTGAGTTGTGAGGTAGAGTGATTTCACCGCAGAGGCACTGGTGTATCTGTGCAAACATCTGCAACATGAGCTGGTTTCCTTTAGCCCTTTTGATTCTTAAAAAAAAGAATGAAACCTGTGATTGGAAGATAATAATTACTGGCRTTATTTTAAAAGCAGCTACTGTGAAGTAGCTTCAGCAGCCGAGGGTCTTCCTCTGTTTTTATTCAGGTCATCTTTGGTTTTCTGAATGCGGGAGAAGATTTTCCTGAAAAGTTCTTTATACTCGGGTTGGCGACGGTCGTCCTGGAAGTCCTCCATGTCTGCTGGACTGAGACGACCTGCGGTGACCCCTGAGGTCAGAGACTTACAGCCCGGTTCCTCCTCCTCCTCTAGCTGGCAGCGCCGCAGCAGCTCTTCGTACTTCACCTGCAAGGCGCTGTACTGAGCGTCGACCTCATTGAGCAGCGAGATCCCGCGGTACTTCACCACCTCGGCGCGGCGCACGCAGGAGCACTCGTGGTCGTAGATCCCGCCGGGGGAGTCGGGCGCCTGTGTGGCCTTCATCAGCCGCTCGCTGGCCCAGCGCTTCAGGACAGCCGGGCTCCTGGCAGCAGCGGGTTCCCCAGCGCCCTCCTCCTCGGGGTTGAGGAGCAGCGAGTGCGGCAGCAGGCCGTGGAGGAAGTCTGAGCAGGTCGACCTGGAGGAGGACTTGGATTTCCAGAGCTGACGGAGCTCCTCGGCTTCGTGCTCCAGCTCAGACACTCGAGCCTGATGGRAAGGAGGGAGAATATGAAGGTCAAAGTATGAATAAAAGGAACTCAAGGGGGGAAACTGACCAGGGGCGGAGACRAAGGGGTGGTGCCAAGTGTCACCKCAGGTACCTGATAGGCCACCCCAGGTACCACCCCCAAATAACTGACAAGTGGGTGGGGATCTTGATTTTTTTAAATGATTGTTCTTTGATACTATTGTACTACATATTTTTCTAAGCTGTGTATAGTTAAAGATGGCTTATCCTTTTTATAAAATTAGCATGGTTAGCTTAACTTGGGAATAACAATCGGCATGTGATTAGCTACTTAAATTTCTCACCAATAAGACTTGAAATGGCTGAACTATAGCCTTTTAAAGTTAGCTGTAGTGGCCATCTTGAACTTTTGGTTAGCATGTAGAATCACGTAAAGACTGTTTTTTGGCTACTTCTACACTAATCCTCAGCTTTGTATGTCTAAAAATGGCTGAATAATAAGTGGTGACTGCATTCAGCGTGCTTCTTGGATCATTCTTAGCTACTATCACGCAAACGTTCAGCTTGATATTTCTTAAAACAGGTGAAATAAAGCTATTTGGAATTAGCTGTGGCAGCCKTTTTTGAATGTTCAAATCCAGCGTGTTTGTCTATATTTGTATGTGACCCCCCTTGCAAAAAAGTCTAGCTCCGCCTCTGCACCCGACTGACCTGACACCCCTCCATCGCGGCCAGTTGTTGCTCCAGCGCCGTGTTTTCTGTCGCCAGCAGCTCTGCTTCCCGCTCGGCCTCCTCGCGGCGAGCGCGCTCAGCGGCGAACWGATTCTGCAGGGCGCGGAGCGACTGCTGCAGCGACGCCAGCTCCTCCTTGTGCCATGGCGCAGCGGAGAGCTCCAGGTCGTCGGCGCGCTCGTCGGGGTCACAGTTAGAGCTGCACAGAGACGTCTGTTAGCAAAATATCACATGAACCAGTGGACTTTGGGGCGCCAAGTGTAAAATAACACATTTTTTTAATTTCCAAAAATTAAAAATTTCCATTCGTAACGTTTCTTTATTTAGCTCCCTGTTCTTACATTTTACTAATTTTTACTAAATGTTCGATTAAAAAGTTAAATAATATGTGTAAATATTAAATCCTAATCTAAATGCAAAAGTTCAGTCTGTGACTTGCCTATCCTTCAAATATAAAAAGTCAAAGAAAGCATCTTTATACGTAAGAAAATGGGCATAGTACAGTTGATTTTAACGATTTTGTCACATAATTGGCCTATTTTCTTTTCAGTTTAGCTCAGCCAAAGTGAAACAGGAAGTGACATAAAAGGGGAACTCATCAAGAAAATAAACTCGCTGGCCTCAGTTTATTAAAACAAAATTATTAACTTTTCTTTGTCTCATTTTGATAGCGACTAAAGATAATCAAAATAAACATCAGATTCTTCTCTACAGTTTGTGTTGTTAACTTTTGCAACAATGCTCTGTTTAYATGCTGACATTCCCCTTTGACATCACTTCCTGTTTCTTCACATGCACATATCTAAACAACCGTTCATCTGAGCRATGTGAAATTTGTTTTGCAATATGTTATCAATGTTTYCTTTCCAAAAATGAATTCATGTTTATTACAAAAATTTGATGTCACAGGCACTTTAAAWGTTGTGGCTAAATTTTAAAGTTTCTAAGTTTATTAATAGATAACTAAGTGATGAACCAGTGCATCAGATATTCCTGTCCATCGTTACGTAACCACCTTCTAATCTGTGACGCGTCTGACTTCAGGGAAGCAAAACACAGTGAGAGGTGACAGGAAATGCACACGCAGATTTAAAAGATCAAAGTTCAGGAGCCGAGTTTAGCCTCGGTTTAATCAGGTTGTTCAATGGGATGCAGAAATGAACAAAAAATCTATTATTTATTGCAAATTTTTTACATTTCAACGTGTTTTAGGGGACTGTTTGCCTGGGAATGGCAAAATAAAACACACAAAAAAGCAATAAACAGAGAACCTGAGTTTAATCWAGGTGATTAGATTAAAACCACGTTATCGACCCACACCTGCACCCTTCGGCACAGACTTTGACCTCCTTCCTGCCAACCTCACTTACAACGCCGCACTCTGACTGCAGACKGCTGCTGTCAGGTTCTTATCAGCAAAACTTTCCCCCAAACTTTCCTGGATGTTTTCAAGAAGCCGTTCTGTCTGAATTAAGAGGTGGTGAAGGAAKCGGTTCCACCACATATCAACAGGAAGTGACCTCAGCGAGACGCTGCTGTGAGAAACAGGATTAGCACCGGGGAGGATTTACTGATTCTTTTTTTCCTTTAAGTCTACAAAGAGCTGCTCGGTCAGTGACAAAGCTGCTAAGATGATTTTATCAGGATAACTGAACTTTTTCAAATGAATTTGTCCAACATGTTATTTTGCAGCAATAAATATTACACAGTATCACGCTGAGGGAAGTGTGGCTGCAAGTGTAAAAAGATAAATTAGCCAACATGAGGCTGTGAAGGTAGTTAAAGGGAACCCAGACTAGTTGTAAATTATTCTTTTTTTGTTAATTTACTTAACTGTTAAACAAAGATAGGAAAAATACTATGAGCCACACACATAAAAAATGAGAAAAAATTATTTTGCTACAAAAAGCTGTTTTACAAATATATTCTTTATGATTTATGTAGCTGAACTGTGTTACTGAAGATTTAGCAGATGGGTGACACCGTAACAAAAGTACAAAATTAGCAATGAGTCATGCTTGGATTTGAATCAGTACGTTTTACATTCAATAAAATCAAAGATGTTAAGAAAGAAATTGGAAAAAATTCTGGCTATTTAGTGATATTTCCACACTTGTGGTCTTGACTGGTCTTGAAATAAAATCCCAAGTCTCGATGTCCGAGATCGAGACAAGACCAAGACCATCAACATGTGGTCTTAAGACCGGTCTCAAGTACTACAACACTAGTAATAATAATATAATGATAAATATTGTAGCATTTCCCCTACCATTATCTGGCAAACACCCCTGTTAGTTCTTGAGCTAATATTATATATTTGCTGTATATACTATACATACATATATAC
>NW_013952441.1:2501634-2503530 GCF_001266775.1 Austrofundulus limnaeus | reverse complement strand
ATATTATATGAAACAGAGTTAAATTCAACTCTGTAGGTGTTAAAATTACACTTTGTTTTTTACTGTGTAACTCACACAATAAAAATCTGGAATCAGTGCAGGAGGTTGTTTAAAAGTACAGAATTATTATTGTATGCTCCAGTATCAAATTACCATATGTCTTTTTCTTCACTAATGGACTCTGTTTTCAATACTTGGAGTTTAAAGGGAATAACTTCTCTAAATGATCTTTATATAGACAATAAGTTCGCCTCATTTGAACAGTTAGCACAGACATTTGACATCCATCTTCAGGTATTTACAACTGAGACATTTTGTAATGTCAAGCTCTGGATGTTTTCCTCTACGCCCCAACTTCTCTTTATAGATGAGATTCTGATGTGTAAGTCTGTAACAAAACGCAAAAAAATTGAGCAACTTAAATCTTCCTAAAGAAAATCTATTCTATGGATAAAGAGATAGAAATAATAAAAATGTTCCCACCAATCACAGATTGGAACAAAAATTCTTCAAAACAGTAAAAAAATATGAATACATTGTTTGTGTAAAAGCCTTTATGACATGTTTTTATTGAAACTAGCAGCAGATTAGAGTCGAACACTGACATTTATTGAGGCAATTTTAACATTTAGTTTCCTTTGGCACACCTGATGTCTGATGTGTGCTTATCTTATCAGCTGTTGCAACCAGAACATCTTAAAATGTTTTTGTTTTTGTTTTATCTGCGGACTGAAAACGACCACAGGTTGGAAGCTGAGCCTCAATCGGTCTGTTAGCGAAATACCYCTGGGTCTGTTTTAATTAAACTTTTTAGTGTGGCGGCAGAGTTTCACCTCGATCTCCTGCAGCTGCTCCTGGCTGGTGGTGCACATCTGCTGCAGGCCCTGCTCCAGCTCCCGGTTCCTCTCCAGCAGAGACTTCCCCAGCTCTGCAGCCAGCTGCAGGTCTGCAGGACGGACACAGATAGTACACAGCATCAAGACATTATGCCCAAAAAACAAACATAGAAGCAGTGGTATGTTAAATCCAAACAGAAGCAGGATAATTGTATGAAAATAAATATACAGAATTTAAAAAATAAACGTTCAAAGCAAGATGGCTTAACTTGAATTTTGACAAAATGTAAATTTTCCAAGCCAACATTAAAGTAAGCARATACAAAACAAATAAGAAGTAAATGATCAGTTACATAGCAGCTTTGTTAGTAATATTAACTAAAATAGTCTAAAATCTAATTTCTCAGGGAGCCTCATTTTAACTGTTAAATCTAGGCCATATTAAGGTGAAAGCAGAAAATTATTTGTTTATTTATTTGCCGCATTTAAGACTTCTGCTGACTCCTGCCTTTTTTTCTGCACCCTATAAAACTGATCTAAACTCACATTTCGAACACCGACTAGAAATAAAAACGACTAAAACAAATTCAATTTGTGCAGAAGATTGAATTTATACAAATCTGACCTCCTCGAAGGTTAAACATTTAATTATAATTAAGTGCAATATTTAAAAAAACAATCCGCTGTTTTTCATCCTACTTTACATATACAAATATGGGTGTTTTTTTATTTATTTATTTTTTTGTGTGTGTTTAATTTTTATTGTAAAGACATAAAGGAAATGTACCATGTTCAAGGTCCTGCTTGTCGTACCACGGTTCCTCCTCCTTGATCTCAAATTCCTCCTCAACGATCATGTCCGACAGCATCTTCAGCTCCAGGTTCCGCTCGGTTTCATAAAAACATGGTTCTCTTTGGTAAAATGCGGACTAAAAGGACCAGTGTCCGGCTGAGCCGGCTCCAGTGTGCGGCGCTCAGCGGCAGACAGAGGCTGCGGCGCTGCGCTCATAACCGGCTTCCGGTAAGAACTTTCAAAATAAAAGTTGCAGAATATTTATTC
>NW_013952441.1:2498378-2500522 GCF_001266775.1 Austrofundulus limnaeus | reverse complement strand
ATGTTTGACTGCATCTTCTATGGAAGAGGATTCGGGCCACAGACCAAAAATAAATATATTTTTCCCTTAAGTTCTGGCTTTCATCCAAGAATTATGAGAAAAAAAGTCAGGATTCTGAGCATTTTTGACAAAAAAAAAAAAGAGTCAGAATTAAGAAAAAAGTCAGAACCCTTGATAAAAAATATTTTTGCTCTGTGGCCTTACTAATCTCTTCCGTAATTTTCTCCAGACTTCGGAGTGTAGTTTTCCTGCATTTCTCCAACAGTTGGTGGAGCTGTGGTTTTATTTTTTTTGCTCAGGGCCCCAAACCCAACAGTAAAGTCTTCATTCAGTCCAAACAAAGAAGACATGATGCTTACACAGAGATTGTTAGTAAATTATTAATTTGAACAGATTAAAAGATGTTAACAAGATTATTTTCATAGAKATCATTTGGAGGGTCCTTCACCTTCTTTGTCTTTTCATTTACTTTTCCCTTTTTTTCTGTACATTAAAGCAAATTGACTTTATTTTCTGCACAATAATGATATATTCCAGGATTGAAAACACTTTTTATTTTATTGGAGTGAATTTAAAACAGAGAAAAATGTTTTAATATTACACGTGCTGGAAACTCAGTCGGAAAACGGTTCGTCACCTACAGGATGGTTTGTTGTTTCCTCCTTTGAATTTTGAATTAGTTCTCCTGACAGTATTTTATGGATTTAATCTTGTTGCACCTGCAGTGACTCATAACTCAAACGGAGCTGGAAGTCTCCAGCCTCCACCTCCGCTAAGAGCAAAGTTATTTTTAATACAGCGCAGACTTTCATGACTCTTGATTTCTCATCCGGTGCTAAAAGTTTTTACATCTATTCTTGGTGCAGAATGTATTTTGCACCAACGTACTCTGTTCTTGTGCACAAAAACTAAACTCAAACCAAGACCGTCTGACAGAAAAAGACATTAAATGAATCTCATCTACTGCCACGTCAATTTTTAGCTCAGTATTGCTAAAATTAATTGAATTTTAGCCATGTTTGTGATGGCAAGATGGCTTTGCTGTGGCAGCCATCTTGAATTGGATTGAGTCCAAAATCTAATCAGTTGTAGAGTTCCAGCTAATTATTATTTACATAAGGTTTAATTTAAATCCACCCATTGGTTCATGAGATATTTTGCTAATAGAAAAACAGGCTTGCTCCAATGTTGAATGCTAAGAAATTTGGTGAAAATCTTGCCCAAAGAGAAGAATTTGGAGTTTATGTTGTGACAAAATCTCAGCTGCCGGCACACAAAATTTTACCTCAATATTTAAAAAATTAGCTAGCTTTTAGGTATTTTTTGTGTTTTTAACTCAGGTGYCTGTGGCAGCCATCTTTATTTGTGTTGGCTCCAAAATTGTTGTTATTTAGCTCACTGTTCTTACATTTAGCTAATTTACAAACTGTTAAATTTAAATGTAAAAAAAATATATGTAAATAGTAAATCCTAAATCTGAATGTGTAAATCTAAATGTAAAAGTTAAACCCTGAATGTTGAAGTTAAATGTTGAAGTTCACATTTAGGAATTTTGGAATGGAATGCAGCCTTTTGCTGTTGGTGCTCGGCTCATGTTATGATGTCATCATCCTGAGACAATTGCAAAAGCTGGCGCGCCGATGCAGCTGAAGCTTCCCTACAAGACATCAAACTCGCAGTTGTGGCTGGTGTCTGAGCTGCAGTTCAAACTGCTGGACCACAGGTACCACCCATATTGTTTTTTTATGAGCACATTTTGAATTTAGRTTTTAAATATTATACTTAGCAGAGTTGGAAGTGTTAGTAGAAGTTAGCATCAGATAACCAGAATAATGTCATCATCCAGTGAAAAACATCAACAATGACCGCTGCTAGCCGGTTGCTGCTAGTCGGTTACTGCTAGCCGGTTGCTGCTAGTCGGTTACTGCTAGCCGGTTGCTGCTAGTCGGTTACTGCTAGCCGGTTGCTGCTAGTCGGTTACTGCTAGCCGGTTGCTGCTAGTCGGTTACTGCTAGCCGGTTGCTGCTAGTCGGTTACTGCTAGCCGGTTGCTGCTAGTCGGTTACTGCTAGCCGGTTGCTGCTAGTCGGTTACTGCTAGCCGGTTGCTGCTAGTCGGTTACTGCTAGCCGGTTGCTGCTAGTCG
>NW_013952441.1:2494455-2496777 GCF_001266775.1 Austrofundulus limnaeus | reverse complement strand
CGTCCCGTGTGTCGGGTTTCACCCTGGCTGCGATGACACCCATTAATCACTGTAGTTTGTCGCTGCCCGTGTGTCGAGCCCTTTCAAAAGAATGTCTCTCTTTCCCAACACAAAGAGGGAAAGAGAGATAAAAACAAGGGGACGTCGAGCCCAGCTTGCATTCACTACATACAGGTAACACGACACAGGTCAAATAATGGGGCATATGACCCTCTATGAACAGTAGAGCTAATCAAGCCTATCGTTGGTCAATAGCCCTCTTTTGCATGTGACTAACCTGTTTGTCCATGTGGAGGCAGTGCTTATAAGGCTGAGTTCACCTGAAACTCATCAGACTGAAGACGTCTCTTGGATGAGAGACGAAACGTTTCACTAAAGAAGAAYCCWTCCAGAGGACCTACTTATTTTTTTCTTTTTGATTTCATTATACACTTGGCCATATTCATGAGATATTTTGCTAACAGACAGAAACACACACACACACACACACACGAGGCTAAACATTGCCTCCTTTCATCTTTTTGTGGTGAGTGCTAATTTTTTTTAATTTGCTATTAAAGTGATAACCTTTTGTCCTGAGAGTGCCATTAATATGTTAATTTCTTCCATTAAATGTAACAAATTCGTGCAGGGTGGTTAGGAGTCATTCTAAGCAGGAGCTGAATGGGTTTTCACAGATTGTGTGAGATGTTCTCAGGCTGCAGGAGTCTCACTTCAGGCCAGATGATTCTGTCAGGATGAAGATTAGCTGCTCTAACATTAAGTCTTTCCTTAAAGGCGTTCTTAGACACCAGCTCTTTCATCTTCACCCTGCTCCCCGGATTTCCTGCACCGCCCTCCTCATCCGTCCTCCTGATTTCTTCATCTCTTGTTTTGTGAGAAATGAGAGAGAGAATGGAAGGGGGGGAGCAGAGGAAGACAGAACGTCTGCGATCTTTTCCTTCAGAATCAATACTGTTTGTGCTTCGACTCGCAACTCTGGTGTTCGTTGCTGCTTTTATTGATGCTGCACCGCAGCTCCAGCTTGGATTTCATGAAGTGTGAAATGTCAAAAACAACAGTATTGGACCCACGCTGCTCTTTGGGCCCACCTGGTAGAAAAAAACAAAAACAATAAAACAAAAGCAAAAAAAAAAAAAATATTAGAGAAAACAACATTTCCACTTTTCTGAAGAGACGAAGCACAATAATGGATTTTGCGAAGAAAGGGAAAAGTCAGAAGGGAGGAAATTGAAATATTACAGAGGGGTGTGCTGGATGATTACCAGAACACTCACCAGGCCGCGCACACGTTCCCTGAAGCGACGGAGCTCTGATGGGGCTCCTCGGTGAAGCAGGGACAATAATGTGCAGCAGAAACTGGTAATGAGTCGTTAAAAAAAGAAGAGATTAGGAGCTTTACTCATCCGTTTCCATACCAACTGTCTTGGCCACGGGAGCTGGATCCTCTGAATATCCAAGTGGGAGGGTGGGGGGCTGTAATGGGATTTTAGGAAGTTGCTTCTGGGAAGAACCCCAAAACACACAGACACACATTCAATTTATCTTTCACTGCTTGTTTAAAACAAATCTTCAAAAGCTTCTTGTTTTGAGCAGAAATTCACTCTGACAGGCGTGGAGCCATTTTATTCATTCAAACTGATTTTTTATTTATTTTTCACCCCCACCGTCTTCTTTTGTTCTGGACTCTGAAAAGCCAGAGATGGTTGATGCATTTGCAGAGGAGCTACCGCCGCGTTGCCATGACAACCAGACATTGGTAGAAAATTGCTGTGGTGCCAACTCTCATATCCAGAGTCAGATCGCTTTACTCACCTGACGGGTTTGATTTGAGCCGAGTCAAGAGTGGGACAGAGACACACAGTCCCAAACTCAGACTGTTGTTGGTTGACCATTCATCCATCCATCCATCCATCCATCCATCCATCCATCCATCCATCCATCATCCATCCATCCATCCAACCATCCATCCATCCATCCATCATCCATCCATCCATCCATCCATCCAACCATCCAACCATCCATCCATCCATCCATCCAACCATCCATCCATCCATCCATCCAACCATCCAACCATCCATCCATCCATCCATCCAACCATCCAACCATCCATCCATCCATCCATCATCCATCCATCCAACCATCCATCCATCCATCCATAGATGGATGGATGGATGGATGGATGTTTGGATGGATGGATGGATGCATGGATAGATGGTTGGATGGATGGATGGTTGGATGGTTGGATGGATGGATGGATGGATGGTTGGATGGTTGGATGGATGGATGGATGGATGGTTGGATGGTTGGATGGATGGATGG
>NW_013952441.1:2489010-2493699 GCF_001266775.1 Austrofundulus limnaeus | reverse complement strand
ATCCAACCATCCATCCATCCATCAATACAACCATCCATCCATCCATCCATCCATCCATCCATCCATCCATCCATCCATCCATCCATCTTTTCCAAGTTGGGTTGTGGGGGCAGCAGCTTGAGCAGAGACATCCAGACCTCTCGTTCAGCCACCTCTTCCTGCTCTTCTGGGAGGACTCCAAAGCATTCCCAGGCCAGACGAGAGACATTGTCCCTCCAGCGTGTCCTGGGTCTTCCCCTGGGTCTCCTCCCAGTTGAACCTACCTGAAGAACATCACCAGGGAGGCGTCCAGGAGGCATCCTTACCAGATGCCAGAGCCACCTCAACTGGCTCCTCTCGATGTGGAGCAGCAGTGGCTCTACTCKGAGTCTCACCCAGATAACCAYACATCTCACCCTATCTATCARGKAGAGTCCAGCTACTCAGCAGAGAAAACTCRTTTTGATCAGTTGTGTCSRCRATCTTGCTCCTTTCAGTTTACTAAAAGTTCATGGCCATAGGCCACAGTCCAACTCCCACCCTGAAGGGGTCCAACTTACTGCTTGCAATGCAGACAAAACTCTTGCACCGCTGTAGGGACTGAATGCCCCATACCAACGGACCCACAATCCCATACTCAGAGCACCACCACAGTGTGCTTTGGGGAACACAGTTGAACCTCTTCTTCGAGTCCACAAAACACATACGTAGMCTGGATGGRCACWCCYGTGCCCCATTGAGGACTCTARTGAGGGYAAAAATCTGGTCCAGTGTTCYAACAGGGACAGAAGYCACATTGTTCCTCCTGAATCTGAGGTTCGACCATCGATCAGACTCGCTTCTCCGGGACCCCTGAATAAACCTTACCAGAGACGCTAAAGAGAGTGATACCCTATAGTTGTTTGGTTTTTTACAATTATAGGATTCTCCAGACCAACAGAGACAAAAACAAAGAACTTGTGGTTGTCCTCTCCACCAATGCCTGTGAATATCCAGAAGACAGATGTCTTACAGATACCTGGAGGTCCACCTGAGCAACAAGCTGACTTGGACTCACAACACAATTACATTTATAAGAAAGGCCAAAGGAGACTTGTTTCTACTCAGAAGACTGAGGTCCTTTGTCATCAGCCATCGTTTACAGCTGGGTGGGCTGAGGTTGGGGACATTATGGCAGCTGACAGGTGAAAAGTGAACAAAATGATCAGGAAGGCCTCTGGACTCAGTGGGAGTTGAGGGGCAAACTCTCATCCATGTTGGTGAATGACTCCCAAATTCTCAAGACATAGGGGAGCTCCTTTAGCAAGAAAYTACTTTTATTTATTTTTTACTTTACAATGCAAATTGGACTTGTGCTGTCTGCACTAACACTTTGAATTTCCTGCTTCTGGGATGCAAAAMGACAGATCTTGTCAGGGTCCATGGAGGGAGAACCCAAAAATGTTCAAGAATGATTCTTTTATTTAATCAAAACAAAAAACTGACATGGCAGCAATACTTACAAAACACAGGGAGGTATAAGGAAACAAGGAGGAYTAGGACCAATGGCTTGGAAGGCATATAATGATGTGGTTAAATACACACAAAGGGAGAGTGGAGATGGGCAACACATGGGACTACATACAGAACTTGATTGCAGCAGGAGAGTTTGCCCAGAAGRAAGTGAAAAACTACTGAGAGCCGACAGAGGGTAGACATGGAAAACTGGAGGCATAAATAGAGATTTAAACACAGAAACGACAAGGACAAGACTGAACTCACATGGCTAGAAAGGACCACTAACTCAAAGGATCACTGAAGTAAACAAACCAAAACAGATTATTAGATTCTTATCTTAAACGTCTACATCTGGATGAAGATGAGAGAAACTTTCAGGCCTGAAAACACCATCCCAGCTGTGAGGTACAGAAGTAGCAGCATCGTGCTGATCTTTTGCTGCCGATGTCTTTCACAAAAAAAGATGATGTCGTGAGGAAATACTGAAGCAACATATTGAGACGTCAGGCTGGAAGTTCAATTTTGGACACAAATGGGTCTAACTCAGTCTGGTTTCCTCTATAGGTGAAGCTTTTTTTWTTTTTTACAAGCACAGGTGGTTGTTGTTGTTTACACACAGGAATTGCAATAAAGAGAAAATTGGGCCCAACAAAAATGTGGAAGAGAAGAGGAGCCGCTCTGATAACAGGAGGGGAGATGAAGATGGCAATGGCGATAAGGAAAAATTGGGAACTGCGATAGGAGAAAGTGGATTTGTGTTATCACTAAACTGCAACATCAAAGGCTTCGCTGGCAGAGGAAACTACAAAACTTTAGAGAGAGAGAGAGGGGGAAAAAAGTTAATTTTACAAGTAATCTCCCACCCCGGGGGCTCRTGGGTAAAACAAAACTCTGTGAAGTAGATGAATTTAGCTAATCTCTCTCACACAGCTTCAGGGACTTGCAGCGACACAAGGATAAAAAAAAAAAATTAAAACAAATCCCCAGAGTGCTTGAGTTTGGAAATTTAGGAAACAGAGACATTTTATGGTGTTCAAGAAGGGTTGCTGAGAAAAGGACCTCTGTTTATAGTCTAAACTCAAACAATTTAAAAATGACTGACAGCTGAATCCTGTTCAGATATTTCCCTGCTGGTGAAAAGTGACAAGACGACACAATTCACTCAGACAGCAGAGGGGAGCGRTGATGGATGCTGTGTGATGGGAAAAAGCCTCTCTGTTTGGATCTAAAATGAACCTTTATTGTTTGAAGTAAAGACTAAACGGTTGATTTAAATCAGAAAATTAGAACAGGTAGCCATCCCACAATAAATGCCCTCTTATCAGGGGGTGCAGGTGGGAGTAATCTTACAGTGACACACTAAAACCAAAAGCCAAAACTGAATTTTATAAGATTTATTAAACTGTTATCATAAAATACTTTTTTTTCTCCCTTTCGGCTGCTCTCTTGTGCAGGGATCACCACAAACTAGCTCAAAAGATTTGGAAAATGTTTCAAGGCAAAGGAGTCCATCCTGGGCCATGACTCGGCTCTTTAAAGCTTAAATTCATATTCATAACTGAAACTAGAAAGATTTAACATCACCTTCTGCTTGTGTGTCAAAGATGAAAACACAAAACATGTTGGGGACGACTTTCAACTACTACCACACACAATCTTAGCTCAGAATCAGTAAAATTGACCAAGTTATAGCAATTTTACTGTTTATTAAAGTTGGTTTGCAGCCATCTTGATTTAGGTTGACTCCAAGAGTTTTGTTAAAGTCCATCGATTAGATTATGAGATATTTTACTAAAAGGAAGAGTTTGCATATATAAGCTGGACCAGCAGTTATGGGAGGGGTCTTTGACCCACCTGGATCCTCATTCATGGCACCCCTGTTTCTTCTACTGCCATTATGATACAAATACTGTAATTGTGAAATATTATGATCTGAAATAATATGCTTGAATTGGACAGAACAGATATTAGTTTAAGGCCGAGGAATCAAACTCAGGGGGGGCAAATGTAAAACTTGGTCTAGGCCATGTCTTCTCAAGTCCGGTCCTCATGTTTTCCATCGCTTCTGCAGGTCTTTACATGCAGGATAATGGGTCACAAGAACCACTGGTCTGGGCCAAGGGCCAATTTCTGTCAATATTTATTGAAGGAATGTTATCTAACAAATTATTCTAATAGTAATACAAACGACCATTTTCAAATAATGTCTTAAGTAGAACATAATAACCTGTAAAGTAAATGTATAAACTTAAACACTTTAGTAGCATTCATTTTTATGCCTTGCACTACCAACAGATTTTTTTCATTTATTTATTCTTATTTTGTCACAGTCCAACATATCAGGTTAAAAAAGAAAACCCTCACTAAAAATTCATTTATTTCACTTAAAATAAGAAAAAAAAATGCAGCAAAACATAGTTAAAGTCAATTCCTTGTAAAAACTATTTTATATTTAAACTATTACCTTTGGGGCCGGATAAAAGGGCAACAAGGGCCAGGTTTGGCCCATGGGCCTTGAGTTTGAAATGTGTAGGATGAGGTCAGGAACCAGATTAACCTGCAATTATTTAGTGATTTCTTCTCATCTGCTAGTAAATCTGATGTAACTGCAAAAACACAAGACTGAAAATGGCAGCCAAAGAAAATCAGCAGCCGAAATGTATCAGAGTGACATTACTTAAAAAATAAGACATTTTTTATTATAGCTGTTGACAACACTACATGAAAGATGATCCGAGGAGAAGGATTTCCCAACGCTGCAGATCAAAACAAAAATCATCTGACAGGATGTTTGTCTTCACCCTGCAGTCCAAAAGATCAGCTCAGATTTCTTCTTTTTTACCCAGATCCCCAGAAATTCAAAACAAAGAAAATGCTGCTTTAATAAAACTGGTTTGCTGTTTTGTATAAAGTTCTGACTTTTGTTGCAAATAGCTGCTATTTTTTATTTTTAAAAAATGGAATGAAATGAATTAAATTTTCTAAAATGTTCTCTTATCACAGTGTTTATCTCTTGAACTGTGAGTGAAAACATGAAATTAATACATATCTGTTTTTACGCAACCCTTGAGTTAAACACCTGCCACTGAAGTAATCAGCCAGAAAAAAAAGGCTTTTATTTTGGAGAGTTTGTGTCTGCAGGACAACAGAAACCAGAATGTGTGTGTGTGTGTGTGTGTGTGTGTGTGTGTGTGTGTGTGTGTGTGTGTGTGT
>NW_013952441.1:2485998-2488782 GCF_001266775.1 Austrofundulus limnaeus | reverse complement strand
CACACGTTTTATTAAATCAGGTTGATAATTAAAGTGACATTCCAACTGTTTTGAGTTCATCCCAGAAGGTTTCTTTTTCAATAACAAAGCAGGTCCGCATTTTAACCWATCACAGCTGGCACGTTGTCTAATTAAACAGGCTCTATTGATKCCCACGCGCACGCACAGCCACGCACTGTGTCAGGCACAATAACCTGCATGCCTCTGTCTCCTTCAGTGGTGTGGTGGTGGTGGTGTGGGTGTGTGGTGGGAGGAGGAGGAGGGTGGGTATCATTGGAGAAACAGGTCTGTGGCTCCTCTGCCCCCCCGCCTTGTTGTGCAGATGAACCTCCGCGCGCCCGGCTGGATCTTGTCACAACGATTTGGTCACATTTAGACAAGCTGAAACCGAAAACCYGCAGGGGGATCAGGTGCTGTTGTCAGGTTTTGTAGGTCGGACTCGGAGCATCCTGAGTGATGTGGGAAGTAAGGATGCTGAGGGTGCTGCAGCACCCCACTAATGAAAGCTGGAAGAATTTATAACAATAATATGAAAACAAGCAGATTTCATTAGTGCCGAATATGTTGAAATCTCAATCTCATTTTTGTAGTATGRTTAAAGTATTTTATAGAACTTTTATTTTGTTATTCATTTCGGCAGGAAGTGTCGTTATTTTCTTTAGCAATGCTACTTTGCTCACATCTTACATTTACACGTTTAAGACAAATTCTTGAGCTGCATTGTCAGATTTTGGAACTAAAAATTATCTGTTTATTCATTTTCTTTCTTTTTTTTGTATTTGTGTTAATGTGCAACATTACAGGGTTTACATCCCAGTGAGGTTAAAATGTAAAAATGTAAGAAAATTAATGTTTACATACAAAACGTTTTAAATATTTGTTTGCGGACAGTTTGCTGAAGTAACATAATTTGTTATTTAATAATCTAGATTTTAGAGTGTTCCTGTTCAGTTAACTCTTTTAACAAATGACCCAAATTTAACGTTAAAAAAAAGGGTAAACTGATAAAACCCTGCTGAGTTAAAACAACCCCTGAGCTGAAAGGGGTTTGCTCGCAGCGTATGTGTTTCTGCCTGCTTCTCTGTGTACTTGTGTGTGTTTGTGTGTACTTGTGTGTGTTTGTGTGCGTTTATGGCGGTGCAGAGGCCGCAGCTGTGAGAGCGTCCCAACAGATTACCATCGTAATCGAGCCATGCGATTGACAAGTGTGGAAATATCAGCGTCCATGTTCAGCACCCACAGGTCACCTGTTCCCAYGTTAACATCATTAGGCTGAGTGGTTTTCTCTGGGAGACGTTTGCACACTTTTTGTTCTTTAATAAATCTGCAGAACAGGAGCCAGAAAACCTCACACGAGTGGTCAGACTGAGACAACTTCTTTTCAGCACTCTTATTGAAACCATAGAGGAGTATTCTTCTGGTTAAGCTTTGGGGAATATGCAGTTATTTTTGGAGGACTTAAAGGTTTCTGATTTAATATTTTCTTTTTGTTTCATCTGTAATTTAGCCTSTAAGTTAAATATATTCATATTTTACTAATCTTTCTAATTATTCTTTTAGTGCTTTAGATTGCCACAGTTTTGAAATACTTTTGTGTAGATTGTGTTGCTTCTCTTGATGYAGTTCTGATAATATAATGGAATTTTGTATTGTGTTGGGTGGCCTGTGGGGTGGCCAAGGTTAAGTGGGCATGGTCACCCCACAGACCCCTCTTGGCTCTGCCTCTGCATGTATTTATGAGTCTGTTTGTGTGCAGAGTTTTGTTTCTGGACAACAGCAGAAATCACCTGTGAAGGTGACATGTGTTGTCCTTCACTGCCCTTGCATGTGTTATTCCACAGAGGGACTGTGTGTGTGTTTGTGTGTGTGTGTTTTCTATCTAGTGGGTCTCTAGCCTGATTTCTTAAATAAAGAACATCCATATATCAATGTCAAATAACATCTAATGAGGTCCATTTATCTACAGTAAGTGTGGTTACTTATGGTTTTCCTCAAACTGGTGAATTTAAAACTCATTCATGAATCTGTCACTAAACAGAAACCTTCAGAAACAGCCTTACCTGACCGCGAATGTACCTTTTATTCCCTGCATGTGAAGCCTGATAAAATCTAATTAAATTCAAGGACACGTTTGAAGGATGACKCATCATTTATGGCTGAAAATTTTTAATTTATGCCAACAGTTTTGAGACAGCTGACTGTTAAAAAAGKACTTGTTAGCACAAACACATTTTTGCTGAGAAAAACCTTGTTTGCCTTTTAAATTTCCCTTTTCAACTTGCACATTCAAACTTAATGGATTGTTTGCAAAATTTCAAGCCGAGATGGATTTTTCTGTCCGTTCTGAACTTTAGATCGTCGATACTGAAATATTCACTTTTCGGACAAGAGGGGAAATCATTAGCCTGGCCCTTGCCTTCCTACGCAGCTCCGCTCAATTCTAGTTTCCCTTCTCTGCTCCGTCTGGGATTTCTCCCATAGACAAGGCTTTCGCTGGCAGAATTTTAGCCGGGCCAATCAGAAAACAGAACGTCGATTTTCTGTGCAGTGTCTGCTTGTAGTTTATTTTACCTGGGCCAATCAGAGAACAGAGTCGATTTTCTGTGCAGTGTCTGCTTGTAGTTTATTTTACCTGGGCCAATCAGAGAACAGAGTCGATTTTCTGTGCAGTGTCTGCTTGTAGTTTATTTTACCTGGGCCAATCAGAGAACAGAGTCGATTTTCTGTGCAGTGTCTGCTTGTAGTTTATTTTACCTGGGCCAATCAGAGAACAGAGTCGATTTT
>NW_013952441.1:2468297-2485615 GCF_001266775.1 Austrofundulus limnaeus | reverse complement strand
CTTAAGTATCAAAAGTAAATTTCTGACACAAAATCAACTTAAGTATTAAAAGTAAAAGTACTGAGTAAAAGTGAGCAGTTAGAATTTCTAAAATGACATTTATTGGGAGATAACTTCTCAAAAAATATTTTTTCCAACGGCGTGCAGCTGTGATGGGTTGTGTATAAGGTAACAGGGTGTCAGAATGGTATTTATACTTCTCATCCAACCACAATTAAATTCACTCTGTCCAGGAGACACAATTTATCAGGATAGTTTTTTTTAAGTAATAACTACTCGGAATAAAAGAGGAGTAACGACTTTCTACTTCTTACCTTTTTAAAAAATGTAGTGAGTAGAAAGTATATTTATTTGTGTAAAAAATGTAATCAGTAAAAGTAAAAAGTACGCTGAAAAATAATTACTCAAGTAAAGTACAGATAACCAGAACTTCTACAGTAACAAAGTGTTTGTACTTCGTTACTTTACAACTCTGCATATTCGTTATGGAGAATGTGGCAAGAAAATTGGCACAGGAAATTTGTATTGAAGTGTTTTGCTCCAAATAAACAAAACACTAAAAATGAAATTGTTAAAATATAGTTTAACTCGTGTGTTTTGTCTGCCTGCAGGTTGTGGCTCAGGACAGTTACTTGAACGAGGTGCAGAACTCAGGTAGGTTCATTTCTCTTTCTTCCTTCACTCCATGGTTTCTGTTTTCCCTCCATATTTCCCCACATTCTGTGTCAGACAGTCATAAAGCTTGTCTCCCGCTGCCCCTCCTCCTGCTCCTATACTCCTCCCTGCCTCTCATTTTCATTTCTGTACATCCATGAGGAATGATGATGATGACGATGATGAAGGTGATGGGGGTGGGGAGTGGAGCTCCTCCTCCTCAGGCTGAAATATGTGATTTTACAGCTTCACACACATTGACAAATGAGTGAAATGAAGACATATAGCAAAAAAGAAACACCTGAATAGGTTCAAACACATTTTTTTTGTCAAAATCACATTCAAGCAATTTAATATGTTTATTTTGTGAAGAAGCGTGCGTCGCCACACAGACAGCACACAAGCCTGCGACTGTGAACCGTGTCAAGCACTCATTGTGGCAGGAAAATGGATTATAGGACCAGGGAGGCTGAGCGTTCCCATGGCGATGGGCAGAGTATGGCTGTCGTGGCACCGAGGAGGGTGTGAGCGCCGAGGGCGTCGAGACGAATTCAAGAGTCTGAATGAGGCAAAAAGACGAGGAAGTGAAATCCAGAACGTGTGAAACGCAGAGGAATATCAAGACAAACAGGAGGAGGAAGGATGAAATACACTGCGTATTTTTATACTTTATTACAATTTTGTCAGGCTTAATATAACACCTGCACAACACCATATTTCATAGTTGAACAGAAAAAAACATGAATATGAATAAWACAGGATATACAGAGTATGTTTAATATTAATGCAAACTTAAATCGATTTGCCTCAAAATGACTTTATACTATATGTCATAATGAAAAATGTTGTGATAAATATTTTAATGCTTAAAAAAATGTGAATTCACCCAAAACTTGGTCAGCTCCAAATCTGCAGCTTGCTTTATATGAAGCACCAAGTGTAACATAAAAGGTTAAAAAATGTCAGTAACACATTTTCAGTATTTAGCTCACGTTCTGGGTGTAAAATCCTTGTTGGCAACATTTTATTGTTATTTAGCTCACTGTTCTTTTGTTTCATAAAAATGACAACGTTTGCAACAGATGTGGATTTTTATTCTAGGGAAAAAACAAAACGAAGATGAATTATAACATGATCATCTAGAAAATTGTCAGCAAGTTATTATAAACTAGAAGCACTCGGAGAGTGCAAACCTCCGCCAAGACCAATTTCCCCCATCCCGTAATAGAGTTAATGCACAAAAGCAGAGATGGAAACACATTTGCCGAATAAGTTCTGACGTAGTGAACATTTAAGCAGGCAGTATGCACGGGATTTCTTCCCAGTGGAGTCCAATGTGGAAAAAAAAAGTCAGACTCGTCACCCGACGTTATTCATCGTCAAACTGGTGTCGGATTAAGCTCCTAAGTTTTCATCAGTCACATTTCACCATGTAAAACGTCTGTTTTGTCCCCTTGTATGAGTTTGTAATGGTTTTACTCTCTTTATAAAGTGCTTCCTGGCTCCCCCCGTCTCCAAACTTTGAGGCCCAGCAGCTCTCTGTTTACAAGCCTAGAAGCGAGAAACTGTTTTGATTGGTTGTTTCKGAAATGTGGTGTGTTTATGGAAATGGGAAAAATAGGTTTCATGGTGCAGTCACGCACTTCCTGGTCACAAAACGTTCTGTAAATGTGCATATTATGGCAAAAATTCTTCATCATTAAATGTGGTTTTAACATTACTTTTATAAAGTTTGAAGTCCGTGCTGTCCAATCCAGCTCACTGTTTTTTTACAGAAGCCCTGTGAAAGCATCACAGCTTTGCCGATCTCAGAGTGTTAAAAGAAAAAAATCCTTTATCTGCACCGTGATCCGGAACATCACCAAAATTTAAAGGTGTGTTCCTTGGCCCAGTACCCACATGTGATAAAAATGTCATGACAAATCCGTCCACAAGTTCTTGAATAATGTTGTCCACAGGCAGAACGACAGACAGACATATGCGACTGAAAACATTACCTCGTCCTTGGCGGAGGTAATAAATATGTACACATTGTAAATCCATATTTTATTAATCAAAAGCCGCTGCCCCGAGCTGCACCTCGAACTGCCGGACCACAGGTACCATCCATGTTGTTTTCAATGAACACATCAGAATTTAAACTTTGAATGCCATCATTAGCATCGTTAGCTTTTGTTGCAGAATGATGACATCACAACAAAAACCGAGCACCAGTGGCAGAGCCTGTGCTCAATTCTGAAATACCTACATGTAAACTTTATCATTTAGCTGCAACATTAAAGATTTAATTGGTATATTTAGGATTAGAATTTAATGTAAAACATTTAAATTTCATATTTAGTAAAAATTAAAAAACGTACGAACAGTGAGCTAAATAACAACTAAATGTTAGTAGAAATATTTGCACAAGATTTTATGCTCAGAAAGGGAGACACGTGAAATTGTTTGGGTTGTCTGTAAATTACACTGATTTAAACGTAAAAATAAATAAGTAAATACACAAATAAATAAAATTAAATAGCCACAAATAAATAAATAAATAAATACACAAATAAATAAAATTAAATAGCCATTTCCCAACCCGCTCTGCTACTAGAAACAAATTCACCTCTCCTCGTCCTCCTTTCCCTGCTCCTCTGCTCTGCAGGCGCTTTTATCTCTGCCCCACGTTCCATCTTTCCCTGCAGACCATCCTCGCGTATGGGTACTCAAGATTCTTTATGAAAATGAAGGATGTTTGAGGGTYAWGATACAGGTGAACACCTGAAGGGGGTTGAGATGTAATGAGCTAAATGACGAAAATGTGTTCGCTGAATATATCACTTTATGCTCACTCTGTACAAACAGGAACAATCACCATCGGGTCCAGGTTCGACCCGTACTCATTGTCACAGGGGTTGAAGTACGGATAGAGCTCCTCGGTGAAGAAACATTCAGTAAACGAGTGAATAGGTGTTGCTCTGACGACGTCGAAGAACGATATTTCACCTCCGTCGTAATCGACAAACACCCCGACCCTCTCCACTTTCCCAACGTGCACCGTCACACCGGGAGAATCGAAGGTTTCAAACCGATCTACCAGAAACCAGACGGCCCAGAGTCCGCGGTCAGGGTTCCGGACGATCTCTCCGACCCTCTGGATGGACGCCGTGGCCACGCCCAGAATCCACTCCGTCTTCTGACCCACGTAAACCTCAAAGTAAAACTTCCGAGCCGAGAAGCCCATCCGTCCCAGAACTGCGAGGTGCGAGGTGAACATGTTGTGAGTCGGGACCTGGTTTCCCCACAGACCCGTACCCGTGTTGTACCTCACCTGTTTCCCGTCGGCAGACAGACTGAGCAGTGGGTGAGCGGAGTCGGGGTCGAGCAGGATGCTCGCCTCGTACTGCTGCATGTATCTGAGCGTGACGTCGTTTGAGGCGTCTCTCGCGCCGCTGGAGAATTTATTTATTTCCTCGTTTATTTGCACCAGTAACGCCTGCAGCTGTGAGATGGAGTTTCTGAAATATTTCTGCATGTGCTGGATCTCCAGGTGGTGGTTAAAGCTGAAGGTGGACAGGTCCATGGTGTGTGGCAGTAAGCACTGGTTTGGGTAACTCTGGAGGAAACTGAGCTGATCTTTAGTTTGTCTGAGCATCTCCATGTTCCTCGCCGTTGCCTTTAACTCACAAAGCTCCCTCTCCATATCGCCGATAAACCCCTCCACTTGTTGCTCCGCTGCTTTCTGCTTCTCCTCCACCGCCTTGACGAGCTCCGCCTGGACCTTCTTAATCTCCAACCCCAGCTCCGTTAAGTCCTGCAYGCTCTTGGCAATCACCTCTTCTGCCTTCGCCTTGCTCTCCGTCACCGACGCCCTCACGTTCTGGACCTTCTGCAGCCGTTCCTGAATCATCCGCTGCACCTTGGCCTCCGACCGCCCGAGCAGGGCCTTCGTCTGGTCGTACCCCCGCTGCAGGGGGACCACGTCGTGGTTCACGTGTTCCGCGCCGACGCAGAAGTCGCAGAGCACCGAGCCGTCGCTGCTGCAGAACAGCGTCAGCAGCCGGCGGTGCTTCCTGCAGATCTTGTTCGCCAAGTTCGCCACAGGTTCCAACAGCGTGTGCCTCCTCAGTCCAGAGGCTGCGTAATGTGGCTCCAGGTGTCTGCCGCAGTACGACGCCAGACACTCCAGACAGGACTTGACAGCGGCCGTCTGGGAGTCGCCACAGACGTCGCAGCGCACGTCGTCGTCAGGACGAGGACTCTGGACAGGACTGTCTGTCAGACGGAGCGATCTGACGTGGGACACCAGCTCTGAAATGAAAGTATTGACTTTCAGGTTGGGCCTGTTCGTAAAATATTCCTTACACATTGGACACTCCCAGTGCGGCRTGTCGTCCCAGTAGGACTGGATGCAGGACATGCAGAAGTTGTGTCCGCACGGCGTGGACACAGGTCTGATGAAGACATCGAGACAGATGGGACAAAGAAACTGGTCCTCAGACAAACTGCTGCTGGATGCCATTTCTTCAAACACAGAAAACATTCAATTAGTTAAAAGTCAGTTTTTTGGGGGGGAATAAATGGCAATAAGCAGATCTTTTAGTGCTAAAATACTTTTTTTTTTCAGAGTAGATGAGTAAACTTGTACAAAACCTTTTTGTTTACATGTATTTTGATTAAACTTATTGTTTGAGCRTTTTAACAGCTCAAAAGTCAAATTCATATCACTCAAACACTTTCACAGAATTCTTTTGCATCAACATTTAGATATAAAATGCATTGACTGTTTGAAATCATGCAAGATGTAATATTGTCCCGCATTTGTCAAAATCCTGTACCAGGAAAATATTTTAGCAAAGGTGCAATATTAAAGTTTTAATAATAAAAGTAACGTAATATCCAGATCTGGTTCTAAAAGGCTGGTTGTGTTCMAGGTACAGAATCATGTGGAGTCTGTTTAACATTAAAGAACCATTTGATTTTATTGAGATTCAAAGCTTTAAAAGATAAACWTTAAAAGAAAGACCTCATAAAACGGTTGAAGTTTAACATTAACTCCTAAATCAGCAGTGACAAAAGCACCTTCATGAGCATTTCTTTGTTTACACAACTGAGCCTGCAGAGGATGAAGCTCACTTATTATTCWGTCTATAAGGCTGTTAGTTTGTATTTCTCATAAGAGACAGCAGGGATTTAACTGCAGGTCCTCAAATCCCAAAACTTCTGGACTCAGAAAAGATCTACTTACGTGTTCTGTGGGCCTGGATTGGAGCAACTGGGTGTTTTCCCACACAGGAAGCCTGAATACTTTCAGTTTTCTTCCTCACGCCTCTTAAAGAGACACACTCAACTCCTCGTGGTTTCTCAGGAGTTTGTATGACTCAGGGTTTTTTCTTTTCATTTGCTTGTACCAAGTACTTTAAATTTACTTCATAGCTTCAATCCTTACTCGTGCTTTTACYTCTTCCCCTTTAATCTTCATCCAAAGAGTAACTGAGCCTGTGTGCTCGTGTGTGTTGCAGTGTGTTCGCTGGGCATTTAAGTCTTGCAGGGAGGAGATAACGCTAKTGGATAGCCGAGCCGTGTGTGTTTTAGAGATAAGACTGTTCCTTTGGTGCTGCAACACCTCCACCATTAATCATAGTTTTAGTGTGAAAAAAAAAGCTTCAAGGTGGAAGAACTACCAAAGTTCTTTAAGTAAAACACACCCCAGGACAAGTTAGACTTCCATACGGTTTTTAGATTAATGAAGCTGGTCTGGTAGAGAATAAGGTGCAAGTAAAAGACTGGAAAAGGAAAAAGAAAAAGATAAAATACATCTTTAAATGCAAAAAAACTTAGACATTATTGTCTGCGTGGCATAGTTGTTTCTGCAAAACAACCCTGACTTTCCTGCTGGAAGTGTCCCATGCTGCAAAGTGCTTCAACTAGCAGACATTAAGTCCATGGTTGCACTTTTTTGCGGTCAAATCCAGCTGTTAGTCTGCACCTTAGCTTAGGAAAAGTGACAAAAATACTCCTGAGGATGATGGCTGTATCCTGAGTCACTGTTAGTGCAATGTTTTTAGTTCTTCCGGTGGAATTTCATGCAGTTTTCCCAATTTTTTTAAGTTAAACACAGCTAAACTGGCRCACTGTGAAACCAATGGAGCTCGCTTCAAGAATTTGGACGTCCACCGGCGTCRTCGAAAATTTCAGTCTTGACTTTTAGAGCTCTTAATGGACAGTAWATTACAGAAATGTTGATCTTTGGTCTGCAAGCTAAAATCCTTTAAAGGTTCCTAAAACYAGATTTAAAATGTGAGGGAACCTGTCCTTTAAAGCTAGAGCTCCTGGATTGTGGAACGCCCAGTCTCTGTGTCTCCCTGAGGCTGACTCTGTTGACTTCTTTAAGAAGCAGCTTAAGCTTTAAGCTAAAGGTATTAATGTTTTTGCAGTCATATTAGCTTGTTTTATTGTATGCTTTTTATGCTTTATGATGCTGATGCTGTTACACCTGAATTTCCCCTCCGCGGGACAATAAAGGCTGTTTCTATTCTATTTTCGTCTATTTATTGTWTGTTGTATTTGTTTTATCTCTGCTCCTTGTGAAGCACTTTGTGATTTTTTATCTGTGAAATTTGCTATACAAATAAAATTGACTTACTTACTTAAAACATAAAACTTTTAAAGGAAGTCTTGACTTCTCTTATTCGAGGTCCTGTGAACAACACATCGTTTGAAGTTCAGCTAGTTTTTTTTTTTAACCTTTTCTGCTCGGCTTGTTTGGTCCCTTTTTCATGAAAGCATCTTGTAGGTATTTAATAAGCTCCAGAACATAAAATGCTCTACATTTTGTGGCCTAATTCCCTCCTCTTTGATGTCAGCAGTTTCTCAGCCTGTCTGAGCTTCACTCCATTCTTCCCTCTCAGAGAAGATTACTCAGCTGGTCACCCCCGTGTTACATTAGGTCCGGTTTGATGTCCTTCTCAGTGTGGATCAGTCAGGGTGAATACATCGGGCCGGGTCCTGGACAGAGCAGATAATCGGTCATGTTGGCTTTTTATGTTCAGATGAAATACAGACATGGGGGATAACAGGATTTACYCTTCTTCTCCTCACTAACTGTCCCTCTTATTCTCACACAAATCAGCCTCATTTCATCCAAGACRTCTAATTCTCTCCTCTTCCTCATCCCTTCTTTTCTCCCCCCTCTGTGCAGTGCCTCTGTCCTGCTCTGAGGGGTTCACCGAGCTGGGGTATTACAACGGCACCGTGTCCCAGACCGACTCCGGCGCCCCCTGTCTGAAGTGGACTGAGTTTCCAGACTATGTTATGCAGTACCCGGGCCGGGGCCTTGGGGACCACAGCTACTGCAGGAACCCAGACCGCGAGTCCAATCCGTGGTGCTTCTTCAGGCAGAACTCGGGCGCCATTGGCTGGGCTTACTGCGACTGCCACCAAGGCACGTCCACGCCTGGGTTGTGTTTGTGTCTACGGTTCTGTGACTGCTGAGCTCATACCTGATTGTTTTGGTTTTTAGGTGCAGTCCGTCTGGCTGGTGGGTCACTGTCTGGCAGTGGACGGGTTGAAGTTTACCTGAATGGCCAGTGGGGGGCGGTGTGCAACTCTCACTGGACAGATAGAGATGCCAGTGTGATCTGCCGGCAGCTGGGCCTGGGGTAAAGGAAACTGATAATCCAAGATTTTCTACAGCGTTTGCACTTATAATCCACACATAGCCTGAGTTTTTGTTGAAGAAGCTGGTTTGTAATTAAATTACTTTCTAAGTTGGAGGTTTCGACCTTAGTTTTTGATTTATAGGTGTGAATTTGAGATACAATAAGCCTTTTTCACACATCCTCAGTATTAATGGAATCTATTCTCAACAACAATGAAGAAACTTTAACCAACTTCTCTATGTTGTCTCACTTTTTCCATCACTGCCATCATTAACTTTAATTATGTGCTGAAATTAGGGAGAAAAAAAAGTTTTTTTGCAAAGGTAAATACTGTATATTCCTTTTGTGGGTTTGAGGAAGCCATAACGATTCGGCTGGATGAACACGGGGCTGCTGAGGGAACGTGTAACAATTTAGTTTGTCAAAACAACCAGAAAACACCTATAGAGATCGGTAATTTTGAATATTWATAATAGTCACAACTCCAGACAGGAAGTCAATAAATTATATGTCCACAATAARTTTACTAATTACTATTATACACCACTGTGTGACACTGGTCAATACTTCCTGTAAGTAAATAWCTTTCTATTTAAATTAACTTCCTCTATAAGTCAGTTCGACCATATATGGTTTTCCCAAACTCCGCCCACACACAAGAACCTCCCACTCAGTGCAGAAACCCTAATTGTTTTATTCTGATATATCATTAATGTGAACATTYTTACCACCTAGTGGTTTGACATGGTGATTATGTTTTTATTAGAATAATTAAAAAAAGACTTATAAATAAGAAAAAATAAGTTTAAAAATATTTCAAGTAATGTGATGTTTGATTTACTTCAATATAACAATAAAAAAGTATTTTGATTTTATTCAGTTTAGTTTATAATAATCAAACAAGTTTTACTGCAAACCCTTTCATGAGTCACTGCAGTAGGATCAGATGYAGATTTGTTTGTTTATTGTTGTGTTTTTTAGGGACATCGGTACCGCGCTGCAGCACTCCCAGTTCGGCTCGGGCTCCGGCCTCTTCCACTACGAGCGACTGGGTTGCCGTGGAGACGAGGTCACCCTGAGCAAGTGCCGGAGCAGGACGTTTGTCACCGGTGACTGTAGCCACGGAAACGAGGCGGCGGTGGCGTGCGCGCCACCGGAAGGTTAGCGTGACTTCTGTACCGTTGGACGTGAACATTTCCACCACCAACGATGAAAAAAAAAATCATATTTTTTTTATGCATAAAGTGACTCATGTACTCCCACATCTGAATCTAACGGGTCTGCCTTCAGGGTCAAGTTAGCAGATAAGAGATAATAATGTTAGTTCAAGACTTGCTGCGACATGTAGAACTATGATATCGGCACATATCGTGTTGACCTGGTTCTCTTTAAAACTGAAATAATGAGTCACTGTCATATTGAGCAGAAAACCTGGTTTCAACTCAAAAAACCATTTTATAATGATTACTCAGAGAAATAAAAACATTTCTGTTTCATAATAAACTTTAACCATAATGATTAGTTTAGCTAAGTAAGACGTTTCAACAGAAAATYCCACAATATAGCTGAATCACATGGAAGGAGAAAAGATCTGTCCTCTTTTCTCCTGGACCTTAACATTGTTTCATGATTATCAAAATGCGCAATAACTCTTAGTTAAGAGAAAAATAAATCAAATAAAAAGAAGATTATTCTGTTTATTATCTGATYAAGTTGAAGAGAACGTCTCTGAYGGTTAMAATGACCCAAATTCAGTTTTAAGTGGAACAGAGTTTTGTYTCTTTAAAGAGCCCGTCCGAGGCCTGAGATCCAACACAGTTTTCTTGTTTATTCCACTTGAGGTGACCCCTACATGAGCCAAGATTTGATGTGGTAGTTGCTGAGCGTCATTCCCAAAACATTCATGTGTAGGGGACATGCTTTTTTTTATAAGGACTCTGACTGATGTTGAAGGTTTCTCCCCTGCAGGTGGTGGTCCTCCACTGCGATTGGTTGGAGGCGAGGAGGACTTTGAAGGTCGGGTGGAGGTGTTCCACGCAGGACGGTGGGGCTCGGTTTGTGACGACCAGTGGGACGACCGAGACGCCCAGGTGGCGTGCAGGCAGCTGGGCTTTGGGTACGCCGACAGGCACCATCCCTTCACCACAGCTCACATCCGTCAGGGCRGAACACCAAAAACAGTCATTCAGATCAGTTCGAATCTGGGTCTGGGTCGCCTCCTCTGTGTTCAAAAACATCGCACACGTCTCCGAGTGTCAAACAGGAAAACAACTTGTAGCTGCAAAGTGAAACACGCCGGTGTTAMGTCTCCCGAAACACCAGCAGACAGCTCACCATCTGTGGCTGTAAATAATAAAAACCTGACAGCGACGTGCGGCTTCTCCCACAGCTGCACACAAACACACCTTTGACAAAACAACACAAAAATGCCTTTTTATTCCTACGAGGGGATTTTTTACGTTTGCAAAGTTTTCTAACCTATTTGTGGAACTCAGATTGTAATGCACTGAAATCACCTTTTATTTTTTTACATGCAAAAAAACTGTAATGTAACAAGAACATTTTTCTGAGGTGTCAACTGTAAACTCTGTTCTATTATTTATTAGGACTTTGAAAATACTTGTTGCAATGTCATGAAGACTTCACACTATTATTAGTTCGTTATTCAGAAGTTGATGTGCTTTAAACAAATCTACAAGTTATTTTAGGTTTAAACAATCCGACACACACGCAGAGACAAAAACAGCACAAAGCTTTTAAAGCATTTTATCATCAATAAATCATGAGCCTGAATCAGCAGCGTTATTTATTATTAACTGTTTGTGTGACGAATGTTCACTTTTTGTAATATTTGAATTGTGAGGAGAGCTGCAGCAAGCATGAGAAGCTTTACCGAGTTTTTATTTTTCATGTGCTTGAAAGGAAAAAAAATTGAGATATATTTATAACCATTCATTTACACTGTGCAAAAATCTTGAGAAACTTAATTCTTTCATTTCTTATAAAGTGGTCTTGAGTGATGTTTGTCCCAGATTTCATATGTGTTGCATTTTTTTAACCTTTTTAGTTCCGTCCTTGTATTGGACAATACTAATAAAAAAAAACATATATATTTTTTGAGTTAAGCCTCTGAGTACTGATCTATGAATCACTCAAGCAAGAGTTGAAGTGGTGTTGGAGAAACATGACGCACAACTTTGTAAATAATGCATTTTAATTTGGACTGTTTGGCACTGATTCAGTTTCTGGTACWCAAAAACAACACAATCTGTTTGAATTTCCTGCATTTATGAAAAAAATGGAAAACCTTACAAAGTTTGACAATCTAGAAAAATATGATTCTCAAGAACACGTCAGACCAAAATGTCAGATTGCTCTTTTTCTTTTTAAGAAATGAGTGAAAAGCTGACTTTTGACCTCATCTTACTGACATTTTTCTTTTTCGTCCCTTGAGTTAAGCTCGTTTAAAACAATTCATGGGTTAATGTTATGTTGCTTAATAAACATAAACAAAAATGCTAAATTACGAACAATCGTGATTGTAAAATTACTATAAATTTGGAACAAACAAGAAAATTTCAGCACATCTCTAGTTTATACTTTGTTTAGATGAAATTTACATCAGTGAGTGTTGAAATTGTGGATTTTAGTTTAGCTTTTATATTTGGTGGGTGTCCAACTTAGTAAAGTTGACAATTAGAGAAACCTTTATGTCTATAAATTCAAACAGTTGTGCTGAGCGTTGCTGGAGTTCTCATTTTATTAAAAAAAATACCAGTTTAGCCAAAGAGTTTAGCTCAGTTTATTCACAATTATAATCTTTATACAAACCATGTGTGTTTGTGTTGCAGGGGAGTCGCAAAGGCCTGGTCCTGGGCCCACTTTGGTCAGGGTTCAGGTCCGATTCTGATGGATGCTGTGAAGTGCACCGGAAACGAGCTGTTCCTGGATCAGTGTCCCCACGGAGACTGGGAGCAGCATAACTGTGACCACATGGAGGACGCTGGGGTCTCCTGTAGTCCTTATACAGGTTACAGCACACGCACACACACACACACACACACACACACGAAGAGCTGTTATTTTTATCTCCTGATCATAAATAAATCATTCCCGCCTGTAGCAGCAGCCTGTCTGAGATGAGCAGGAAGCAGATTTATGAGACAAAACAAATCAGTTTATGTAACCAAAGTATCAATCAATAATTGATCTGAAAATGTAAATTTAATCAAGGTTTTAGCTGTTAATGAAGGTCTGTTTAAACTGGTAGCTGCAGACAAGGTGCTGYTTCTGTTTC
The DNA here is from genome assembly GCF_001266775.1 of Austrofundulus limnaeus. Lineage (NCBI taxonomy): Eukaryota > Metazoa > Chordata > Actinopteri > Cyprinodontiformes > Rivulidae > Austrofundulus > Austrofundulus limnaeus. Next base: position 2,473,021 of record NW_013952441.1, on the reverse strand, counting down.
AGATGGCGTGGTGCGCCTGGTGGGCGGAGACAGCCCCTGGGAGGGTCGAGTGGAAGTGTTTCACAACGGAGACTGGGGGACRGTTTGCGACGACCACTGGACCCAGCAGCACGCAGAGGTGGTCTGCAGGCAGCTCGGCTACAGGTACCAACACTAAAGAGGTCGTTGGATCCCTTTTCATGAGAAAATTTTGACTKTAAAGTGAAATGATCGCAATAAAGCCATTGCTGGTGAACAGAAAACTGTTTTTTACCATCAGGGGTCACGCCGAGGTCGTAGCAGACGGGGCGTTCGGCGAGGGCGTCGGTCTGATCCTCCTGGACGACGTCCACTGCGAGGGGTCCGAGACATCCCTGCTCAACTGTCGCCATGGGATCTTTGGACGCACCGACTGCTCCCACAGCGAGGACGTTGGCGTCCGCTGCAGAGGAAGACCCAGCCAGGAGACCAACGAGGTGCCGGTCATCGCACCTTCCACAGGTGAGATTTCAGCCCCCCTCGTGTGCGGCGTAAATCAAAACTCTTGTGAAGAAACACTGAAGGCCAAACTGCCCAAATCCAACATAACTTTGTTATAATCTGAGACAGAAACCTACATTTTGATGTCTAAACTCTGTAAGCCAGGAGTGTCAAACTCATTTTCATCCAGGGCCACATGAGCATCATGGCGGTCCTCAAAAAGCCAGTTGTAATTAACTTGAGTTTAGTCAAAGTTAAAAATGAAAGGGCACATTCTTCGTCGGTTGATCACTGCTAATAATAGCTGAGCTCTACGTGGTATTTCCTGCATAGAAACAGCATTTTAACATGTCCTCTTATGAACACTCATACACATACGACTGACTAAATGTGAAATAAAAAATACAGAGATATTAAAAGTGAAGTAAGAAAGTTTTACTCACTGTTGAGTTGTGGTGAAAAGCTGCCAYCTTGAAAGGGAATTCCCACTGGAGGGGTGTTCYAGTTTAAATTTACAACTCATATGTGGGAAATTCCCACTTCCCAGTACAATGGTGCYGCAGCAAAAGTAGGTGGAGAAAATGCAGCGAAATATAGAATCAATAGCAAATTTCGTCAGCTACTTTTGAACTCTGTGCACAACAACCTAGAGGTGGGAGGCCGTCATTTTGCAGGTAAAATAATCAACATGCATTATGGGAGATGTAGTTTGTGGTCAATGCTGCTTTAAAACAGTCTTATTTTAAGACAATAACTGCATTTTTATTGCAAATGTGTGCAAAACTTTGTCGATATTCTGTTAATGTTGAAAAAATACAGTTTTGCAACTGCTGTGTTTCCATTAAGTAAGAAATGCTATTAAAAGTTATGCGTGAATACGTTTGTTTTTGCGATAAGTCATTACAAACATGGCGGCAATGGATGTAAACACATGCATAATAGCCACCATGGCACTAGTGCTCATCATCAGAGCAGAAATTGGCATCTCATTGAGGCTTTCCAGCGATGAGCCCCTCATAATTGGGAGCGGCTACGTATGCGGCGTATTTAGGAAATTGTAGTTGGTGAGTTTACTACTTTCTTTTACAACTTTGGTAATTTTGCTATTACTTCTACTTCCAGTTGTCTTCTTCTTTGTCTTTTTTGCCAGTAGAAACAGCCGGTTCTTCATCATGTGACTCCTGTGATGCGAAAAAAGTGTTTTCATTGCAACTTTGCGAAACACACCGATTTTGATACGGCCGAAAAACCACCTTATCCTAGCGCAAAAACATTTTGTCGAAAAAAGGAAGTTTTTTCAAAACTGACGTGTTTCCATTGAGCAAATTTATTTTTGAAATTTTAATTTGCCCATTTTCATGGTCAATGGAAACACAGCTAGTAATACATTGTTAAAGCTTCACAGGCTGAAAACTGTACAAAGACGTGATGGGCCACATTTGGCCTGCGGGCCTTGAGTTTGACACATGTGGTATAAGAAATGTAAAGACTAAACCAGACTAAATGGCATGGTTGGGTGTATAATTTGTTTAGACTTTTAAAAAGACTTAAAACAAGACTGTGTTTACTCTCTCTGCCCCTCAGGGATTTGCTCAGGTCATTAGAAGCAGATTAGCTGTTGAATAAAGAAATAACAGAAATAACATTTAGCTGAGCCAGTCAACATGCAGTTCTCTCGTCTCTGTAGAGGCTCAAACATGAATATGAMTGAGAGTTTTCTTCCTGCCAGGTCCCCTGGTGCGTCTCGTGGGTGGCGGCAGCAGGAAGGAAGGTCGAGTCGAGGTGTATCTCCATGGAGACTGGGGAAGTATTTGCGACTCGGGCTGGAACGACCTGAACGCCGCCGTGGTGTGCAGACAGCTCGGACACAGGTCTGTGTTTGTGTGAGAGGAGAGAGTTTAAACGCAAAAGCTCGTTTCACACGTTCTCTCATGCCTCTCCTCCTCAGCGGTGGAGCGGTGGCTGCTGGAGGGTTCGGTCAGGGGAAAGGACCCATCCACCTGGACCAGGTGAGGTGCACGGGGAAGGAGGAGTTCCTGGGAGAGTGCCCCTCTCTTGGACAGAACATCCAGGGCTGCAGACGCAGAGAGGACGCAGGAGTGAGGTGTGACGTCACACCGCGGGGGTCCACGTCAAAGAGCGAGCCTCAGAGTAAGAGCTGTGGGCTGAGGAAGCTGGCGGAGGAGAACGGGAAGAGGAGGAACCAGGAGGACAACATGCTTAGGTACAGAAGGTGCAGCAGGTATAGGAATGGTCCTCATGATGTGGTGCATTGGCTCCCTCTAGTGGTCGTCAGATAAAAAGCCAATGAACTGATTTAATAATTATGTGATTTAGCAAACTGACAGTTTTGTCTTCTTGATAATTTTAGCTACCTATATGATATTTTTAAGCTAACTTTTTGATACTTTTAATAAATTTTTACCAATTTAAAAATTTAGTTAGTGTTTACTGTCAGTTGACTTTTATTTTTCCATTTATGTTTAGCTTTTCGCTACCCTATTGCCACTTTTAGCTTAGTTACTTATGGCTTTTAGCTACCATTTAGCCACTTTTAACATTTTTATCATTTACATGCTGTTAGGTAGATTTTAGTTATTTTAGTTATTTGTAGCTTCTGGCTATAGTCTTTCTACTTGGGTTTTTGCTAATCTCTTTGTTTGTTTGTTTGCCCCTTTGTGCTTTGTTACGTTAAGTTTTAACTATCTTTGTTTACTTTTAACATTTGTATATTGCTACTTTAGTGTTTTTGCATCCAGGTAATTTTAGCTTCTAGCTATTCTATGTTTTTAGTTTGCCTTCTGTTACTTAGAGCTTTTTGCTAATTTTACTTTGAATTTATCTGCTTTTAACTAGTATTTATATAATTTTAGCCTCTTGCTATAATTTTGGTATTTTTTAGCTGTAAATTTCACTGCATTTTTGCAGATAATTGCTCAGTCTATTCAACTCAGTTTGGTGGATCCAGTTTCATCACTTCATTTCTTAGAGTCTGTGTAAAAGTACTTTTACTTTCCTGATTATTGCAGGCAGTTTTCTGATTTTTACTTAGATATTTTCTTACCAGTGAAATTCACATTTACCAAAGTCATTTTCTGTTGAGGTATTTTTACTTTTTTATGTTTAATACTTTAAAAGGTATCTGTGTATTTTCTTTCAGGACGTCGTGGCCTTGGCAAGTGTCGGTGTGGCTTCAGACTCAGGAAGTGGTGGGTGGTCCCCTGTGCAGTGGGACCCTGATCAGTCCCTGCTGGGTGCTGACGTCAGCGTCCTGTGTCAGCAGGTAAATCCTGCTCCCACCTGTAAGTCACTTCCCATGTGCGAGAGTCCATCTTTGCTTCAACCACCTCATTGTGTCTACCCTGCAGGTTTGGCAGCGATGACCCGTCGCGGTATGTGGTCCGGGTGGGAGCGTCGGAGCAGAGTCTGACCCCGCAGCAGGTGGTGGTTCACCACAAGTTCAAGGGTCAGAGCGGAGGCCATGATTTAGCCCTGCTGAAGCTGCCCAGTGCCAAGGGTCACTGCCTGACCTTTGAAACTAACACTAACGCAGCGTGCCTCCCTACTCCTGAAGCTGCAGCAGGGGAGAAGTCTCCATCTTCTTGTGTGGTCATGGTTACCACAAGCTGGACAGGACCAGGTTTGGGTTGTTTCTTTTTTGTTTACATTTTTTCTAAAAATAACTACAGGGTTTGGACAATGAAACTAAAAACACCTGTCATTTTATTGTGGGAGGTTTCATGGCTAAATTGGACCAGCCTGATGGCCAGTCTTCATTAATTGCACATTGCACCAGTAAGAGTGTGAAGGTTCAATTAGCAGGGTAAGAGCACAGTTTTTATCAAAATATTGCAATGCACACAACATTATGGGTCACATACCAGAGTTCACAAAAGGACAAATTGTTGGTTCACATCTTGCTGGCGCATCTGTAATCAAGACAGCAAGTCTTTGTGATGTATCAAGAGCCACGGTATCCAGGGTAATGTCAGCATACCACCAAGAAGGACCAACCACATCCAACAGGATTAACTGTGGATGCAAGAGGAAGCTGTCTGAAAGGGATGTTATGGTCAAAAACCAGCTGTTTCAGTTTCATTGTCTAACCCTTATATTCCCTTAACACAATCATTTTAATCAACTTGAATTTATGAATAAACGAGTATCAACTTTTCATTATAAAGGCGGAAAATAATTTGGGACTTATTTTTGAAATAATAAATATAAAGCTGCTGCCAACCAAATAGTGACAGCAAGTCATATAC
>NW_013952441.1:2463344-2467523 GCF_001266775.1 Austrofundulus limnaeus | reverse complement strand
CATTTGTTGTCATTTGTAATCATCAAAATTAAATGAAATAAACATTTGAAATATATGAGTTTGTATGTAATGTATGAATATAATATACAAGTTTCACTTTTTAAATGGAATCACTGAAATAAATCTACTTTTTCATGATATTCTAATTTTATGACCAGCACCTGTACATGGCTGGGCTGGTATAGCCAAACCTTTGGTCACTGGTGCCAATGCCAAACGTCGGCTTCAATGGTGCAAGGAGCGTAAATCTTGGGCTGTGAACAATGTGAAACATGCATTGTTCTCTGATGAGTCCACCTTTACTGTTTTCCCCACATCTGGGAGAGTTACGGTGTGGAGAAGCCCCAAAGAAGAGTACCACCCAGACTGTTGCATGCCCAGAGTGATGCATGGGGGTGGATCAGTGATGGTTTGGGCTGCCATATCATGGCATTCCCTTGGCCCAATACTTGTGCTCGATGGGTGCGTCACTGTCAAGGACTACAGAACCATTCTGGAGGACCATGTGCATCCAATGGTTCAAACATTGTACCCTGAAGGCGGTGCCGTGTATCAGGATGACAATGAACCAATACACACAGCAAGACTGGTGAAAGATTGGTTTGATGAAAATGAAAGTGAAGTTGAACATCTCCCATGGCCTGCACAGTCACCAGATCTAAATATTATTGAGCCACTTTGGAGTGTTTTGGAGGAGCAAGTCAGCATCACGTAGTGACCCGGCCACTATCCTGCAAGAAGAATGGCTTAAAATCCCTCTGACCACTGTGCAGGACCTGTATATGTCATTCCCAAGACGAATTGGTGCTGTATTGACCACAAAAGAATCAGAATCAGCTTTATTGTCATTCAACACAACATCACAGATGCATTGCAGAACGAAATTGCGGTTTAGAACATCCGTTCGGAGTAAAACACACAAAACAAACACGAGGGAACGAATGTCCAAGGTCTTTCACAACCACAGTCGTGCTACCTTTTACAGTTTGGAATGCACACAATAGGAAWATTGAGTTAAAAAAAGATGCTCCGATCCTATGTTTACCCAGAAACACAGAATCATATGCTCAAAAAAACTACTCGCATAGAGCAAGGAGCTAAGGAAGGGAGGGGGCTGAGGATCAACAACACGTAAAGGGGAGGTAAGATGGGACAGGTTCAGAGGAGTAGGTGACGTTGAGCGAGGGGGTTCTATGCTAGGACCCAACCCTGGCCCCCTCCAGAGTCCATAGTCACATGATGTTATCATCTCTACTCAGTTCCCTAGAGTTCAGAGTTTCCTCCTCCTCAGCCATTGAGTTCCGGGGCCGGGTCCAACATGGGTGATGGGGGTGGGAGCAAATCAAGCTCTTTGTTGACATTCCATCCTGGGGAGATTGAGATAAACATTGCTGTCAAGGCTGTGCCGCTGGGAGCCAAATAGATAATCCACTTGTTTTGAGACAAAGCAGCCTTGAATTTCCTGCTGCTTTTGAAATGTCTTAACTGCATCTCTGAAGTGGCGAAAAAACAATCAGCCAAATTTGGGGTCTTCCTCGCCTCTCACCGTCTGAAGCATCACCCTGATGTAATCCTTACATGCTGGAGGCTCGCTCCTGCGCTGCCATCCTCGTCAGAATCACATCCAGTTTGCCAATTATTTCCCCCAACTGAATGTCTGTGTGCTTCCAGCCCAGCAGAATCCTTCAAGTGCGCCCGACAGCTCCTCAAAGGCCCGAACCACTGTCAGGGTCGCTTTCACTTTACGATAAATCTGGATCCCTCCTCCGCCGATCAGCAGGAAATCAGTTAGGGAGCAGAGGAGAGAGCGAACAGCACGTCCTGCTCCTCTGAAGACCAAGCAGAAAAAAAAATCAAAAAAGGAGGCCCTACACCATACTAATAAATTATTGTGATCTAAAACCAGGGGTTTCAGTTTCATTCTCCAACCCCTGTACATGTAGTGAATATTTCCTGAAAGTTTGATTAAAAACGCCTCCATCTCATCTCTTTTTTTCCCAGACTCCGTCATCGCCTCCTGGGTCCCTCTGATGTCGTCATGGCAATGCAAGAAGCGCTACGGCAACAGCTTCTCCAGCCACGGCACGCTGTGCGCCGGCAGTCCTCCAGACACCAGCCTCCTCCACAGYGATGGCTGCCAGGGCAACTCCGGAGGCGGGCTGGTGTGTCAGGAGGAGGGGGGCCGATGGGTCCTCATGGGGGTCGTGGCCGGGGGCTATGGCTGCTCCGACCCCTCCTCGCCGGCGCTGTACATGCGAGTCAGCCGCTTCAGGAGCTGGATGGACGAGGTGATGGACACGCACAGGCGTCCCCCGGCGACGCAAGACCACCCGACACGCGCCAACAGTGATGAGCGCGCGCACAGCGAGCTCAAACATAGAGGAACCGGCGAGGTCAAACGCRCATTCTCGCACACTCATCAGCAGCCTCACATGAAAACGCACACGTTCCACGCAGGAGACAAAAACAAACAGCTGGAGGCCTGACTGCAGCTGCTGGCCACCGCCTGTGCCATCCTGTGACCGCCTGAGAGGAAGGAGCGAACGAAATGATGCTTCAGCTTAAAATGAAAACAGGTGTTACACCATATTTTGTGACCGTCATATATTGTGACTAGAGGGGGCGCTATTGCTTTTCTACAACAGGACTTGGCCGAACATGGGCACAAAGAAGAATATGATACGCCAAATGTGTAATAAGCCGGAGGCTGAAGACATACGAAGAAAAAAAATCTAAAACTGTTGATTGTTATACATGATCACAATATATGTATGACAGCTTGTCATATACTGTGACTTCACTGTAGCTAAGGAAATAGTAAAATTATTTATTCAAATTTAATTGTTTACATCATCTAGTGTCAGAAAAATCACATTTGATCACTGACATAGTGACTGTTATCAAATTAGTACAGGGTCACATAATATGATAGCTATTATCATATATAGTAGTATTAATTGTAGTATCAGTCAACATGCCAGTGATCAGAAGTTATTTTTCTGACATTAGGGGATGTTAACAACAAGTAGAATCACTTTACAAAAAATATTTTTATTATTTACCAAGCTACAGTGAAATCACAATATACAGTATAACAACAGTTGTCATATTTTGTGACCTCTGGCTACACTTTCATCATATTCTTTATGGCCATGCTTGGCCAAGTTCTGTTGTAGAAACCTAACAGTGCCCCCTCTGGTCACATATGACGGTCACAAAATATGGTGTAACACCTGAACTCGCTGAAACTAAGTGTTTCTCATCGTCAGACAGAGTGTTTGTCTTTACCGTCTTTACCGACAGAACGGAGGCCGATGGGTTGTTAGAGTGACAGATTTATCAGCATGCTAACGCAGAGCTTTTACTGATAAAGAAAAAAACTAAGAAAAAGAAAAAAACATCAGCACGGCATGTATTTAAAAGGACTGTTTGCAAAAAACCCAAACATCTGAGGGACATTTCAAAGACGGTCACACATGAATCTATGCTAATTCCACCCATTTATGTGTCCGTGTTCAAAGCTAACCAACAGAATGTGTCGTATTTTAGGATCATCGATGTAGATAATCTACAGCAGCCAAGGCTCGTCTTTCAATTAGCTTTTTATAAAAAAAAAAAAAGTTGTGTGTTTATTTTGCAAACACAACTCGTCTCTTCAGGGTGTAGTAAGTTATASCTTTACTGGCGAACGTGCTGTAGATGATTTAGCTCCATAACTCAAGACCACACCACTGATTYACCATGTTTATTATGGAGCAYCAAGTGTAAAATAAAATGCTAAACAATATCACATTTTCATTTTTCAACTCACTTTCTGAGTGTTAAACAATTTCTACTAACATTTTATTGATATTGTAGCTCACTGTCCTTACATTATAGCTAATTGCAACTAAATGTTATATGTAAATATTAAATCCCAAATGTAAAAGTTAAATAATGAAAGATGTGGTTAAAGTGCCTGTGACATCAATTCTTTGCAATAAATATGAATGCATTTTTGGAAAGATAACATTGACAACGTAAGAAAATTTCACGCCTCTAAGATGAAGAGTTGTTGATAATTTTGCACGTGACATAACAAAGTGATGTCAAAGGGGAATGTTTATTGCTGCAACAGCTAACACAGACGGAAAAAGATTATTTTGAGTCACAATCAGAGACATGAAAAAGGGTCCGAGT
>NW_013952441.1:2441696-2462115 GCF_001266775.1 Austrofundulus limnaeus | reverse complement strand
GGGGGGGGGGGGGGGGGGGGGGGGGGTGTCAGATATTTCCACCCTGCTTTTGGTTTTAGTCTCCATCTGGAGAATGTTTATTTTAACCTTATTCTTTAAGAGTGACTAAAATATCCAATATTTTCCAGTTGGGAATTTATATTTGAGGGGGGRAAAATAAACCCCATTTCACCTGAACTAAAGTGGCCGTGAGGCAATTCCGCACCCCCCAATAAATGCACAGGATGAGTCTCTCTTAGATACATGTACATATATTACAGTTTTCTACATATATCTATACATACACTGTATTTACACAGTGATTTTACACAAACCAGGCCCTTGCAGAAAGCAGACGGAATGAGGAAAAGTTGAGAATGTTTAAAAGCTGGGGGGTGGGGTGGGGTGGGGGTAAACGAGGGAGAAAGCAGCGAGCAAACGTGCAAAAACACTGATGTTCTCCCTCCACTGCATATAAAAACACACAACGGAACGTGCTAACAGGTTAGCTTTAAATCTGCACGATAAAACCCTCTTGAAAATGAAAACTTGTTTAGCTTATAATCAAGATCCAAAGAGCCTTGGTTATAAGGTCAGTCAGAGCAAAAAAWAAWAATAATAATAATAAGTTGAAAAATAAAATAAACTTCAGAGTCAAATGCTCCGGTTATTCACAAGAACGGATCAGGATGAAAAAAAAAAGAAACAAAAAAACACGTGACTTGAGTTAGAACACCTGCTCCCAATCCCACGACGACACAACTTTTATTTTTTTTGGAAAAACAAGCACACAAACAAAAACACAAACACGTAGAAAGCCTACACTAAAGTTCTACACTTTGGTGCTTCATGATTCTGATATCAAGTTTCTCTCGTCGTCAAGTTCTTTGAGTAAACTCGATCATTTCCGCCCCACCCCGCCTCTTAATTCACCGGAGGAAAAAGGKTTTCCCTTCATCTCAACATCCAGGTAGCGAGCGCGACACGGTCGACCTGGTAATCCCTAAACATGGACAGAAATCTCGTCTCAGCTCCTCCCTTATTACATAATGATAAATGCTTGGTAGGGATTTGGTGGTTTCTGGTACATCTAGTCATAATTTACACAGTATATTCATAACTCATACTCAAACTGTCACAAGTTCAACTGTATATCCTCTCCTCTCCCGGGACGTCTCATCTCGCACAGGCAGGCAGAAAAAAAGATGGCTGCCAGGGGAGGAGCAGAGGGCAAAGATGCGCCCTCCATTCAGGCGCCAGATGCATGCATCATCTCATGAGGTGGGGGCGGGTTCTTGTGTTCAGTCGGCCCCTAGCAGGTCAAAGGAGGGACAGGATTGGTTGGTAACGTGGAGAGGGGGGTGCGATCTCGCCCGGCCGGGCTCCTGGCGCGAGCCAATCCACGCAGAGGATGCACCTCTTAAAACACGCTCGCTGAAAAAACACTGCCCCCCAAAACGCGCTCCAGCAGACTGGAGGCTCGGGACCACTAAGGAAGCAGAGGAGGAGGTTAAAGTTCAGCTCTCATGGTCTCAGAATCAAACGAAGATAAGGGCGGGGCTCCCCAGCCTGTACCTGATCACTGTAGTGGCGCAGCAGGTGCTCCGGAGCAGTGGAAGTGAACGTTCAGCCACTTGCTGTCGCGGCGGTGCCACACCCGGGTCTCCTCCGATTGGCTGGAGCGAGGGCGGCCCGTGGCGTCCACAAACTGCGTGAGCCTTATGTAGGCGATGCACGCGGCGTCCTCACCGATGAGGTGCACGTGGGGGTTGAGCAGGGTGGTGTGCACGGGCTTGTTGTTCTTGCTCAGCACTGGAGAGAGACAACAGGTGTYGAGTCTTCTGCTTACGTTACTGAATGTTAAACTTACCTTAAAGTACCTGAGAAATGCATATCCTACATAYAAAAAGTATAAAAAATTATATTTAATAAACGTTGCATAATATACATGATTTTATCCATTTTGTCACATAACTGGTGTATTTTCTTTTAAAAGTGAAACAGGAAGTGACATCAAAGGGGAAATTTTAGAGAAGAAAGGTCTCTGGTCTTTGTTTATTAAAACATTATTTCAACTGACTCTTCTTCATCTCTGGTGTCGACTGAAAATAATCTAAAGCATCAGACAGGGTTCATGCAGGTTTCAGTAAGTTCAATTTAAAACCTTTTAAGACCAAAACAAAACATTAACAGAAAAACTCAAATGGTCCCAGATATTTTAACATGGAAACCTTTTAATATGCACMTTCATATGCATTCATTTATTTACTGTACTATACGGTATATTTGTATATGTATATGTGTATATGTGCATTGGTATATGTACTTTATTATACAGTATATCACAAGTGTATAGTCTGTTTTTTTCCCTTCTTTTATTTATCTTTCTTTGTTCTTCTCACCCTCTCCTGTATTGAGCTGCAGTAATATGCAAATTTCTCCACTGTGGGATCAATAAAGTTTCATCTTATCTTTAATTGCCATCAATTTAGCTATTTAATATTTAAATTTAATAGAAGAACACTAAACTATTTTAATGAAACGTTCATATCTATGAGATGATCTTATCGACTGCTGTGGGTCGCTTCCAGCTGAGTGCAAAGATCACTGATATTAAGCCAAGTCTCACAGAAAACACACTCATGTTTAAACAACAAGCAGTGGACATGATTGAACTTCCTTGTTTTTTGGGCGGTAACAAGTATTTATGCAGCCAACACTTCTCGGGAATGACTGAAATTAAAGAAATTAAGACTTGAAAAAATTAAATTTAAGAGCTTAGATGAAAATCTGTGCTTTTTTAAGACTTTAGACCTAAAAATTTAATTTTCAAATTTTTTACTTTTAAGACCCTGCACGAACCCTGAATCTTCTCTCCAGTCTGCGTTAGCTCCTGCAGCAATGACATGTACACGTGCAGACATTCTTTGACATCACTTCCTGTTACTTCACATGCAATTATCTCAACAACTGTTCATCTTAGCTCCGTGAAGTTTCTTTATTTTTTTTTATTATTTTTAAGCTTTTTAAAATTTGATTTGAGTAAATCTGCTCCAAACCTCAAATATAATAATTTGTCATCATTTAAATGGACAGGGTGAAAAATAAGTGTGCAGGTAATTAAAAAAAAAGAAATATTGATAAACAAGTCTTTTCAAGCTATATAGGAAAAAAAAAATTAAAACCTAAGATTTCTTCACCTTTGTTGACGGTACAAACATGTTCCATCCTGTGCTGAATGACTTCTTTTTTTTGTCCACATGTGGATTTATGGTTTTCAAGTTTTTTTTTGGTTTATTATATTTTTAAAATGGTTATTTATTGTTCAATTAAAAAAAAAAAAAAAAAACTTCAGGCAGGAGGGAAAATTTTAAAAAATGTATTAGAATAAGAAAAAAGAGTTATTGTATCAGTGTGTGAGGTAGATTTATGAAATGGATTAAATGATGAGCTCAAAAAAGTACAAACATAAACCAGCTTTAAAAAAGTTAAAAAACAGAGCTTACTGGGAAATATGTTGTGTAGGATGGGTGTCTCAATATTATTTAAATTAAAAATGTATAAATAATTGTATATTAAGGATGAGAATGTAAGATTTAAGTGTCATTCATTGCGGGAATAATTTCAGTTTATTTGGTGTGAGGACATTTAAATGGTTGTTGTGAGTCTGAGAAGGGCAGGAAATCAAAAGATCAATTACCTGCTCCTTTTCGAACAAATAATGTAAAAATGACCTGCCTAGAATGGATTCTTTGTTCGAGAAAGATTTGATGGTTATTTCTTATTTTATTTTTTTTGTTTTGTTACGTAAAGATTATTGTTTGAATTTATTTGATGGAGGAAAAGGCACAGATACAAGATTTTTTCTTCTTTCTGCTGCCTTTAATTTCATTTTATTAGTCATTTGTATTTTATTTTATTATTTTTTTAATGAAATGAATAAAATTAATGAATGAATAAATGAAAAAAAAAAAAAACTTTTTCTGTTCCATCCTCACCATCTCTGAAACAATAACAGCTGCTTTAATACTGACACTTCTGATGAAATCTTCCAAATGTTCGCTTTATCTTGATACCAAGATTATTTCAGTAGTTTATAAACACCGAAACACTCAGTTACATTTCGGCAAATTATTTCGAGCACAAACTTCAAGAAAAGCCCTTGGGGCTGAAGAATAAACAGCTAAGTGTTGTGTTCAACACCCACCAACAACATCTAAACAAACAGTGAACATGTCAGCTCAGGAACTCACAGTTTTCAAAGTAGAACTTGTGGAAGTCCATGCCYTCCACCAGGTTCCCCAAAGCCTCCGGTTCAAAAGAGGTGAGTCCAGGATCACAAATCCTCCTGAGGAAGAAAAGGAGCAAAAATGTTTTTCTTCTTCTAACATGTTATACAAAGAACAAAAAAGAAAAACTCACGTGTAGGCTTCAAAGTCTCCATTGTTGATTGCTTCAATCAGCTGCTCCGTTATCTTAATGATCTCCTGTTTACGAGCTGCAGGAAACACAGGAGAAACAGATGGAAGCTGGTGAGAAACCAAACGAGTCGACTGGCTGACATTTCCTCTGAAAACCTCAGCTGCTGCCTTCCCTTCACACCCCGTAGCTCCACGCTCCTCTTTAACCTCGGCCGTCGGCCCAAAGCTGCTTCGTCGCCGCAGCTCGACTTCATCGCAGCGCGGCGCTCGTCTTCTCGCTTTCTGCGCAACATGAAAACTGACTACAATAAACCCCGCTGCGCTGTGAGCGCCGTGGCCGAAAACACAAGCAGCTCTGCCTGCAAACACCACGGGCTGCCGTCGACGATATCTCTACCCCAAAATCTGATTTATCAGCTTTTAAAACGCAAACTGTATAAATGATCGGAAGACATCTTGGAGAAAAAACAGCAGCTCTCTCAGTCTCACTCTGGCTGATCAACGAGGTGAAAGCTGAAAGTAAACAAGCCCTGATAATCATCGGCTCACACAAACAAACCACAGCTGTGTAACAACACTTAAATCTACAGTCAGGATGAGGCAGATTTATCCTGATGCTTATTTTATGACGTGCTTTTCATAACATTACAGATACACCTCAAACACACGAGCTCCAGAACAAATCCAGAAAAGATACTTTAATCTTATTTGTCAGAAAAAGTTCATATTCTATAAAAGTTCCTCAGATTCATTCAGACATTCAGAGGTGATGAAAATGATGTTTTATCAAAGATATTTGTCATTTATGGGAAACAAATGAGAACAGCAGAAAGAAATGAGGTGAAACGGGTTCAAAGGGTTAAATTTTACAACATGTCATGTTGCTTTTATACAAATGTAATGAGTGTTAAAACTTAGTTTATGTGAACTACACACTGTGGGAGTAATGGATGACAAATGTATGGAGAGCAACACGTGACAAAATTTACAGTAACTATTGAGTCAACAAATTCAACAAAAATTAGTTTTCGATAAATATAAAACAAATTGTGGAATAAATTATATTTTTTAACGTGCTGAACCAAACTTAAACTGGTTGCCACCAGYCACAACCAGTGAGACGACATATTAGAGAATTTGTGCATCAGACTTTAACCTGATGCTTTAGCTGTAAATCACTCCAAACTGGCTAATCAAACACTATTTTTAATTTGCTAATAATAATAAAGTTTCCCTCTTGCTCTAGGTAAGAATCAGTTATGTAAAGAATGTTTCCTGTTTAAAATCTACAAAATGTCAACCCTCCTCATTTCTTTATCCGAGTGGCAGCGGGGGTTAAACTCCTAATCAACCGTTTGATGAGGGGGAAGGTTTTGGTTTTCAACAGCTACAGTGGAGTTGAAGGCAGGGAGAGCTGGGTTAGTCGATCAGTGCAGATGTGCTCTTACTCAGCTTAGTGTTGCTTTTAGCAGCGACAGYGCTGCTCCCTATTGGAGCGGCGGGAACGGAGGACTGCGAGTGGTCTGAGTCGGGACAGGAGCTGTTGCCTGTGCTGTTCCATGCCATGCGCTTTACGTCATGCGGTGGAACTGAAAACACACAACGGATGGTCAACAAAACATATGGAGGGACAACAGGGAAGACTCATGACACGAATCATGCTGTAAAACAGAACGGATGGGAGGGCATCTTCAGAACAATTAGTGGGAAAATAAAACTAAAACATGCAGATCGATGATATGAGGACATGATGACCAGAAGCAAAGAAAAAAAAATCATGCTGACACTGTAAAACTGCTGCACTTCACTCCAATGTTCATACAGATTAAAGCTTTTTCTGTAGAGCTGATGCATCAAGCATCAGCTCTACAGAAAGACATTGGTTGTTATTAGCCCATCTTATGCCTGTGGGAAATCTTAGCATGTTCAGGTAAAAAGGCAGAAATGGGAAACAGGATGAGAGTCACAAAAGCAATATTTGGTTCGGTCAACAGCAGGAAAATTTATATTAAGAGGAAAAATGTATACAAAACAAACATTTTGGGAGAGAGCAACAAAGATGGGTTCATTAGTGAGAATCAAATTTAATTATAGAAGAAATAGAACAAAGCAAAAGGAGATGCAAAGACAGACAAGATGCTGTGATTTGTGTGGTTCAAGGAAAGTCAAGACGGGCAGCAGGACCTGCCATACAGAAACAGGAGGCAGGTTTAGGACACTCAGCTGCAAGGTAAGCAAGGCTTCCTCCAGCTGGAGCCGTCATATTAGCAGGACAGGAGGAATTATGCAGTGGTCACCAAGAAACACACACACACACACACACACACACACACACACACACACACNCACACACACACACACACACACACACACACACACACACACACACACACACACAGGTTTCAAGGTTCCCACAGTGGCCCTGATGATAATTCTACAACTTTATTTGACCGTCCTCAGTTCGGTCTGTGACCTGAAAGTGGATCTGAGTTGGTTTTAGTTTCAGGAAGGGACGACGAAGTCGACGGTAGTAAAACACATAATTTAAAATATAAAGGAACGTTGTAGAAGAAAATGATTTAGATTTAGTGCCGCACACAACGGCAGTTTAAAAGTTAATCACTGCTAAAACATGCTGCTTATTACAACTTGGATTTTATTTTTTATTTCCTAGTAGCTATAACAATCCCTAAAAAAAAAAAAAAAAAAAAAAAAAAAAAAAAACCCGAAGAAACTCCTGACTGGAGCTGGGGCAAAACCACATCGCGTGCAATTAATGGTCAGAAACACTGTCAATTAATATTTGCCACTGTGCAATGCCACGCTAAGACGTATTTCTCCATGCAGCACACCAATTAGTGCACGTGAGTTAGTTTGATGATTTTTCAGTACAATTTTAGAACACAGGGTAACTGATTTGGAGTCAAAAACATGCAGATTGGCCAATATTACCCCACATTCCTGCTGAGCATGGTGGTCCTGATACAACTTTTTCCACTTCTGATATGATATTGATACTGCTGCCTTGAGTATTGGCCGATACCACTATCAGAACAAATCCTACATGCTTTATTACTGTTTTTGTTGTGTGGAATCTTAAAGTCTTGATCAGGTCAAACAGTAAACAATAGTCAACAGTAGGTATGAGAAAGACTGGTCCTATTTATTATTAACCAATGGGTTACTTTTTTTTAAACTTCAACATAAGTGTATTGTGGAATTAAATATAATAAATAAAAGATAAAATACAAGACCCTGAAAAATAACCTCAAAAAATCCAATAATTATTGATGCTGGATCCAAGTGCTGCTGGATATAAATCCTGAGCAGATTACAGGAATGAGCTGCTTMTATCTGTGATTTTAGATGCAGGCTGATATAATCAGATATTCCTTTTTGGCTAATATGCAGTGGTGAGCAGCACTAATCTAAAAATTTGTTCCACTAGCCCTAAAGCATTAACTCAAATATTTAGGTCCCCTAATTCTAAAGCACTAATGCACTGAAATTTTTTTTTTAGCAAAAGCTAATTCTAAAGCACTAAAATAACCCAGTCAACCCATGAACATTGTTCAGCAGACAACATGAGTCACATGTTGGTCTCTTAATTCTTTTCATTGACTTAACACAGCTGTATTTGGGTTCATATATAGTCAATATGTCACCTGGTGAATAAGTAAAACATATGAACAAAATGAGTGACAGCTTTCACCATCAGCTGTTAACATTAATGTTGCTCAATAACATTTAAAGACCTCAGTTAGTGCTTCTAAATTTACYAAGTGCTAATCCACTAATAAATTTTAAAATTAGCAAAAACCCTAAAGCACTAATCAGGAAATTCGTTCTCCAATTAGTGCTTTAGTGCTTTAGGGGAACTGTGCCCACCACTGCTAATATCAGACCAATCAGGACACCCCTACTTCTGAGATCCAAAAACAAGGTGGGGATGACACAAAATGGAGGTGTAATAGTAAAAACATGGCAAATAAGATATTTTCTTTGAGAAAAAAACATGCAGAGCACGAAGCACAACTGTACTTGTACTAGAACTGTATGTATTTAGAAAACCAGCCAAAACAACAATTAATCAGTCTGTCATTGTTTTGACTAGAGCATGGAAAACGCCTAAAATTTGTAAAATGGTCCTAAAGTTTTTTTGAAGTTGGATTCATCTGTTCTTTGATCGTCGGGGGYCAAATAAATATAATCCAAGTTGCAAAAAAGTGAAAATATTTTGATAATCTTTGAGAATATGGGACTTCCCTAAATGGTGAGAAGCGAAAACCGAAACGCAAAAACTCTAAAAGGCATGACTCATCTGAAACCAGTGGGAACCCTAAAAGAAGCTTGGTGGATCAGAGTGAGGGCGGAGCTCAAACATGTACAACGTCATTGCCAGTGACAACAAAAAGCCAAAGTGGGAGTGGGAGGATGGGGGGGGGTCCTTGCCAGGGGCGACCATAAGGCTTCTGTTTGCCATGGATACACTTACTGGCAGGTGAGCTTTGAGGTGAGGGCAGAAGTGGGGGCATCTCCTCTGTGGCGCTGCTCTGACTCAGCGCCGAACTGTCCGCTAGAACACACACACAAGATGTAGCCAGACACACACAACAGTCAAAACTGAGACACACGTTGAACCTGAGCGCRCCTGCCAATCACTACAAATACACACTGCTTCACTGGATGGGAGACAGAAAGTGTGAGCGAATAAGAACAGGAAAGGAAATAAAACAGTCGAGTACCTTTCCTACCTTTCATTTCCTCCTCGTCGTTTGTGGCGTTGCTTTCTGTTGATCCCTGAGGGGCAGAGAGCAGAACAGAGAGAAACAGCGGCTGAGCTCGGTCCGACGGGGCTGTGCGATAATTAAGACGTGTCTGAAAACAAGAATCTCACCTTGACTCCATCGGGAGGATTGTGCACCACTGTGCTCTGAGATTCCTGCAGAAGGAAACAGAACAGGGCGGTCAGTCTGAGACAACTTCGTTCTAGAATGGTGCTTCTCAACTGGATTTTAACTGAGCCCACTTCAGCTGTAACGCGTTCCTGTTGATGGGTTTTAATGGTCTGACTGTGGCTGGGTTTGGCCTGGGCAATTCTATTATCTTTTACTTATATTACAGTTAAAATGAATTTCTTTTAAATTGATGCCTCTTTCTTTAAAGACTTATCAATAATCAGACGCATGTTTTGTCCAATCTAAATTCTAAACACAAAATCAGATGTTTAACTTTGTCGAGGCCAGAAAATAACCAAAGTAATCAAAACACTAAAACAATTCGATTCAGGTCAGTGTATTTTTGGTCTATTTGTGTTTTAAAAATAGATGCTGAAAAATAAAAAACAGATGGTTATTCTATTTTCATTTTATACCCCAACAACGGGAAAACGGTCTTTATTTTTCTCAAACGAAAAGTTTTGACACTTCGGTTATCAGATCATTTAAGGTGGAGATAAACAACTTTTTAATAAAACAGCTGGCTGCCTGTATACAAATAATTTAAAGCTAGACAACTACTTTTGCATTGCTTTATATTGATTTAAAAAATAGTCTGAGGTTAGTCTAGCTAAACTAGCTCCACCTTAAATGGACTGATAAGGATGAATAAACACATTTTACTTTATAACTAGCTAACCAGGCAGTCACAATAATAACTAGTTGACTAGTTCTTAACAGGTGTCACCTGATGGTCTGTATATCACTGATGTTTCTGGTGTTTTTAGTAGGGGTGTAACAAAACATCGATCTATATCGATTTCAATGGTTCATGATTCAGTTATTTCGAGGCATAATGAAAATATTGATCTGTATCGTCATCATATGCTCGATGTGAATCGATATCTTAACACAGCCATTGTGAAAAAAAAAAAAGATCTGCATATGATATCACATATCAATTGCAGACTTGTGAACTGAATCAAAACTATATCGTGACAGACKTTGTGATAGAGAAATATCGAAGTCAGCCAAACATATTGATGTAATATCGTATCGTGATAAAGCTGGTGATTTACACCCCTAGTTTTTAGCACATGAAGCCTTTCTCTGAGAGGTCCATGGAGAGAAACTTGAAGCAGCAGCAGGTTCAATATGACCGGGAACTGGGTTGACATAATGACAAATTTTGCTTTAACAATAAAAAGAAAGTTTTTACATTTTTGGAGTATACCATTAAAATAGAATGACCATCCATTTTTTGTTTTTTCCCCTAATATCTGTTTTTATGAAAAAACAAATCACCAAAAAGTACACAGACTGATTAAGTATGTCAACATGTAATTGTAAAACTGAGAACTCGTGACACCAGTTGAGAAGCACTGCCTGAGCAAATGGTGAAATCCAACCACAGCACTACAAAATGTCATTCAATGCATGCTAGAAAGAGCGAAACCAATCCTCGCTAAACCGTGAGAAAGCTCACGATTAAGTTTGGCAGTATGGTTAGGATGTCAGTAGGAACGTTACTGAAGAGAAGCAGTTGAAGTGAGGAAAAAAAAAGACCCTGATGGATGGGCTAAAATGTTCGGATGAAAAGGAAAGATGGCTGCAGGACGGTTAAAGGATAAAAGCACGAGACATTAGGGATAAAATACAGAATGTGGTTATAAACATGGGTCATTACAGAAGAGGACTGAATGGTGCTTTTACTTTTCTAAAAAAAAATCGATAGCTACTTCTGCCATTTTGGAAGTATAAACACAAATTCATGCTTCTTTTAAAATCTACACAGGTGCACATGTACAGCCTGAGGTTTAAAGTAATGAGATTATTGAATGATCTCCAAATGGTCTGATGCACATCCAGCTCAGCAACACATGTGCAGCGTGGGATTAAAAAAAACAACAAACAAAAACGCTAAAGAATGTTGGGACAGGGACTAACACCTCCTGGACTGTAGATGGAGGACAAGCATGATGATGGAAAATGAGGCAAATCAGGCTATAATGCAACAACTTGGAGATGGGAGGCGGGGCGGGGGGAGATGTAAAGAGATGGGAACTGGCACTGCGGCGGCCTACTGTACCATCTGGGCGTTGGTTGCCATGTTGGTGTCTTTCAGGGCATTGATGGCGCTCACTATACTGTTCTTACTGTTGTTGGTAGAAGGCTGGGGCGAGAACACTCAGAGTCAGCACAGAAAGCCGCACGAACATACACACCGATGCATTTGAATTAAAACGCCTTTTCGGGAATGGGGCTAATGTTCATCTAAGCTTCAGGGCTGTTGAGAGCTAACAGGATAAATGAGAGGGTGAGTGCCACAGAATGGCCTCTAGATCATCCTTTTTACTGCCTCACTAACTCTCCATGCCTGTGCCACTTAACAACACAGGAAAAAAAGCCCAAGGGCAGAAAAGATAGACAAGGAGGGCAGGAGGAGGAGGAGAGCAGAGACTAATGGGAAACTGCCTGGAAAGTGAGCAGCACAAGTCTGACCATTACAGCCCTAAAGGGATAGTTCAGAGCTTTTGAAGATGCATTCTGTGGAGAGGTATGAAGAATTACTATCTTACCTGTTGCAGATAGCGCTCTGAACATCTTCAATTTAGAGGGTTTATTTCAGACTGGACTGTATACAGACAATTTGTCCTTTAGATACACATAGCTTTTTTCCCCCCCACCCTTTTTCAGCTGCTGCCTTCTGCATTGGTCGCTACAGCGAGCAAATGTGCACGACACATTTGGCAATTGTTTTTTTTTTATTTACCAAATGTTCCTTTTGATGCAACCTGCAGCTTCAAGATCACAAGACTGCTGCACCAACCACTAAGCTGCTGCAGCCCTATATGTACAAACACTGAGTAGTATTGGGGTTGGGCGGTATTGATCTTTATCATAACGGGGTWTTATCTCTACAGGCAAATAGCTTGATGTTCTAGAGCCAGAGAGGTGTGGAAAATAACTCAGCTCTCATTCACCTTGCTGATGAGAGCAGCAGGAGAGGAGTCGCAGAATGACTCTTGGAAGTATTTTGATCTGTGCCCAATATGTATTTTTAAGGGTCTTAAGTTAAAAAAAAATCCAACTCTTATTAAGGTCTTATTTGTGCTGCTGCTCACTTGTACCCAGTAGGGTTGGGCAAAATTGTATCGTGTGCAATTTATCGTCAGAAAAACTTTAATAGAATATTTTTTGCACTTGACGATTAATATGATTAACACCATTTTAAAAAAAAGTTCTGTCGTTTACTTATCACAACTCCAGTTTTACTTGGTCTATCAACAATTTAAAAACTGATGTGTAGTCTGAAGTTTGTACTTTTGACAGTATTTGGAACAGATTTTTACAGAGAGCAAATCTTTCCCACTAGAGTGATTTAAATTGGTCATGTGACTAGGATATGAGGGCGTCCAGGGACTCCAGGGGATCAATTGTCATATTAATCTTTATCAGCTAAATAACAAAATTGTGATTTTTTATTTTGCCAATATCGCCCAACCCTAGTACCCAGTCTGTGTGCCGATAAAGTTTGTAGTCATTCCCTCCTCTGCAGCGAGCAGCTCACGAGTCTCAAAATTAATGAAGTTTAATTTTGAAAGGAGTCCAGTTATGGTGGTTTGACTTAAGAAACCCAAGGCTGGGTGGTCCCAGAAGCCGTCAGTCAGCACAGGACGGCCCACCTTTTCAGGAGTCGGCAAGTAAAGTTTCTGACACTACCTTGCTCGAAGGTTAAGAGCTGAGTCAGACAGGGGTGTCTGTCCCCCCCTCCTCCTCTGTTTGTCTTCTGAATGAGCCGAGGGGCTCAGAACACGTCAGTGATGTTATGAGGCGTCTTCTGAAAAGAGTCTAGAATATTTATGTCCCAGTTCTTACAGCAGGCTTGTGKAAAGTTGAAGCATCACCTCACGTCGTTAATAGTGTCATACTTCTAAATACTGTTACCATATTTTAATACCAAAATACCATCATACCACCCAAGCCTGATATAAATTAATAATAATTCCATCCTAATCATTGTGGTTCACTGATTGTCATTCCACCAGCCTTAGAGGCATTCAGTCCAGTGAGAATTAAACTCTGCTTCTCTAAACAACAGGTATGATTTCAACTGTTCATAACATTTCTACTCTGTAGATCAAATGATCTGAACCACTGCTTTAAGGGAAAAAAAACTAAATTATAACAGAATGACATGTTGAGGAGTTAAAGCAAGGTTTTCTAAAGCTCGTGGATGGGACTACAGGATTTTGGAGTTTTAAAAACATGCAGAGAAAAGTTGAGAAACTCAAAAAAACAAAGAGCTCTAAAAGCCTATAAATATTTAGAGAAATATATTCGAAATTAAATGTACATTATTAGAAATAAAAGTAAGAAAATCTAAGCTAGACAAAGGAGTAGCAGAGAAGGAAAAGGGAAGACCGAGGTCACAACGATGACAACCTTACCTTGGCAGAATCAGATTTCTTGTTGAGTAAACTTTTGCATGCTGTGAAAATACGGATGGAAACAAGGGGAGGGAAAAAAAAAAACAGGTAAAAAAAATGAGTTTCAGTTGACAACATCCTTCAAGTTCATTCAGCCAGTCTGTAGCTTCTATCGAAACTTGAACCCACAACTGCTCCATCTATAAAACCCTATTAACTATCCCTTTAGTGACAGAGAGTAAAGCTAGATGTTTCCACAGAGCAACATGCATTTAATGGACTTCTGGTGCAATTTTCCCTCAGCTGAACAGGTTGCTACACTCGACAAAMCCATACACATCTTAATCCATTCACTGCCATCTGGGAATAAAAGAGAAACCTGAGAGCAAAGTAAACTTCCTAAATCCATTTCCTGTCTGGAAGACCCCAGCAGATCTAAAAAAGAGAGTGATTGTCAGACTCAAACTGCCGCCAGCACTGACAGTGATGAGCTAGGTTAATGTAAATCATTGATTTCCTTTAAGGGCTCCAGCCAGTTTCCTCTCCGTCTAAAGATCTCAACTTTCTTTCTTTTCTCTCGTTTTCTACAGACACACTCACAGTTTCCAAAACTCTTATCTTGTGTTTCTTACCTTCAAATAGGAAATGGGAGAGGGGGGGTGGCGGAAAGGGGTAGGGTTAGAATTTCACAAGAGAGTAAAGATAAGGGCCACAGCATTCGCAGCGGCATACAATATCAAGTGACAACTCATGCTCCTTAATCTTGGCTGATATGTCGTTACTATCTTGGCCTGGCCGTGCAGCATCCAAAGAGAAAAGGTATATGTGAGAAAAGACAGGTTTTCAGTCCACAACCAGGAGAAAATAAAATTTAAAAAAAGGAGCTGAATGATCAGGACACAACAGCTCTGCTTGTTATTTAGCTACATCTTTAACCAAACAGCCAAAAGATTGCCATCTGTGGCAATGCGAGGCTGCACCATTCATATGCTTTCCAAATATGTCCCCAAACTTTTAATGTCAATGATTTTAACTAAAAGCTTTCATCAAGTCAAGACGCYCATCTTCAGGACCGGTTTGGCACCAGATTAAGTGAAGACTCTTAGAAAGCATCTGAAGGTGCATCTCTGACAACATTTTGTAGGATTTAACCCTTACAGGAAACCCACATGCAAAAAGGCAGCAAGGCAAAAACAAAAATAAAAAATTACTTTTCAGACAGAGGAATGTTTCAAACACACAAACGTGTCATATTTTACTTTAATGTCATTAGAGGAAACATCATGAGCAAACTGCCAAGCTCTACCTAGGCCAAACTTTACAAAAAGAAAAAGTGCAAAAAAGCAGTTAGTTAAAAATAATAGTGCTCAGATTTAGCAGTCATGAGCGACACCATCAAAGGACCAAAAACAACAACAAAAAAATCTAGATGACTAATAAGGAGAAGAAATGAATCAAATCTGGAGTGATGTCGTCACACAGGATATTAACAAAAACTTACAAAGAGGCAGCTTGGTCCAGTCTCTGTGAGGAAGCCCGTATTTGCAGGGGCTTTAGCTGACAAAGCACCACAAACACCCCAGATCTCAGCACATCAGTCACACATCCTGACCTGCATCCTGGAAAATTTTTTACCTTTCTTCCTATTTTAACAGAGCTTTTTTTTTTTTTTTACAAGAAACGTAGAGCAAAAGAGATCCCCTTGTCAAATCATGCAAGAGAATCCATTCTGCTCTACACTCTTTCCTAAAGTAATGCATCCAAGGAGCCACCATTGGAATCGCCAACCTTTACCACAAGTCTCCACCCGGCAGGAGGAGAGGAGCGCCGTATTTTAAGTACTTTCACAGCAAAAGGACATCGCGTTAGCTTGTGGAACTCCCGCTTATAGAGGCGTGAAAGTACTAAAACAGGCCTTGAGAGGAGGAGATGAGACGTGTGCGAGACGGACGTCTCAGTGGAGTTCCTCAGCATCCACCCGTGTCCTCTCTCCCGCCGCAAACAGGTCTGACGATGGCAGCACGCCAACCCAGCTCTTGCCAGCCCCCTGCAGTGTCAGTTCCCGCCCCCAGGATACATGCCCCTCCTCATCCCCTGCCCCTGTTTGCCCCCACAGCCAGGCCTGTGAGGCTGGGCTGTAGGAGGCTCAGGTGCATGGGGGGTCAGATGGAAATCAGTATGGGTTGTGTCAGAAATGACCAAATAAGAATAAAAATAAATATTTGCAGTTGACTGGAGGTGAGGTATGGATGCGGAGTTAAACTGCAATAACTGATGTTCATGTTTGACTTTGCAAGAAAAAAAAACTGCAAAACCTTATCCATGATACCTGCAATGATGTGTGAGCATGCATGGTTTTATATGTTGATGAGGATGCTGGTGGAGGCTGCATGCAAGAGTTTTGGGGAATGATGAGGGCCCACCCTTCACTAAGGGCCTCCCCAGGAAAGATCAGTGTGTGCAGAGAGGAAGTGGATGGGCGTGTCTCTGGGACGTACCTTCCTGAGCCAGTGAGGCCGTGGAGGAGGCGGCAGCAGCAGAGTTGGTATGCTGCCGGCCCACTATTGGACAGAAATGCTACAGTTGGGAGGAGCTATGCAAAATAGGCAGGTCTGTCTCACCACGTTCAGGCGTGGGTCTGGAAAAACCACAGGGACGCGCTGCTGGCCGCAGCCCACCTGCGTCCAACGCTGTGACACAAAAGTGGGCTGAAGCAAAAARGAGGTGCACTCCTGTGGATTCCCAGACCCAGGCTTGAAATCATTAACCATCGACTGACCAATTAATTTGAGACGCAGAACAAGCCTTTCAGCAGAAACGAGTCGCTCTCAGCTGACTGAGAGAAATAAAAATAAACAAGATTCTTAGTCTTCACCTGTTTATAAACACCATACTTGCCCAAAAACATTTWAAAAAAATCTAATTAAGTCTTTCTTCTCTCAAACATGCAAATGCTCCATGTGCAGCAGAAAAAGAGGGACACACACACACAAACAGACACACAAGGAGAGATACATTAACATGGACAAGGACATAACTTACACTCACAATCTGGTACATAACAGAATATCATATTCTAGGCTGATTACAAACAGGATGCAGCGCACATGTAATAGTCCGTCAAAATTAAGACATTATTTCAGAAATATTCAATTCAGTTTGTTTTTTAGCAAGTGTGCACGCACACAAAGGCATATTGTTATTCTGAGGACGAGTGGGTGAGTGTGTGTGTGTGGTGAGGGGGTTAAAAGAGGTGCAGAGGACTCTATCCACTCTCCTTCCTCCTCTCCCTCTGCATGTGCTGCGTGGGAGGCTGAGGGCGAAGGGCACACCCACCTGAGAAGTTTCTGGACACCAGCATGGTGGTGAGAATGGCTCCCTGGAGGAGGAGATGAAGGAGGGAAGAAGTGAGAGATGTTTAAGAAGGCATAATGTAGGTTTTCTTGAGTTTTTCTTTTTCCCTATAAAATGTTTGATATTCTGTTCAAAACAGGAGACGTTGTTTACTTTTTATCCATCTTAGCAGTGGCATTCAACAGCTAAAAATAATCTAAGCTGAATTCTTTTTTCCTTCGTTTGTCAAGAAAGTTGCATTTGCTGTAACCAAACTGTAACGGCATGTTTCTCAGAGACCTGTCCTTCTATGCAAAAGCACTGAAATGACGTGAGAAAACAAAACAGTTGCTACTTGATCCTTTAGTTTGCATGTGTGGCTGTGAATGCAAACTACAGTGAATAAAACTGGAAGTCATTTAAAATGTTTCAAAGCACCTGCTCCGACAGAAACGAGTTGAGCTTCTGACTTCTCAGTTTATCTGCAGATCTTTTAAGAATCCCTGGAAAAGCCTAAAAAAATTCTGACAGCTCCTCATACCTAAAGCTAGGGTTTTCTTTGGATTCAGCACCAGCCTTGTAGCAACACAAAATATGAAGTCTGATTTTTTTTTTTAGGGGTACACGATAGTTATCGGCATGATATCAAGGAATTATGACGTCATACTTATGGGTCCGATATCATAACAAACAGTACCGATAATATATGTACATGTTTGCCAGCGCAGCGATGAGAATGCGTGTTTATTTTTATCTTTTTTCGTCAAGCCGCTTCCCGTCYGACACAACCCGAGCAACGTTCAAGTTGCATCGGAATAAACAACTTTCTCACTAGAACAATCATTAGAATACTCCGTGTTGAAAAACAACCAGTCATTTTTATATTTATTAATATTATTTTACCAATTAACCCTGTATGTTACACACAAACTTTATAATTATAAACATCGGAACAACTACTCCCAATTTGAGAACGTGTAAAGTCCGTTACCTCCTGAATGCAGCACAAAGTCTGTCTGTTAAAATGCTAACAACAACAAGCTAGCGTTCAAGAACTCGTCAGGACTTAAATCATTGCTGAGGCTTTTGACAAATCCAATAGAATTGCCAAAGAGGACGCAGATCTCAAGCACTTTAATGATGGAAATGATGACAACCAGCCGTTCACTCTCGCTAAAGACCGAAGCTTTTATCTCCTTGTTAGCCACGGTTTACCATGCCGAGCTGCTGCTTTCTGTGCGTCTTCCTATGATGCGGTCGTAATGCATTCACACTTTGATTGACRGGTTATCATTTCTGCACTATTAGCTCAGAAGAACTGTTTCAGGTAGAAAAATGTTTGAAATCATAATAATAATAAAATGTACATTGAATCCAACTTTTTCCTCTTTTGTTTAAATCTGAGATCAGTGTTAAAGGTCTTTTTATAATTGATATGCCTTATTTAAAACATTGGCCATTTGAGAAATTGATTTGTTTGATATATTTTAAGAAATGTTTGTTTGCTAAGAGTTTATTTCAAATAGTGTAATTTACAGTGTCATTTGGTTTTGGTCTTGTTTATTTATGTTATGACCTTACCCATTTTTGACTAGTCGTATCTCCTTGCATGTTATTGGTTATTATCGGTTATCTGCCATTAGAAGGAGAAAGTTATCGGTTATCGGTATCTGCTCTTAAAATAAGTTATCCTGCATCCCTAATTTTTTTTTGCTGTCACAACACAGTTGTGTTCTAAAAGAGGACAGCTTGTGAATAATGGTGTTAAACCAACAATAAAACAAAACACTGAATTACATCTTCAAAAACTCAGTGATCTAACCTGATTATGTTCAACATCTTCTTTGTTGTCTGGACTGAACAAATGTTTTGAATAGATTTAAATTCTACACTGTGAACTACTGAAGGGTTGTGAAACCTCACCTATTCTAAAAAACTGATTTGCATACTTACAATATTTTTGACCTCTATCTTTTTATTGCCTAAACTACAACAAGATCTGTGGTTTGAACTTTAAATAATTCGTAGTTAAGTTTAGTTGTTTTTACATTGCTTGACTCATAAAACACAGGTCGACGTTCTTCCATTGGAAAGTCTTCACTTGGGTTTGTTATCATAAATAAGTCAATCTCTTGCAAACTGGAAAATAGTGGTTGATGTTACACAGTTACACAGTTCTTCACGCTGTCTAAACTGTCAAATAAACTGATTTTCACTGATAATCCCGAGTGTGAAGTGCTCCCATCTGTTTTTCAGGGTTTGACGGAGGAAAAGGCTCAGTTGTCTGTGGCACCATTACTGTGCTCAGTCACAGATCTTTTAAACTTGCCGCGGGCATCATGTTCATGTTTCTGTTTAGATTTTTAACAGACTTTTATATTCATTTTCCAGTGGTTCATGAAGGGAATCCCTACTACTCAACTAGAAATAATTGAACCAGGAGTGTTTCATCCAGACACAGAAAGGCGTCGCTACAGATCTGCGTCATAACAGCGAGCTCGGAAGCTTCAGAAACAGGAACTGCAAGAGCTGCAGGTCCGAGTGCACCAGGAGGACCAAAACGTGGACGAAACACTTCACACTTCAAAGATGGCGGCGGTGGCGGCAGATGTATGTAGCTGTTCAGTATTCCTGCAGGAAAATACATCCAATTTGGCTTTACAGGCATCTGCAGGTCTGTTTTTGACCAAATTTACCTCAGCTTTAGTGTTGCTGTTACTCTGTATGCTACATAAACGGAAGATCAAAGACGCAAATGACGGACATCATTTTCGAAAAACAACAGCACACAAGCGTCCTATGGCGTGTATACAAGCATCGGCCATAAGTTATCCTAACTTTGGTAAATATCATCCACCTTGCCGGTTGGGCTGGTTTTGCGGCGTGTCTCGGTGGAGTGGCGGATGTGGATGGAGTCCCTCGGCCCTCGGACTGTCCCTTGTGTTTGGACGGAGCGCCTGGGGTGGACTTGTCGGCCTGGACGCGTGGCGGTGGGAGCCGGGACGGAGCGACTAATCTAACAAGTGAGGCGTTCTAATTTTTGTTTGACTAATCTAACAGCTTCCCTGTTGCCTATTTGGATCAATATCAGCCGTGCCCTGTTTTTCGGTTGAGGATCAAACTGGAGCTACTGGTTTTGGTGAGCATGCTCGTGTCCGACATGGTGGGAACCATGTTATTCAAGCCTTGAAGTGTGCGCCATGCAGTGAGCATGACTCGTTTCTGGTGAGGGTTGGACTCCGCCAAGGTTGTGCTTTGTCACCAATTCTGTTCATAACTTTCATGGACAAAATTTCTAGGTGCAGCCAAGGTGTTGAGG
>NW_013952441.1:2439020-2441667 GCF_001266775.1 Austrofundulus limnaeus | reverse complement strand
GTGTGCGTGTGTGTGTGTGTGTGTGTGTGTGTGTGTGTGTGTGTGTGTGTGTTTCTTTCAAGTCTGCAGAACCAGAACATTTTAACACTGAAACCATTGGGTCCATTCTTCCCACTATGGAGCATCTCTTCTTCTAACAACAGTCTGCAGACTTGGTTGGTTTTGGAAGAGAATGTCGTCCCTTTTGTGTCTAATTCTTGATTTTAACTGTTCAACATGTTCTATCAGGTCTTTTGTGTGTATTTTTGCATGAGGGGAGCAGAGGTGTCAAGTACCTGAGTACAAATGCTTTGTTGTTTTTACTTGAGTAGAAATTTTGGTTATCCATACTTTAGTGGAGTAATTATTTTTCAGCCTGCTTTTTATTTCTACTCCTTACATTTTAATTCAATTATCTGTACTTTCTACTCCTTACTTTTTAAAAATGCAAAAAAGTATTTCATTTCTATTTAACTTTGACTTGTTTTTATTCCATTGTTCAGAAAAATCAATAAATAGAACTCTGTCCAGATACATGGAGCCCATATATAGCGTGAATTTGATCGTGGTTGGATGAGAAGTGTAAATATACCATCCTGATGTTCTATTGGATTGAACTCATGCCATCACACCTATATGACACAAATCACTGCATCACATTCCAGCAGGACAGACTGTAGCAAATGCATGCTATAAAACCCTGTGCACAGCCTGAGCTTTTATCCTTAATGGCTTTTTTAAGTGTTCATTACTTTTACTTTTACACTTTAAGCAGTTTTAAAACCAGTACTTTTATACTTTTACTTGAGTAAAAAGCTTGAGTTGATACTTCTACTTCCAAACGAGTATTTTTTAACCCTAGTATCTATACTTATACTCAGTGGCATCACTAGGCCTATTTTAGGGGGGCTGGAGCCCCCTAAAATATTTTAAAGCCCCCCCTAAATTATTTTGGTGTAAATTTTTTTATTTAATTAATCTATTTTTTTCACGAAAATTCAATAGGATGTGGTCAGAATAAATAGCCATTTAATATTTCATTGTTAACTAAAATATATGATAATAAATCTGTCAGTTTCCCTTTAATTTAAGGTAGAGATCCTCTTCGGTGAGCCGTTATCCAATCCACGCATGCACACGCACGCACGCACGCGCGCACACACACACACACACACACACACACACACACAATACAAATATATAGTACTGTATACAAAAATTCTGTGCGTCTCCTGGGGGCTAAGCCCCCCCCTTGTCCTTAAAGCCTAGTGACACCCCTGCTTCTACTTAAGTAATGAATGTGAAGACTTTTGACACCTCTGGAGGGGCGCACGAGTTGTTCTAAAACTTGCATAATCTTGTCTGCATCGATGTGYGATCTGCCCATGCCAGACTCACTAATGCACATCCAGATCATCACAGAGAGGGTTTGTGAACGGTGCACTGATTACTGCCAAATAAGGTCTGGACTTACCAACTACAGTTTGGTGGTCTTCATTCTCCTCTGGTTCTGGGTCAAACTCTGGCTCCAACATGCAAGGCTGGATGGACAAGTCTTGTGTTGTTGACATCTTTCAATTAAGTTGAAAATAAAAAGCTTCTGTGCAGCTATATAGTCCTAAACCCCTCTATCAAAATAGAACAGAGCTACTCAGCCGGTGGCTCGCTGGCCACCTTCAGGTGGGTGATTCTATCTCAGTGTCAATGAGCTCCTCCCAAATTATTTTTATTGTTTGTATTTTTTTAATATAAAATCAGCATAAATATAAATCCAAAATCATTTGTAAATTGAAAAATGTAGTTTCAATGCAACAAAATAAATAAAAAGTAAAAGATATCAGGCCCCACAAGCTGTGGGCTTCAAGTAACCCCGGCCCCTGGAGCAATTTAGTTGAATAGTCTTATGAACTGTTCTGGAAGCTGGAGGGGGGCGGGGTGAAGCGCCTCATTTGGATTTAAAGAGACAGCCTCAAAACGAGTTGATCTGAGACACACCTCAGAAAAGAGGTGAAAGAGGGGCTTGTGGAGTTACAATAAGGAGGAATACAGACCAAAGTGTTGCAGTTCCACTTTTTTATAGACCCCAACTGAAGGATTTAAGTGTGAAAAAGCAATATTTTAAGCATCAAAAGGCTTCTTTAAAGACTTTTATCACCCCGTCCTACTTTTTTGAGATGTGTTGCTGAAATCAAATTCTAAATCACCCTTTTATCATAAAAATAGTCAAATTTCAACGTTTAATATGTTAAATGTGTTTATTTTCCAATAAAATATATTTACTATCATTTACATTTTACACAACGTCCCAGCTTTGTTGGCGCTGGGGTCGTAGATTCACGTATAAATTTTAGGAAAGCTTCAGTAGCTTTGATATATTTAGTCCAGACTTTTCCTCTTGCTGTGAGTGATGAGGATGTCATCGGTTGCATCATCACGACTCACAGGGCAGAGGAGGTCAAGAGCTGAGTCATGATCTGACTGGAGAAAGAGAGTAACACTTGACTGCATCTTCATTCAGATGCTGTATTATTGTCATCGTGACGCTGAAGCTACAGGCTTCTGACCCCCGGCTGCTCAGTGTGCGTGTGTGTGTGTGTGTGTGTGTGTGTGTGTGCGTGTGTGTGTGTTGCTGATTAAATGCCGGAGTGCTCAGTGTGCTCTGACCG
This sequence comes from Austrofundulus limnaeus, assembly GCF_001266775.1. Classification (NCBI taxonomy): domain Eukaryota; kingdom Metazoa; phylum Chordata; class Actinopteri; order Cyprinodontiformes; family Rivulidae; genus Austrofundulus; species Austrofundulus limnaeus. The sequence continues at coordinate 2,439,022 of NW_013952441.1, read as the reverse complement.
GA
>NW_013952441.1:2426256-2434217 GCF_001266775.1 Austrofundulus limnaeus | reverse complement strand
GGTTATTTATACATTTCTGCTTTTATTTTTAATTATGTGAATTTTGATCCTTCTTATTCACACATACTGTCTCCAGTGCAATGCTAAAGTTGTTTTTTAAGTATATTTACTGTACCATTAGATATTTTTACTTGAAATATCCATTTGGTGACGTTATGATGTAATGCTGAAGTCTCACCACTAGAGGTCAGGTCATAGCAGCTGTGTCATTTCAGCATCATCAACTTAGCAATAAATTTTAAAGTTGTAAAATTGTAAAGTTTATAGATATGTATTACTTGTCATAAAAACAATAAAGATATGCAGGAAATGAGACAGAGGAATTAAGTTTGTCTTTTGACAAATGTTGTAATTTAATGTCATACTAATTATATGAAATTGAATTGATAAACTAAAGCTGCTGCAGCAAAACCTGGACTTTGCTGCCACTTTGTGTTCAAACAACAAAGATGCAGCACAAAGTAASGAGAGATTTGACTTTGTGATTAAAATTCCCACGGTATACTTTACTTTTCATTTATTGAGCTATTCTGACCCATAGATATTTTTAAATGTCTTGTCCGTTTTCTGTAGTGATTTTAGTTTTTATTAATTTGCATTTATTTTTAAGTACAATATATTGCTGAGAAAGTGACAAAATAAAAACATTTAATAATATGCATACATTAGAGAAATAACAAGAAGAGCACTAATTAGACCCAAAGAAAAGTCTCTCTGCTGCCCCCGTCAGGACACTTATTGTAACAACAGGTATCAWGTCTTCAACAAACAAGAATAATTAATGAATGATTTATTTTTACAGGTACTCTTAAACTTTAAATTATCACAGTTAGTTAAACTAGTACAATTGATTTATCATCATAAAAATCATTACAATTATTAAAACAACAAACCATCTCTTACCAACTTTTTGACTTCTAATATTTTGGAAAAAAGCAGAGCCATGCTTCAGTGTGAAATGACAGGTCCAAAATTAATATTTCAACTCAAAACTAATATAGTTTCATTTTAGCATAAATTTTCAAGCTGAGTCTTATGCTGACATTGTTAAAGTAGCTTTTTTTATTTTGTGAAAGAAAAAAAACTAAATTTGTATTTATTAATTTAAACAACACAGGTCGCTCCTGTTTATGTGACGGTTTCATTTCATAATAAATGATAGTGCCAAGGTTTCAATCACTCTGTTGGAGTGTGCAGACAAAACTCAAATGAAAAAGTAAAAAAAAGAAAGACTTCCTGTTTTTTCTTTTTCACTTCTCAAACAGGAAACCATCTGTCAGACTTCAGTGGGCGAAAAAGATGACAGTAATAATTATAACTGAAGCAGGTAAGATTTTATTCCACATTTTTATGATTTAACCTGAATTTCTGAACACTCTGATGAAAGTGTTTTGTTTTTCGATGCAGGTTTTGTGGCTTAAGTGACTGAATTACTGAACTTGTGCACACAGGCTGAGATGACAGAGTTTTTCTATTTGACAGGATCTTTAAGGAAACAATGAAAGACCAGAAAAATGGAGCAAGAAATTGTTGCTGATAAAATAGATGGGGTCCTTCAAGGTAAGAAGAACATTTCTTTCATTTTGGGGGTAAGAACTGGACTCAGAACCTCCAAACAGGATCAAAAAAGCTGACATGTAAGAGTTTTGTTTGAGAATTTCAAACATTTGAATGACGCAGCACATTTAGCCCACTGAGGTAATACAGTGGATTAAAACATAAAGAAATAAAACAATAAATATATCAAAAGTACACTACGGAAATTTGCATTTTGCGTAAGTGTAAATGCTGAATATTTGCTAAAAATAGTAGTAAAAGCTGAAAATCTGAAGCACAGTTTTTTTTTCAGAGTCAGTTTCTTCACTTCAGGCAACAGTTCATCAYTTCCAGCCCACCTTCTCGGCTCAGAGTGGGGGCAGTGTGGTCGCTCCCTCCATCATCGGTTCTTCCATCGGCTGCATCAACATCAGCGTGCAGACAGTTCAAGGTACTGAGATGTAAAATAAACAGAAGTGAGTTCACTTGTGACCCTAAACTGCCTTCCTCATTCAGACTAATGCATCTTAAAGACCTTTTATTGCCTCGTATTGCTGAGAGTATTCCCTGTCAGCATCCCCAGAATTAAAGCTAAACAAGTGGAGGCAGAATTCTGTTTTTATTCTCCACTAATCTGGAACGAACTCCCTGAAAACTTGCAAACGTGATAAAAGAGAAAGCAAATATAAATGTAAAAGTAACTGAAATTAAAAAATAAAATACAATAGATTCAGAATAGGGATGATGGAAAGATACATTTCAGTTAAAGGTATGTTTATGGAAGAGTCTCGATAGTGAAATCAAACAAATCTAAATATTTTCATGCATTTAGAAGAAATTTGAAAATCATTAYGATGAAGTGAATAAAGCTGATGTTTTGTTTTGTATTCTCTGTGTTTGAAATACAGCTGTCAGTGATTTGAGATGAATATCTATTTTTATGTGAAAAGGAGACAGATATAAGTTTATACTTCCTTCTGCTCCTTTTCAATCATGTTTTTTTAGTTTTATGTGAACTATTCATATTTATTATTGAGAGAATTAAAAAATAAAATGAAAGAAAACAAAATAAAAACTAAAAACTATGGGGATGCAAAAACTGAGTTCTTTTAAATCAAGATTAAAACAAGTTTGTTTTGAGTTGTCCTGATGCATCTCAGTAATCCAGGTAAAAAATCAAAAGGAAAAAAAATTGTATAGGTCCTCTGGACGGGTTCTTCTTTAATGAAACGTTTCCAAACCAGTGGTTATTCCTTATGTTGCGGGTGTTTCGGAGAAACTGAGACGTTTATTTTCTAAACATGATGTCCCAGTGGCTTTCAAACCCCAAAACACATTACGGCAAAGGCTGGTTCACCCCAAAGATCCGGTGCCCCGGCACAAACAGAGCAATGTTGTATATGCTGTTAAGTGCCAGGAGGACTGCGACCAGTTATACATCGGGGAAACAAAGCAACCACTGTTCAAAAGAATGTCCCAACACAGACGAGCTAATTCTAGTGGCCAGAACTCTGCAGTTTTCACTCATTTACAGGCCAGCRGTCACTCTTTCAGAGATGAGGATGTTCTCATTCTTGATAGAGAGGAACGTTGGTTTGTGAGAGGAGTAAAAGAAGCCATTTTTGTAAAGAAAGACCGTCCATCATTAAACAGAGGTGGGGGCCTCCGTTTTCAGCTGTCCCCCTCCTACAGCGCTGCCATTGCCAGTATCACTCCACCCTCTGTTAACAATAGGTATTAATTAAGGTGAACGATGGCCATGTGATGTGAGTATCAGTCACCTGTGAACCATGGCCATGTGATGTGGGTATCAGTCACCTGTGAACCATAGTCATGTGATGTGAGTATCAGTCACCTGGAGGCAGGACTTAAAAGCCTGCATTTTGCCTGAAACTCTCAGACTGAAGAAGTCTCTTGGAAGAGAGACGAAATGTTTCATTAAAGAAGAACCCGTCCAGAGGACCTATACAATTTTTTTTCCTTTTGAAGTTTGTTTAGAGTTGCCTTTGTTCTGTTTGAAACATAAACTAAACCGTCATTATTTTAGTTTGCAGTCCAACTTTTCTTTCCTCTCCTTTATTGTGTCACTGTGATGTACTTCTTTTTTATGTTTTCATCATGTAAAGCACTTTGAATTGCCTTGTGAATTGCCTACGGTGGCCCAGAGGTGTCAGCACAAATACAAAAGCCACAACACATAGTTGAAAACATCAGTTACAAAAATTGATCAAAATGACTTTAAACAACCTCTTTTCTCAATWTATAATTATATATTAGTAAAACTGTGATATGAAAATGTTATGATACATATTACTTGAACGTCAGGCCTTGATTTAAATCAGTGGTCCCCAAACATTTCAGCTTTTGACCCACAAATTAACTGAGGTGAGTAGAGTACCTATAGCACTACTTCAACATACTTTTACTCAAGTAAAAGTAAAACGTGTCCATCTGAGAAATAAGAGTAAAAAAGTATTTGGTAAAAATCAAGTCATCAATCACTCAAAATTTAAAAAGACATCATCAGATGGACCAAAAAATATATATATGTGGAAATTTTTGTGTTTTATCTACCAAAATCAAAATAAATCATATAAATAACATAACTACAAAATAATAAATTCAGGCAAAAGAAACACTTTTCCAAATCAGTTTATTTCATTATAAAATTTATGAATTCAACAAAAATTGCAGCTGTGTCTGCATCTGGTGAATTTTTGGTAAAAACAACCTTGTTTTTCATTCACTGAAGTTACTCACAGTGGGTAGAGTTTCCAGACATTTTACTCAAGTAAGAATATTTCATAATAAAATTACTCGGGTAAAAGTAAAAAGTACAGTGTAATAAAAATACTCATAAAGGCACATTTTTTTTCAAAAAAGTTGTTCAAGAAAATGCAACTGAGTAAATACTTACAACCCAACTTTGCAAACTAGCAGCAGCAGAATGTGTCCTCAACTACTTTTGACTTTTGACTGTTAAACATCAGGTTAAATAAACATGGGCATATGCAGCTACTTTATCCATTTTTAAGTACACTAACCTCACTCTTTTGTAATAACTAATGCAAAAAAAATGTTGTTAGTCACCGTTTTAAATGTAATTATTTCTGAAAATCTTTTCAAGACCCCACCCCGATGTTTCAGGACCCAAAGTTTGGGAAACACTGATTTAAAGTATCTGTTTTTGATTATTTAAAGCAGATAATACTTATCTGGTCAGAAGGAATGCAACTAATCCAGTTGTCACAACTACACTGTAAACTTGCAAAGGGATAAAATTGCTTTTATTTTATCTGTCCTGAAACATAAATGTTGGTGGAATTAAAAAGCTAAAATGGATTTGGAGTTATTCTGAGCTTTCATTTTCTTTTGTTTCAGGATTAAGAGATCATTTGAAAGATGTGTCTGATCAAAACGGAACAAGCAGTTTCTCCATTCGACATCCCCAAAGTGAGTACTTCCTCTCTACTACCATGGGAAAGTTACCATTTGAAAAAACCAAATTATTGCTCAATATTAAAAAAAGCAACTCTAAACTACGAYTCTGCTCTGCCTTCCTCAGATAAAATTGCCGAGTGTCAACAGAAACTGAAAGCAGCTCTGAAGAGGAAGTTCAGTCACTTGCACGACGGGATAACGACAGATGCAAATAAGATATCGTTGAATCAAATCTACACAGAGCTCTACATCACCGAGGGGGGGAGTGGGGACGTCAACAAGGAGCATGAAGTGAGGCAGATCGAGAAGGTGTCGAAGAAATGTGTGACCCAGGACAAATCCATCCACTGCAGCCARCTGTTTGTTCCTCAGCCTGGTAGAGAGCGGCCGATAAGAACTGTGGTCACAAGGGGGGTGGCTGGGATTGGGAAAACGGTATCAGCCAACAAATTTACTCTGGACTGGGCAGAGGACAGGGGGAACACAGACCTGGAGTTCGTGTTCCCGCTTTCCTTCCGAGAGCTGAATCTGATGAGAAAGAAAAGCTTCAGCCTCGTGGAGCTGCTCTGCGTCTTTTTCCCCGAAATAAAAGACGCGGGAGTCTTTACCAGCTCTCAAAACAAAACGCTCTTCATCCTGGACGGCCTGGACGAGAGCCGTCTGTATTTGGACTTCAGCAAATGTGAAATATTATCAGACGTGACGCAGCCAACGTCCATCGCTGTCATCCTGACCAACCTGATCAGGGGACGACTGCTCCCACTGGCTCTAGTCTGGATCACGTCTCGCCCCGTGGCCTCCGGCCAGATCCCTGTGGAGTACATCGATCTGGTCACTGAAGTGCGAGGGTTTGACAACCTTCAAAAAGACGAGTACTTCAGGAGGAAAATTAGCGACACGAGCTTGGCAAGCCGGGTGATAGCGCACGTGAAATCCTGCCGCAGTCTYCACATCATGTGCCACATACCGGTCTTCTGCTGGATGGCGGCGAGCGTTCTCGAGAAGAAGCTGGCGACAAAAGACAGCAAGGAGACGCCCAAGACTCTCACGCAGATGTACATCCACTTCCTGTCTTTGTTCGTGGACACCATGAAGCAGAGCCTCTTAGGAAGAAGGAAGTCCAATGCTGACTGTGTGAGAGCTAACCTCCTGGCGTTGGGTAAACTGGCTTTCAAAGAGCTCGAGAAGGGCCACCTGATCTTCTACGAGAGCGACCTCATCCTTAACGGCATCGATGTCTCTCGGGCGTCCACGTTTTCCGGAATCTACACGCARCTCTTCAACGAGGAGATGGCGCTGTGTGAGGAGAAGATGTTCTGCTTCGTGCACCTGAGCGTTCAGGAGTTCTTTGCGGCGTTGTACGTCTACCTCACCTTCCACAACGAAAACACCAACGTCCTCGTCAAGAAGTCGTCCGTTTCGCGCCGCCTCCTCTCCAGGGAGTTGTCAGAGCTCATCCTCTACAAAGAAGCCGTGGAAAAGGCGCTGCTGTGTGAAAATGGACATTTTGACATCTTCCTTCGCTTCCTGTTGGGCCTGTCGCTCGAGACCAACCAGGCGCTGCTGAAACACCTGATGAGCAGCAACAGAACACACCAGAAGACAAGAACTGAAATCATCAAACACATAAAGGAGAGGATCAAGGGTAGCCAGTCCGCAGACCGCTGCCTCAATCTGTTCCACTGTCTGAATGAGCTGAACGATCACTCGCTCGTGGAGGAGATCCAGAGCTACTTCAGCTCAGGCATGCTGAACAGAACCAACCTTTCTCCTGCCCAGTGGGCCACACTGGTCTTTGTCTTACTGACCTCTGAGGAAGAACTCAACGTGTTTGACCTGGGGAACTACGCCAGGTCAGAGGAGGGGCTTCTGAGACTGCTGCCTGTGGTGAAAACAGTCCAAGTGGCAAAGTAAGTCCTTGAAACGGCGCCTCATACGGAGCTACTTCAAGGTTTTTAACCTCTGGAAATAAAACTGCTTTAACACAAGCTGAAACATGTCTTAAAAACTGAACCAAAATCATTTCCAAACATTTTATATCATCATTTAGCTGTAAATGAAATAATGTTTTTCTATTACTCTAAAAAAAAACAGAGGTAAAGGATTTCTTGGAAAACAGTTATGTCAGCTGGTTCAACACATAAATGCTTAAAGTAAATGTGTTACTCAATTCGTCCTGATGCATCTCAGTAATCCAGGTAGAAAAAAATCAAAAAGAAAAAATAAGTAGGTCCTCTGGATGGGTTCTTCTTTAGTGAAACGTTTCGTCTCTCCTCCAAGAGACCTCTTCAGTCTGATGAGTTTCAGGTGAACTCAACCTTATAAGCACTGCCTCCACATGGACAAACAGGTTAGTCACATGCAAAAGAGGGCCAACGCCTAAAAATAGGTTTGATTAGCTCTATTTAGTCACATGCAAAAAAGGGCCATCGCCTAACAATAGGCTTGATTAGCTCTATTTAGTCACATGCAAAAGGGGGCCATCGCCTAACAATAGGCTTGATTAGCTCTATTTAGTCATATGCAAAAAAGGGCCATCGCCTAACAATAGGCTTGATTAGCGTTACTGTTCATAGAAGGTCATGTGCCCCGTCACCTGAGTTATTGGTTTGGACGCTTCGGCTGTGGTTCAGTGTGGTTTTGTCTCTTTAAAGAGAGACAAAAACAAGGGGACGTCGAGCCCCGCTTGGACTCACTAAATACACGACACCAAAGTACCACAGCATCCAAACAAATAAGTCAGGTGATGGGGCACATGACCCTCTATGAACAATAGAGCTAATCAAGCCTATTGTTAGGCGATGGCCCTCTTTTGCATATGACTAACCTGTTTGTCCATGTGGAGGCAGTGCTTATAAGGCTGAGTTCACCTGAAACTCATCAGACTGAAGAAATCTCTTGGAGGAGAGACGAAATGTTTCACTAAAGAAGAACCGATCCAGAGGACCTACAGTTGTGGTCAAAAGTTTACATACACTTGTAAA
>NW_013952441.1:2420267-2425329 GCF_001266775.1 Austrofundulus limnaeus | reverse complement strand
CATAAAAAGTCCATTAAAAGAACAAAGTAAATCAATTACTGAATGAAAAAGGTGCAGAAAAAAAGAAAGAAATCTTATAATATCTGCCCCTACACTCCAGTAAAACAAACCAAAAAACAATTATTCCCATGACATTTAAAGGTTAAAATGGCACTAAATTATTTTTAATCAGCAGAAGGTCTTTGAGGAAGTCCTTGCACATTTTTCTCCCCTGTAAAGGGTCCCCAGACCCCAAAATTTGAGAAGTCCTGTTTGAGGCTATCTTGAAAGCTGCCATATTGGATCAAAGTAAAAGTTTTCCGATGGGAAGGGGGTCGTGTAGCGTGTCAMAGAAAGACAGAATTGTCTCAGAAATGGATTGTTGCAATCAAATATGCAATATGTCTTGTGGTTTAGAAATTATGTTGTTTCATCACAGGTGTGTGTGTGTTTAGAACACTGAACGTGTCAGATAACTGTGCACCACAGGCAATGTTCCCATTTGGGATTGCAATTTTCTGTGCTTTCATTTGGTTGAAGACGTTTCTAGAAACAGTCAGGTTTGTAAGAAAATGTTTAAAAACGACAAATTATTTTTTGGAAAAGCTATGTTTTTGTGTGAATGAGGCCTGAATCGAACTGTTCTAACTCTTCTAACTGAAGGACATGATTAAATTGGATGAACAACCCTTAATGCTGATTATAATTTGATTGCATTTAAATTAAATGGATTGACTGTGACCTTATAAATGTTGCTCTTGCTWCTTGTTTGCTGTAGCTTGAATGCCTGTAACCTCACGGTGACGTGCTGTGAAAACCTGTCCAATGGCATCCGCTCGTCCCAAATCAGGGAGCTGGACCTGAGCAACAACAACCTGACAGACGCAGGACTGAAGCAGCTCTCTGATGGACTGAAGACCAGCAAACTGGAGACACTCAGGTCAACGTGACCTCTGCTCCACACACAATACCCTCCAAGCGACTTGCTCTTGTTTTTACATTATTTTCTGTTTATTYAGACTTAAAACCTGCAACCTGACAGAGGACAGCTCCGACACCCTGGCGTCAGTCATCAGCTCTACCTGCTGCCAGCTCAGAGTCCTGGATCTCACAGAYAACGACTTTCAGGATGCAGGAGTCAGAACCTTTTCTACTGCTCTAGGAAGTCCTCACTGTAAACTGGAACAACTCGTGTATGTCCAGTTGTTTTTACTAGTTTTAGTTTTAGCTTCCTGTGTACTGTATGTATTAGCATAGTTTATTTCTTTGTTGTAACAATGCTTCTTGGTAATAAATCTTATATAAGGCACCTGATTGGCATCACCTGGAGATACCAGAAACTCAAAACAAGTGTCAATCACAACAACAGCTGTTAGGCAGAGAAAATTTGGCAAATTTTTCTTATGTGCAATCAGCTCTACTGCTCATCCCACAAATGCATGTTCCTTACAAATGTGGCACCATTTACTGTAAAAGGGAAATTACCGGTTTAAGATAGATAAGGTTTATTGCCAAGAAAAAATCTAACGAATGCAAATTTCTTCACTTTTTATGCCATTAATTTTACAAACTACATCTACATACTTTGTACCATTTTAGCCAATCATTTATCAAAATGTTCTTCAAAATTTTCCTGATTATTCTAACTATTACTAAGCTCTTGTTACTGTCAGTTTACAACATTTTGCTACTTTTGTCTTGTAGCTGGTGTTTTTTTTAGCTTTTAGCCAGTGTTATGCTGCTTTTTACAGTTTCAGCTTCTTTCGTAAAGTCATTCTAGCTGCATTTGCACAGAAAATGTAATTTCTCTCTGATCATCTCAGTGCATATTCAGATAAAAAAAAACATGTCCTCCTTATTTTAAAGTTTGTGTGGGTGTAGAGTCTCTGAAGAGGGCTGCACTTTCCTGGCCTCTGCACTGAACTCATCCCACCTCAGAAAACTGGACCTGAGCTTCAACCACCCAGGAGACTCAGGCCTGATGCTGCTGACGGCTTTGCTGGAGGACCCTCACTGCACTCTGGATTCACTCAGGTAGTGACGATGGTGATTTGAACCTGAACTGTCATCTGATCTGTCTAATCAGGGCCGGCCCCATGGTATAGGCAGTGTAGGCAAATGCTAAAGGTCTAGAACAAGAAGATCTYTAAAGTGGCAATATCATGTAAAATCAACTTTTTTGAGTTTTATATCATGTTATAATGGTATACTCTCATAAAGAACATGTCCAAAACCTTGCTTTGACTCATTCATGCATGTTTGAGAAATCCTGCAGCGTTTTTAGGAAGAAATGCTGAGGAGCAAAACGACAGGTGGGGACCAGAAGCGCCTTTTGGAACCAGAAACGCCCCTGGGACATGTATTTAAGCCAAACTTCCTCATGGCAGAGCGTACCCCCCCTCCCCACACACCTCGCCCATGACTCCTGCAGGCTCTCGGGTGAAAGTGAAAGTGAAACTTAACTGTCTGCTGAGCTCTCAACATTAGTTCTCACTCAGTGAAGCTCTTTTCAGATTAAAAATACCTTTGAGGAAATGTATTTTCAGATGCCAAGTAAACTGCATCATAGCACACGTGCAAAGCCCCTCGTGCACGCTACCCCCCCACCCCAGGCACTGAATGGGACAGGACAGAAGCAGAAGGAGGTTCTTAAAGAGACAGAGGCAGACAGTTTAAACATAAAAACAGCATTTCAATAACAACTAAAGGTGACATAGTTACTTTATTATTGTATTGTATTTAAATATATGCCAGAAAAACACATAACATTGCCCCTTTAAGACAGAGCTTAGCTGTTAGCTTGTTAGAAGAGAGATTTTAGATATTAGAATGTGGGAAACATTTGATTTTTGGTGTGTTTTGTGTTAGTGTGGAGCAGTGTGGTGAATCTAGGATCCTGCCTGGTCCAAAGAAATGTGAGTAACCAAATTATTGTCTGTTTTTTTATTTTATTTATTTGAACACAATYAATTTTCTTTTATCTGACTCATCAGACGCCAACAAACTGACCCTGGACCCAAACACGGCACACGCAGATCTGTCTCTGTCGGAGGGGAACAGGAAGGCAAYACGTTGGACCAAGCAGCCGTGTCCCTATCACCCGGACAGGTTCGATTTCAGGACTCAGGTGTTGTGTAAGGAGGGGCTGGAGGGTCGGTGCTACTGGGAGACAGWGTGGAGCGGGAGGGGCACCGTGGGAGTGACCTACAGACGGATTTGCAGGAAGGGGGAAGGTTCTGACTGCTGGTTGGGCAGGAATGACGTCTCCTGGGGTCTGAGCTACACCACAGACGGTTACAGGGTCCTGCACGGAGGCACGAATGAGGTCGTTCCTGYCTCACCCAGCTCTAATAGAGTAGGRGTTTACCTCGACTGGCCCTCAGGAACCCTGTCCTTCTACAGGGTCTCTAGTGGTGAGCTCACCCTTCTCCACACTTTCCACACCACCTTCACTGAGCCGGTGTATCCTGGCTTCCACCTGGCCTGGGTGGACTCCACCATACAGTTATGCTGATATAAACACATTCTGAGACCCTGAAGCTGTGACTCTGAGCCTCATATTTGAAATAAACTTCTTCTTATTTATTTATTTTAATATAAACTCACACCACAAAGACAAAAAGGGCTACAACTAAGTCCTTTTTACCAATAATATGGTAAGATTTATTATGGCAGTAGCCGAGAATCATTCTCAACACTTTGAGAATAATGGATCATGTGAGATTTGTTTTTTTTTAAAAACTTTACTAAACTTCCTGTCACACTATATTATTTTAGACAACTTATGCTAATTTATGAATTTTTTAATGTCTAAGTTACTAATAAAAGTCATACATTTGACCACGTTGTTAGCATCACAGTATGTGTACACGCCTAAAACTGGCTTCTATTTAATTTTTAAATTCCATCTTTAACATAGCACTTAATTAAATCCAAGTGGTGACTTTTTTTGGTCCAGGCAGTGTAGATGTCTTTAAAAAATTTCACAAGTTGTCTAAAACGTTATCGTGTGACAGGGCTTTAACAATTACCAACTGTATGTTTGTTAGTAAAATACCCCATGGAGCACTACATAAATTTTAATAAAACTTTCAGAAATTAATAATTGAATTTACAATTAATTGACAGTTTTGGYATCGACTAGATTCAAGATAGCTGCCAGGGCTAATTAACATTATACATTAACATTAACCAAMACAAAAATGACTTCTATTGTTTAATCAAAACAGCTACAACTTTATTTCTCAATAAGATGATCTGGGTTTAAAACTTCTGATCTGAAATGTGGTGAACATCAAATGATCATTGAAGTTTGATTTTAGTCATGATGCTTTAATCAGTCCAGGAACAACATAAGCTGCCAAATACACCTTCTTATATTTTCTTTCTGCATATAGATACTGATAAAACGTCTTTTCTGTAAAATCATTGTTTCCTCCATGTGGTACCTTTGTAAACCATTTTATGTGTTTTTTTATGTAATATTGTCAGATCTGAAGATGGCTTCCAATCTTTTGCYATGTAAAGAATTGTACAGATGAATTTTGTGATCCCGTTTTTAACGTTTTATTTTATTTATACATTGTTGCTTCATATTGTTCACAATTTTTATTTGTCTGTTGACAAACTTTATGAAATTTTGTACATAAAAATGTTTTTGTAAGCTCCAGCCTCGGGATATTGGTTTGTTTCAGATCATTATTGACTTTGTGAACCTTAAATATTACCTGGTCTCATTCAGACTGTATTTGTCCAACAGCTTTCTGATGTTTCTAGTTGGAGTGAGATGGAGGATGATTCCTGAAGAGGGAACAGGTCAAAACCAGAGGTTCTCAAACTGGGGTCCCTGGAACCCCAGGAGCACATGAGCTTTTGCTTGTGGGTCCTCCAAAAAATTTTGCAATAAATTGTTAATTTTGTCATACCATTTAAAAAAGTGCAAATACATAAGAGGAACAATGCACCAGTAAAAAAAACCAACCAAACAAAGCTAATTATTACCATGGTGTTTAAAGGCACAGTGTGTGGGATTTGTTGTTTTCAGTGACATCTAGTGGTTGAATCATCCTCCCTGGTCCTCGCC
>NW_013952441.1:2392448-2419188 GCF_001266775.1 Austrofundulus limnaeus | reverse complement strand
GAGGAAGCGTGTGCAGGAAAGAGATCACGCAATAAATCCTGTGATAAATGTGGAAAGGCAAAATAATTAATTCTGATGAATATGGACTCCAAACACAGTTGAAAAAGAATCACTGTTGTCTTTTTGAAATATCATGTGAGTACATGCTGCACCTTACATGTTGCCTGCTGCCTATAACGAAACATTCTGACAGAATTTGTGTAGAAATATATCCATATATTAGTTATTATAGCTAGGATTTCAACAAAATTAGTCTGTCTCTGGAGAAATATTCTGAAAATATGGATGGTTTTCTTGTTCCTGTTGGTCCGATGTGATCTTTGTAGATCGACTCCGGAGCAGCTTCGGCAAAAATAGGATTCAATCTAAATATGGTGGGTCGCCATTCACTCACCGCCACCGTATGGAGCCAGTGTAAATACACTCATTTATTATAATGGTTGCATATTTACTGTGGAGGTCAGACCGGACCAGATCGAAACCACATCTAGTGTAAATTAGTGGTTACACTCAAAAAACAGATTGTTGGATTTGCTCGACCAAGTTACGTCAACAATTTCCACTCGACTGAGTTGAGTGGAAATTGTTGACATAACATAGATAAGAAAATCCAACAATCTGTTTTTTTGAGTGTATCTTCAAAACGCAGTCATTTCTAAATGGTTACACACTTTGCTTTAAAATTTATTTTAAAAAGAACACACTTGGTTCCTTTAATATTCATTGCTGATCCTAAAGAYCTACATGTAAAATTCAATCAATTTCTTATATAATTAAACACCTGTTTAATTATTACTGAAACATTTTTGTATCAATAAGTAAAGTCTCGAGTGTAACTGCAGAAAGAATGAGTTTTGAAAAGAATATGAGCTGGTTTGAGTTATTCATAGAAAAATCACAGCKTCGCATAAAATGATTTCCCATTAATCTGAACTAAAACCAGAAAAATTCCATCTGGTCAACGAGGCAAAAGTTTGTGCAACACTCACAATTTTCAGCCTGTCTTCTACAAACAGAAACTAAAACAAGTGTTTCATAATTCAGGAAAAAAAAGTTTTTGGAGACACGATTTAAAAATGTGACCTCAAAGCATTTTAGCAAATAATCAAACTTCTACTTCAGTGAACGTCACAAACAGGAGAATCAAAATGTGCGGTTTTTACTTTCAACAATTGTTTTATTAGCAGTCCCAAGAGGCAATGGGGAGAAAACTTTTTTTTAAAAGAAAAACAAAAATAATTCAGTTTACAGTCATGAATCAGTGAACGTAAAGACGGAACAGAGGGCTGCAGACACACCAAACACTAAAACAGAACTGATAAATGAGCTCAATCAAGGGTGGTTTTATGTTGTTTGTATGTTGGCTGATCCCTCTGTTCCTCGCGAGAAATTCACCAGGACCGACCCCACATTCACACACGTCACACGCACAAACATATCAAAATCCCCGTCCTTCCTCTGTTTTAGTAAAGTGTATATTTTGGCTGTTTGTGACACAGAACACACAGCTGCTCAGGCATGTCTTTAAAATTGTTATTTCCTTTTCATTCTGTACAAATTTCATCTTTTATTTACACACCGAACAGCTTTCACCACTCCTCAGTGTGAAGACAGCTGCTTCTCTTTCATCTGCTCCCATTCTGTGCCGTTTTATTTCATATTTCGACTGGAAATGTCCTCTTTCATACAAATGTGTGATTAATATAAAGTCTGCAGCAGGACACGTCGAGGATCCGCGCCTCAGAAATTGTCCTCCACTCTGCTGTGCTGCAAATAAAACAGTCCAAAGTGCACATCTGGCTCAGAACAGTTCAGAAATCGGAGCCAGATGTCGGCTTCATTTATTAAAGCAGACTTAAACAAATCCCGTTTGACTTAATTTGTCTTAAAACAGCTTTATTTTCAGTTTATTCCAACCATTTAAAACAAATATGTGACTTTTATAGGTACGGTTTAAATATTTTCTCAATTTCCCCCCCCGGCTCGAGCTACACCTAAATCCAGATGTTTGCACCTGGATAAACTGCGGCGGATTAAAAACGGGGCAAGATGGCGGCTAATCCTCTGACATGTGAAAACATTATGGATGATTGAAGCAGCGTGGGGGGAGGGTTCTAAGGCCATGATTAAGGTGGGTAAAAGAAATCTAGAACAGCATTTCATTTGTTTATACATAGATGTCTGTCACTGAATCAGAACTCAATTATAGAAAAATGTTTGCTCCCCCACCCCCCAACAAAAACAACAAAGTAATAACCTTTCAGTGCTAGAGATACAGACAGTACATCAGCTTCCTCCTTCACTTTGTCTGTTGCATACATATTTGTTTACTTGTTTATGTACATGACCCTTCCCTGTCAGTTTTGCTCTTTGCTGTGTCGGAGCTGCAGATCTGAGGCTTCACTAATGTCACATCCTCATCTCCAAACACTCCCCATCACACACACGTGATGTGATCTGCGAGCTGGTCTCTGGTGCTCAGCTGACAGACAGTAAGAAGAGTTTTAGTTTATATGATTAAACAAAAAAACAACAACTGGAGGGAGAGGGGCGACAGGTGACCGAGGCCGGGGTTTGGGGAACGGGCGAGGGGCTTAAAAGGTGGAGGGTCTAGCTGAGAAGCTGCCGGATCTCCTTGTGCATGTGACACAGGAAGTCCACGTACGACGCTCCCCCGCTGGCGCTCTTGTCCTCCACTAAGAAGTGCCTGAATATCAGCTCGGTCCGGTCTTCCTGTTTCACCACCATCAGCTGAAAAACAAGAAGAGGCGACGTGAGCAGAGCAGSGTTTCTGGGCTTCACCAGTAAAAGTAAACAAAGAACTCTCTGTCTGACACAGATGTGACACAAGATTCATCAAAATCATGAATATGGCTGTAAAAAATGCTTCAGCTCAAGTTTATTTCTTTTTTAAGTGATTATTTCATTTTCAGGACAGGTTTCATAACTGCATTTTTTTAAGAACAGAATTGGGTGAAATTTTAAATCTGACCCTAATTCAATAAAATTACTCCACAACCGAAACACGAGCAAACCACACGCAACACCTGACCGCCTAAATGATGGGGTTTAAATCCTGAGACGATAGTTAGGCTGATTTTATATCAGCTGCAGTCGCTCAGATTGTTTAATTAGATAAATGTGGAATTAAAAAAATAACATTGTTTTAGAAAAATAAGATGAATACATGAACCAAACTCTGATTATAAAATCTGATTCTACTTGAGTATAAATATTAGGAAACCATTCTAAAACTGTTAATTTTTAGTTTTTTAGTAAAGCAAAACAGAAAAAGTTCTGAATTTTAGGAAAGTTAAAAATTCTAGCTAACTGACAATTTTAAACAGTTCTGCAGATTTTCAGTAAATATACTGCCCCCATGCTGTCAAATAAACAGTTTTAAACTTTTAATGATAGTTTTTTAATGAAAACATTTATTTTCCAAATAAATTCAGCATTTTTATGTATTTTGGTACTTTTTTTTTTTTTTAAAGGTGGCTAATTTTTGGGGTATTTTAAAGATATATAAAATCAATTTTTTACAAATTTAAGAAGGGAGAAGTTTTAGGAGATGTGGGAATTTGGGTTGGGCGATATTGTCAAAAAAATTATCACCATTAATTGTAGTATTTAGCCCATAACGATTAATATGGTGATTAATCCCCTGGAGTCCCTGGACACCTGCATGCCCTAATCACATGACCAATTTAAATCASTCTAATGGGAAAGATTTGCTCTCCATAAAAATCTGTTGCAAACTGTTTCAAAAGTACAGACTTCAGGWTAAACRTCAATTTTTAAATTGTGTTGATAGACCAGGTAAAACCAAAGTTATTATAAATAAATTATAGAACTTTTTGTAAAAATGTTTATGTTTGAAATGAAGAGCAGCATCGAGTGGACTGCATTAACCGTATTAATCATCAAGCGCCAAAAAATATTCGATTAAAAATTTCCTGATGATTAATTGCACACCAGAGGGTTTTGCCCAACCCTAGTGAGAATTWAAAAAATAAGTAAATAAAAAGCACAAGCTTGCCTTCATGTAGCGTGAGCGCTGCGCTCTGAAGGAGTCGATGATCTCTCTGAGTCTCTGTGAGAACGGGTTGTCCAGAACAGGCAGGTTTGTCTGAAACAACAACAACATTCAGAAAGAATAAACATTTCCAAACGTTCACAACGCTGCCGGATTACAACCAAACATGAATGCCTTTCCATTAAATAAKCCAGGTTCAGTTTTCCTCTCACCATGCTCGAGTCCACCTGGCTGAAGCTCGGCGTGCCGAAGATGTTGAGGAGCAGCTCCTGTTGGACGCTGGCCCCCACCCACAGGAAGAGGTGGAGCCCCGTCTCCATCAGGTAAACTCCGCCTTTCGACAGCCTCTCTTCAGAGTCTCTCACTGCTACCGGCAAAGAGCTGCTGTCCAATTTGACCTGAAACAATTAAGAGGAGAAGACAAACTGGGGGTCAACACTTTGATCAAACTCTTCTAGAGAGAATTACAGATTTACACCTGAAGTGAGACGTTCGACCCACGACGATTCTTTCCTTCTTCTATTCTTATAACTTTAGGTTCTTTTATCACTAATGTCAATCATAAATACTTCCATTAAGAACATATTTATCAACTCATTTGAGTTTTCAACTCCCAGACAGATTGTAAGAGTTTATAAGTAAAAGTACAAATCCAGTCAGAGAAGAGGATAGAATAGAAATACAATAGAAAGCCTTTATTGTCATTACACGTGCGCAGAACTAGATTAAAGCCACTCCCACGGCAGAGCAAATACACATTAAAAGAAATAGAATAAAAGAATAAAATGTGCTAAATATGCCCAAAAACATCTGCACGTATATCTTTCCGTGGCTGTGTTTGACGTCTCACCAGAGGCAGCAGGCGGGGGTAGAAGAAGACGTGGGTTTCTGCGACGTCCATGCAGCTGATCAGCTGCCTGAGGTAAGCCCTGTCGTCCAATGAGACGTCAGCTCCAGGCAGCAGGATGTCGCTCTTCAGCACGCAGTTCAGATAGACAGGAAGCAGCTTCATGCACTCAGGCAGGATGAGCTGTAAGAATGCAAAAAACAAACACGTGAAGTGTGAAAATACAATGAAGCAAACTACCAGGAATCTAATATCAAAAGCTTATATTATAAAACTATATTGTCCCATTAAATTTAAACTTTAAAACTGGATATTTGCTGAAGCTTTCAGTACCTGACCAGCAGATGAAGGACTCGCACAGTTCTTCCTGTAGCAAGCCAGGATCTGAGCACACTGGTTGACCAGAGTGTCTCTCACTGCCTTGGTGGGGTTGTTCAGAATGCCCCGGAAAGCTGCGAATCACAAAAACCACACGAGAATTACATTATACTGTGAACAGAAAAGTCAACAAGCTATCAGCTGTGGTTTTTGCACTAAACGCTAAAAACATACCGTATTTGGCCAAGTAGTTGATGATTGTGTCCGTCTCACAGTTGCGGTAGAGGTCAGCCAGCTGGGAGCAGCAGTTGACAGCCATGTTGTGGACACGGAGGCGCCTCTGACCGCTGCAGCTCGTGTATAGCACGGCACACTGCAGCAAACCAGAGAATAGATTTCAGATTTTGACTCCACTAACTTAATTTTATGCCCGTTTGAAGGAGTATACCACTTTACTTTATAGTAAAATGTGCTCACCTGCATGAGTGCCCCCGTCTCTTCGCTGAGTTTGTCGTCATGTTTGAACTCGACAGTGATTGCCTTGTCACAATCCAGACCTGCCAGCTCCACATCTGTCGTGTTGCTCATGTAGAACGAGCCGAAGAAGTCTGTCGCTCTGATACCTGATAACAAATAAAGCTTGGTGAATCATTTACCCAGCGCTGGATTAGTTGCGTTTTATGTCGTGATGCAGTTTTCGAGGGGTTAAAAAGTCTCACCCGTGCTTGTTCGCACCCTCATTACGGCATCAAACCCAATTTGTTTCTGAACGTCCCTCCTGAGGTCATTCAGGAATCGCTCTTGATCTGTTTGAGCCTGTGATGAAAACAAAAATTATGAAAATGTTTTTATTTTCTTTGAAGGAACATATGACGCTTTTCTGAGGTGTGTCTCAGATCAACTCGTTTTGAGGCTGTCTCTTTAAATCCAATTTAGCTTCACCGCCCTCCCTTCAAGACCAATCCCTTCTAGGTTGACAAAGAGGTTTACGCCTATATAGCTGCGCAGAAAAAAGTTTTATTTACAAATGAATTACAAGATGTCAACAAGGGGAGACTTGKCCATCCAGCCTTACATGTTGGATCCAGAGTCTGACCCAGAGGAGAATGAAAACCACGAAAATGTAGTTTATTTAGAAGATCCATCACAAATACTGTGATGCAATAGTTCAGAAAATGTCATAAAGAAAAGATATCTACTCAGCACTAGGAACAACTAAATTAAACTTTTCTGCGCTCCTAGAGACGCCAAATCCACAACAAATGCATTAATGGCTAAAAAAGTAAATATGTCCRCTTTAAATCAAACCGATTGATAAAAATCTCCTTCATCAGGTCAAAAATTAACAGTAAAGAGATTGCAGCAGCCGGTTCGGATGTTATCAGTCCATTAAATGGATGTTATTAGCAGTTATCAKTCCCATAGAATGGCTTCAGACTGTCCTGACAGTGCCCCCTAGTGGGTTATCAGTGCCATATACGTTGGAATGCAACAATCTGCTACCGCCRGAGTCCAGTCTACTTTATTGTAGCCCATGTCATTTTCTCTAAAACTAACCTTAGTGGCTTTATGCCTCATATTAACCAGCTGACAGTCTGAAGCCATTCTATGGAACTGATAATGGCTAACAACGTCCATTTAATGGATGATAACATCCAAAGCGGGTGGATTGCAGAGAGTTGTGCTTACCTGAAAATATGTATATTTGTAGATTGAGCCTCCAGTGGAGACAGGAACCACTCCTAACGTGGCAACATCCACATACTGATTGGGGAACAAAAAGAGATCCACACAGCAGCCCTGCGCCACACACTCCTTAGCCAGGTTGTTGTAGAATCCGCTCTGTGGCTGAAAGAGAGACTGGAGAGAAAAAAAAGGTCAGAATGAAACAAAAATCTGAGCTATTATAGATTCTGTCTGTGTTCGTGTTTACCTTCTCCTTGTCTGTTCCAATTAACTTCTTGTCTTCTCTGTTTTTTAGTTTTCCAGGAGCCTCTGCGATGGGCAGGGAGGTGTGAAACACAAACAGCTTCCCTGCACAGTCTGCAGCCTGACGATAACCAGAGACAGCAACGTCAAATCTTCACCCACATGTGGGATCAAACTGTCAAACACTCATTAAGTGACGAGTCAGCCTTTATAATCTGAAAACACTGCGTAGATTTACAAAAGTAATCATTTCACATCAAGTTTAAATATCAGGTTTGGTATTTTTGAGAACTTTAAATAGAAGAGGTCATTAAAAGCTTTCAGGTACACAAAATAAGTAAAATTTTTCACCTTTAAAGCCTCCAGTCCAGCCTGAATGACGGGTCCAAAGACCGTCTCCGTCTCCCTGGTGTCTGCAAACATCTCTGGGATTTGATCCAACAAACTGAAGAGCATAAAACGTGGTGTTATAAAAAAAAGAAATCAATGTGTCCGACTATCGGATCAGTTTCCACCCACCTCTCGATAACTTGTCGGCTTTCGCTCACGTTGACCAGGAAGCCGTCGAGCAGCGGCACAAACATGTCTGACACGTCCGACACCACCAGCATCTGCGGCTGCGCCAGGCTCGACTTTACGTTGTAGAAGTGCAAAACCTTGTTGTAGGTGACGAAACCCACTCGGACCACAGAATCCATCTCGGGGTTTTCCCTGAACGTGAGCAGGAAGCAATGAAAGGAAGGAAAAACAGCAGCATTTTATTTACATTCTGAAAACGTAACGTTTTTCTTTTTGCATCCCCCGTCATCTTTAACACTGAACTCATTCATCTGAACGAGATGTTCCCTCGCTTTTTTCTCATCACTCTTTCATCCAACTTTATGCGATGTTTGTGTGTGAATACCTGGGCAGGTGGTCCAACAGACTCTTGAGTTCGTGGCAGACGATGTTGACCATGCCGCTCTTCACAGCGTTGTAGGACACATCGATGAGGAAGATGAAGGCTGGAGGCTGAGGAGGCTTGTTGTTCTGGTAAAGACAGACATAGACCCATAAACTAACTTTGAAATTTATGAATATTTGAAAGAATTTGTTGACTTAATTTGCTAATTATCTGTTCCAAAACATTTTCATAAAAAGAATTAAAAATTACAGTTTACTGAGGAGATTCAAATTACTTTTGGTGATCAGTCGAAAATACTTCATGGCTGTCAGGAGATACTGGAGTGTAGGAATATGATTTCTATGTATTTAATAAATTTGTTATAAGAGAGATTTTAAAATAATAAACAAGACAAAGGTTGGGGGATTTAGCACATTCTTTGTTTTTAAAACCAACATAATGCAGCAGGCAAGCAGTGTATGACTGAAAGTCTATATAATTTTGAGCTTTACATTTTCTCTACATATTTTCTATGTTACAGTTTATTAACCGTGTAAAAATATTCAACCGTAAAACAAGCAAAACGGGAAACGACTAGAAACAATTAAATAAAATTATTACAAATTATGCTTTTCAAGTTGTTTTATATTAAACATCACTTTTGGTTTATGGAGTAAAATTATGGAACAGTTTGGATGATGATTTGAAAAAATGTTCTACTTTAAAACAATTCAAAATACTTTATAAGGAAAAAATGACCAAGTCTTATACACTTTTGAGTTAATGAGGAGAATGATATATACACTGAAAATTATGGAACAGTTTGGATGATGATTTGAAAAAATGTTCTACTTTAAAACAATTCAAAATACTTTATAAGGAAAAAATGATCAAGTCTTATACACTTTTGAGTTAATGAGGAGAATGATATATAGTTTGAAATTTATATTCTTGATTTAATGTATGTGGCCATGAAAAAAATAAATAGTAATTATTGAGAAAGGAGCAGGTTTTACAAGGTTTTTCTTCTTCCTGCTTCCTTTTCACTCATGTATACCRTTACAAGAAAAATATGTTTTGAATGTTAATGATGAAATTGTTGAATTGACTGAATAAACTTATTGATTGATTGACTTTGTGTTTAACCAATAAACCTCATCTTGTTATAATCTGTCCTGAGGTTAAAATAAAATGACAATAATTAATTTTATCTATTGCAGATTGTACTCTGTACAGAATAAGACTGTTATTTATATCAAGGCTGCACAGTTTTAAGATGTTCTCAAACAATCTCTATTGACCCAGCTGAAAAGTTTCTAARCATTACTAACCCAACTTATAACAACCATGTGATCACACAATGAAATTACAAAACAAAATTTTTTTTAGAACAATTTAAGATGCTGTCACAAAAAAAAAAGTTCAGTTTTGCAGAGAAACCAGCAGTTTYGATCAGAGATCTTACCTTACAATAGTCGACAGTGGCCAGGAACTCGTAGGTGCCCAACGACAGCTCCGGCCTGTCGTAGCTGTCCACCCTCTTGCCGGTGTGGTCCAGATGCTGGAAGTAATGTGGAGGCACTGTGGGAGAAAACCAAGGAAGGGTTAAAGAGAAAAACATATACACATTTTTTTAAGATTAATGCAAACACAAACTCACCCTCTGTGACGCAGCTGCAGAAGCTACACTGGAAGCGGCGACCTCCCTCTATGAACTGCATGTACGGACACATGTAAGCCTTGCATCTGTTGCAGCGGATCGGACCACTCTCTCCATGGTCTACCAGGTAAGGAGGGGTCTGAAACATTGTTTCACAAAGATTGCACATTTATCTGAATTTCACACAGTAAGAAAATTCTAGAAAGAACAAATCCTGGCAGAGCTACTGAAACTAATGAAACTTTATCAGCTAAAAAAAGCATTTTCCTTTCACTGAAACTGTTTTCACCAGATGATGATACWATGATTTGGGTAAAAATGACAAGATCTTATGAAGTCGTGCAAAAAAATCCAGCATCCACAATTTTTTAGATCATCCCCAGAGACTGAACTAATCTTTCACTAAATCTGACTCTGAGTGCACACTGTCAGAGTTAAAGGAGAACAATGAATGACAAAATGTCATGTCTAACAAATAAATATACATTTACAAGAGGAGGGGACGTCCCTTACCTCATCAGGTGGCAGCGTGGCGAGGGGCTTGATGACAGCAGCCAGCGGCACCTGAGACTGCTTGGCCATATCAGATGTGCAGGGCATATTGTAGGCCGTACAGCGAATATACCGGGGACTGGCATTCCCTGAGTACAGACAAGTCTTCCATTAATACAACCAGAGACATTACACCTTTTCCTTATTAAAAACAAACCTGTTTACTCACTTGATTTACATTTTTAAATGTTTACAAGGAATGAATAACATGCAACTGACAGAATCATGATTAAATGTTTTATAAGAAGCTAGAACAAACCTT
Source organism: Austrofundulus limnaeus (assembly GCF_001266775.1). Lineage (NCBI taxonomy): Eukaryota > Metazoa > Chordata > Actinopteri > Cyprinodontiformes > Rivulidae > Austrofundulus > Austrofundulus limnaeus. Next base: position 2,408,701 of record NW_013952441.1, on the reverse strand, counting down.
GATCTTTGACTTGAAAGTTGGTGGTGACCAGTGGCGGGGCCTGACCTCGGACCCCTGTGGTGAACGGCTCAGTGGTTTTAACTTTGTCATCCTCTATTACCTGGATCTAAACATGAGCAGGTGTGAGATTATTGTTGCCTGTCTTAGCTTACAGCACCACAACACATACAGGCAACAACAGATCACATGGTGTCCCAGCCCAGACCTCCGAACATAAGACGGGAACATTCAGGACTTTCACATGCACACATAAAAACTGCTTCAACATCTGCAGACAACATTTGTTTGGGAATGATTCAAGCTGGTTCCAAACACACGGCAAGAAGGTGAAGAGAAATATAACTCAATTTTAAAGGGGCAATATCATGTAAAATCATTTTTTTGAGTTTTACATCATGTTATGTTATACTCTCAGAAAAAACATGCCCAAAGCCTTTCTTTGACTCATTCATGCATGTTTGAGAAATCCTGCAGTGTTTTTAGGCAGCCATGCTGAGGAGCAAAAGGACAGGTGGGGACCAGAAAAGCCCCTGGGACGTGTCTTTAAGCTGAACTTCCTCATGGCAGAGCCCCCCCCTCCCTCCCCACACACACACCCCGCCCACGACTCCTGCAGGCTCTCTGGTGAAACTGAAAAAGTGAAACTGTCTGCTGAGCTCCTAACAYTAGTTCTCACTCAGTAAAGCTCTTTTTAGATTAAAAATAACTTTGAGGAAATGTATTTTCAGATGCCAAGTAAACTGCATCATGGCAGCCCCCCTCYGAAACGGGCGAGACAGAAACAGAAGGAGGTTCTTAAAGAGACAGAGGCCAATTTCAAGGCGTTTAGAAGAGGAAGTGATGAGAAGATAAGTTTATTTTCTATTTAAACATAAAAACAGCATTTTAATAACAACTAAAGGTGACATAGATACTTTATTATGGTATAGTATTTAAATGTATGTCTGAGAAACACATAATATTGCCCCTTTAAAGAAATGAGAAGACTCTAAAAGGAATGAGCTCAATTGTAAGAACTGAGGGTGSATTAAATGGGGTAGGATGACATGCAGGGTAAAAGGAAAGGATTAAAGTGAGGCAGACGACCGTTTAAACTTCTCATTGACTGTAGCAAGATGATAAAACTAACAAGAACTAACTCAAAAAATCTGATCAWGCTCTGAAAAACAGACATGGGTGAGGGTTGTGACATCTAGATAACTTTTAAATCTTCCCATGTGCATCAATGTAAACTCAGCCTGGTTGTCTCAAAAGTTTGCATTCATGCATTTTGTCACTCAGGAGGAACCTTGAATATTTCACAAATCAAATGGAGCCCTTCRTGTATGTGGCCAACTGGATGGATCTTTTCATATTTTTAAAAAATTCATGCCAGAATGAAAATAATTACGTTTTTAATTTTTTKTATCTGAACCCAGAGCAGMAAGACATCAACAATACATACTTATATATTTGATCATTTATCACGTCATATCRTCATCGCAATATTAAACACTTATCGCACGTTGCAGATTTTTCTGATATCGTGCAGCCCTAAYGTCAACAATAATAATTWTTTTTATTTTACTCATCTTAATGTTCATACAGAAATGCAAACCCTAAAGAAATAGTTTGAGGTTTTTAGGACATAGTGACTTTAAGGACCAATAACAAAACTTTGTAGACACCAGAAAACCTTTTGTCCCTGATAAATACCAACTATATCTCTACAGGTCAATTATTTTACAGAATAAACAAGAGGTGCAACATWTTCCTCAAGGATCATTTGAGGTCCCTGTATCCAGGCGTTTGCCTGGTCATGTGTAGCYAAGCTGGCAGTTGTTCATCCAATGACAGTCTTATTAAATTAACACTGTAAAGTTGATTATTTCTTGTTTAAAACTCCCTTCACAGCTGACTTTCCCTGCAAATCGTTCTCTGCTTTGGTTTTACTGCTGCAACAGTTTCTGGAGGTAACTTTCAGAGCACAGACACCCAAATGTTTCAGTGACTAAAGGCTCAAAGTAGATTTTAGAGTCAGGAGCTGCTGATCTGCTTTAGAAAGAAAGCAAGAGATATTTGACTGCAGCCCCTTTTACGCAACGCTCATATCAGGGAAGAAAACGTCCTCCTTAAACTGGTTGACTGGATTTTGCTTGTTCATACTGACAAAACAGAAYAAACAATGTTCTAATTTTGCTGTTTAAAATCAGCATTTCCTTCATGTTACTGTTACAACCAAAAGCCTGAGTAACTTCAATGTTTTAACTGGTCCAAATATTTAACAGAAGCCATATTTCAAAAAACCATCTACTACTTCAGTTTCTCCCTTGTACTGAAAATACAATCTGAACCTGCAGACACCTCAGCACTGACTCTGCTGAAGCTAAGGTTGCTGACTTTTGAGAAAAGTTATTGAAAACACGCCTAAAACAACTAGATAATGGAATTTAAATAGTTCTTGAAAACAAGTACACATATAGCAAAAGCAGGAATCACTAAGCTGCATTATGTCTTCAGATAATGGTAAAAGTTGCACAGTCCATAGTTCAGTTTGATTATTATTTGRTTATGACCTGAAGGCAATCAGAAAATACTGCCCACATGACAGCAGTCTAATTGCTGGTTTTAATAAGGTTAATATTGCTGTGCATGTAAACACAGCCAGTCTTTGCTTTATGCTCCAATTCCACTGCTGAGTTTAGAAGAGCTTCAACTTTGAGCCTTATTCTATTCCTGTACGTAAACAAAGAGACAATGTGCAATTAAACTGCATCGATTCCAGTTTGAACAGGCAACCTCAACAAAACTACTGTGACTACTGCAAACTTTGAGTGGTTAGGAGGAAAGAACAGGAGGGGAAGCAGTGAATGTGATCAAGCAGAGAAGAGGAGACAAAATAAAAATGAGGAAGAGACAGACATAAGAAACTTACTGGGCTGGGAATAGCATCTGGATCTATTCTATGTCTTGATTTCTGCACAGCCGGCATGTCAGACGCTTGCTTTACATTCAAAAGTTTGTCCAGCAAATTGTGCAAAACAGGACAAAATAAATACAAAGAATAAAAAGGTAAGAAGGAAAAAAAAAGACGGTGCTGAGATTCAGGCAGAACTGTTAACACRGAAACTGATCTGTAGCGTTAGTCACTGGTTAGTAATGATGTAGCATCGGACACTTACACTTCAAAAACAAGCTGAAAATCTCCACATATAAAAGAGTTACAGAAGCTTAAAACCAGCAGGAAAATGTTCGACTTTTGAATGACAGAGCTCAGCAGTATCAAGATAATCACATGGAAACTCACATGTGCTATTAGTAGTGAATAATAACACATTTAAACAAACAAAACTATTAATTATTTTTCTTTACAGCAAAAAATGCAACTGTTTTTAATAAAATTCCATCAATAATGGGCAGAAGTCTATAAAAATATGATTTTTTATTTCAAAAACCAACAGATTTAGACAATTAAATAGTTACTTGATATTAAGAAACATGAGAGTTTCAAAAAGATATTTTTTACAAGCAATATTAAAGTTATAGAATTTGTTGTACTGTTCTGAAAAATACTGTTTTCCATTTTATTTACGCAGGAAGCAGAATCACCTCAGAAAACAAAGCTCAATACAAGAACATCATAACCTGAGCTAGAAGTGATGAAGAGGTGAACATTTTTATGAAAGCATTTATGCATTTGTATTGTGCTCACCGGGCTGGGAATGGAGTCTGGGTCCAGTCGTTTCTGTGCTGGAGCAGGAGCTGGTGCTGATGCAGGAGCTCCGTAGTTTGGTTGTCCAGGATAAGGACCTGCATAGCCAGGCTGAGGGCTTCTCACCTGCCCAAATGCACCTGGAGCAAACAAAACAGATCAGTGTGATAAAATAAAAACTTTTCTCCTTCATTTTTACTCAAAGCTCAAGTCCTCACCATTCTGTTGAGGAGGGTATCCTGTCTGAGGAGAGTGAGGCTGCTGCAGGGGCCCAGGAGGACCTGGTGGACATGAAGGGCCCTGTGGACCTGGAGGCAGGTGGTTGGAGGTGGGAGGCATCTGAGCTCTAAGCGGAGGGGGTCCAGGGTGGTACGGGGATGGCTGGGTTGCTGGGGGCTGCTGTTGGTGTGGCATGGGTGTGGGGTACTGGCCAGAGGCAGCTGATGTTGGTGGAGGGAAAGAGCCTGGCTGAGAGGAAGGAGGAGGCTGCTGAGGTGGGTAAGAGCCCTGGGCAGGTGGAGGTGGGCCGGCTGCAAAGCCAGGCTGGCTAACAGGTGGAGGTGCTGAGGAGAACGGAGGCTGAGGAGCAGCGAAAGGCTGCTGTGACTGGGACACCGGGGGAGCAGGGGCTTGGCTCGGTGGAGGGACGGGACCCGAAAAGGAGGAGGGTGGAAAAGTTTGTTGTGATGGAGGAGGTGGAACCGAAGAGGTGAACTGTGGCTGAGATGTAGGGGGGTGGGAGGAGGTGAACTGCTGCTGAGAGGGAGGTGGTGGGGCGGCAAAGTATTGCTGAGGAGCAGCGGGACCACTTGAAGGTGGTGGCTGGGTAGGAGCAGAGGACACAGGAGGCGGGGCTTGGGTGTAGGAGGGCTGAGGTGCGGTCTGATAGGAGCTACTGACAGCGGGTTGAGAGCTCTGAGGTGGAGCTGTAAAAAAGTGGAGACTGTGAATTTGTGTCCTACAGTGAAATATAAAACTTAAACCAATTTTATTTTTCTCAAATAGCAGAGCTGGAATCATGCCTCAAATTTTAATCTGTAAATTTAGGCACAAATGCGTTCATATTTACCATATCCTGGCCCTGCAGGGGTCGGAGGTCCAGACATCTGCATCCGAGTCATTTGATTGGTGACCTGCTGCATTGTGGGCGGAGGCCCGTAGTGTTGTGGATAGGAAGGATGTGCCCCTGTCATGCTGGCAGCTCCCTGGTTGTACAGCTGAGATGAAGCAGGCCTGCACACAAAAGTTAGAAAAGCTCATTATTTGCAACACAGAACAGGAGAAAACGGCTCTACCCAGCTGGATTGCCCCAGGAGAATAACTTCTTGGCAGTATATGCAGATAAACAAGCCTTTAAAAAGCATTTGTGGAACAAAGACCTGACTTAGAAAACGGATATGGTAGCTGGTTAGGATAATCCAAACCATAAATACATACTTTTTTTTTTTACAAATATTATAGCTGTATCCACTGTGTGCTTTCACTGCTCTTTATGTTCAAAAAGCTCCCAATGCTGACTGACACAGCATCTTTAGTGATTAAATCAGTTTTATTTTCAAAGAGCATTAACTGTCTGCCATCTGGACATAGATCTGGTAAAATTAAGCAGATTAATGCAACAACAACAACAAAAAAATCAACACCTGTAAATAAGCTTCTAAAACTACCACAGGAATGTTTTGACTCGATGTTAGATTTTTCTGGAACGATGCCAGTCAGGATTACSATATCCAGGACGATGAGATCATGTGTCTGATTCTCACCTGATCAGCATCTTAAACTTTCACACAGACTAAAATGACTACGGTAGAACTCTTCTTCATTGTTTGCTGTGCATTTTAAACTAGATCCATTACAACTTGTTTAACGTCTTAACACAATTAATTCTTTTTCATTTGACGTTATTTTTATTTTTTTGTATTCCTGTAATTCAAATGAGATAAACTATATATATATATATATATATATACACACACACACACACACACACACACACTTCCTTTATTTAAAACAGGGACAATGTGCAAATAAAACATTAAAAGATGCTTTGCACCAGATTTAGCTTACGCTAATTTCCATCTGTAGTCCCTGAACAACAAAATACAATCTAAAATCAAGACATAGAACAATAATCCATAAAATTTGTTGACACAATTACTGCATCAAGTCATAAAAGCCAATAGCAATCAATTCTAATCACAATCTCTATACACAATCATAAAATACATCAGCAAAAACAGGTCTACATGCTAAACGTCTATATACGTACATATAAAATGTTTTTTAGTTGTTTGCTTTTATAAATACATTTTCCTTCACTGCTTACATATAAAGTTGTTGTACACTTCATACATAAATAAAGTAAAGCAAAGGCTTCAGATTTCAATTACCGTATTTATTCATGTATAATACGATCTCGAATATAATACGAAAATCATTTTTTGAACTTAAAAAGCATAAAAAAAATCTAATTACTAATAGCCCGTGTATAATACTACCCCCCTACTTTTTGAATGATTTTTAGGGTTAAATTCCTAGTATTATACATGAATAAATACAGTAAACTACAAAGTAACAATTGAAAATGAATATTACCTGGGTGGTGCCTGCGTCATTGGTGAGGTGCCATTTTGTACGTCACCTAGACCGTGGCTGTACTGATTATACTGTTGAGGGGCTGAGACGGGAGGTGGCGCAGAGGTGGGAGGACCTCTAGCYGGACCTAAAGGAAAGACGTCATGATTACTGTCACATACTTGTAGAACACTGTATCAGGTACATAGAGTCACCAATTGTWTTCATATCAATCCACCTGAATTTTAAAGCTGCGTACCGAGCTGAACCGATAATATTCCAAGATTTTGKTTTTGAGTTAGCAGCTCAGACTAAATCATAAAACATGTCAGCMAAGAAAATATGCCAATCTAGTTCAGTAAAGGGTAAAAATAACAAGTGATCTAATATTTATAAGAAGCGGAATGTAAGCCAGAGAAAATAAGCTAACTAGTCTGCTAAAGGTTTATGACTATGTAAAAATGCAGCAGGGAAATTAATACAAGAAGACATATACAATCAGTTAGGAACATATATATTTATTACTAGAAGTGCTGCTTACAAATCTAATTGCCAAAGAGCAAAAGAAGTTATTTGCTGGCAGCTAAACCTCAGTCATCTGCAACGAGACTTAAAAGATCTATTCTTCAGAATGAGAAAACGACATGGCAGCGAGAAGATGTCTGCAGACAAGTAAAGGATGATTTCAGGATATTTGAAGAGAGAAATGAGCGAGAAGCAGAGATGAAGAGAGCCAGTTACCTAAGTCAAGAGGAGAGGAGAGGTCAGAGGCTGGGTTGGCTGCCACAGCCTTAGAGGGAAAGCTTGTAAAAGGGGAGTAACCTGAAATCAAAGAAAAGGAGGGATAGGGGCAAATACAAAGATACAGAGTAATGAGTGAAGTTAAATGAAGTAATGAAAGGGCAGCTGAGATTAGGATTAGTAGATTGAGGGTTTTCCTTATGCATGTATGCTCCCTTAGTGAGAAACAGGTAAAACACCCTATATTTGTGGCTTTGTGATTCTAAGAACTTTCCCCAAACAGAAACTCATCTGGAAGCTGCCTTTTTACCTTGTGGTGGAGCTCCAGGCTGATAGGCTGAAGCAGGGCCGTTGTAGGGTGCATATGGAGCGGGGTAGCCACCATCCAGAGGAGCGTAACCGGGCTGGCCGTAGCCAGGTTGGGGCTGGCCGTATGGAGAGGCCATTGGAGTGTGCTGGTTTACATTCATCCTCAGTTCATCCCTAAATCTGGATGAAATTATCGTGTCACAACATCACAATCATACGAGCGTTCATATTTTAAAGCAAGCTTATTTAACCTTGTAACTAGGTGTAATTAAAACGACAACAGAAAATGTGCACTGCAGAAGTCCTTGAAACGCAAATGCTAAAAAGATCAAGGTTGTTGTTCATATCATAAGATTATCCTTAAACATTTCCAAATACAGGGATGAAGACTTAAGAGAGCAAAACATGACTCTGTCGAGGAAGAATTTACTTACACCTTGCATCTGAATCTAAAATTTGGGCAACAAACATTTTAAAACTTCTGTCAAGCAGAAATCGTATTACTTTAAGACTTTCTGGATTAATGACAACATAATAAATGGTTTTCCATGTCATGGCCACACCCACAGATCCCAACAACCTCAAACTTTTCAGTGTTAAGATTATAAATCTTAAAGACTTTGCAGAGTACAACAAAGGTACTCTATCAAGCAGAACTAAAACTGAAACCAAATCTCATAAATATACAAGCAGATTAAAAATACTTGCAGAAAATTCGGGTTAAATACTGGATCTTTTGCTGCTGCTTAACTATAGTATTAGAAAGTTTTAACAGTGACAAACGCTCAAATGACAACTTTTAGATAAGTCTTCTTGCAAGTCAGCTGCTATATATGTGAAGCAGCTGTGCTGCTTATTATAAACTTGGTATCTAGATACTTGTCTGGACCTAAACATGAGTGTCATCTAACAAACATTGGCTAAACGAGCAGGGTCTTTGAATAATTCAGCAGCGAAGGAGCCATATGAGAAATACAATCACTAGCTGCAGCACAGCTATTTAGTATGTCAGGTCTGCTATAAATACTGACATCTACTTTCCTCTCATTCAGTGACACAATTTAGGGTTGTAGTCGAAACTTTCAAGACTTCATTGTAAATTATTTCGTACAAGGACTGACGGTGACTGCAGCAGAGCCGCATTAAATTTAGYTGATTAGCTAGCTAACAGTAGCATAACATATCGGAAAGCTAAAAACTGAGGCTAAACATTGGGTTAAGAATTATAAAGTGGTAGAAACTGAGAGCGCATTTAAGTCTTCAAATACATGGGTGCTAACTTCGCATGCTAATGCTAGCTACAGGCCGACTTGAACCACGGTGACAACAGCACAGCTGGAGCTAGAAAATGCTAACCAACCGGCTGATCCTGTGACATGTTAGCAGTGCCTGTTAGCATTAGCTAAGCTAGCATTAACAGAAATGCGAGCCCACGTAGAGCCGGACATGGATGTCACCCGCGGAGTCGCATCTACTCGAAACTTACCTCCGAAGATGGGCAAACTGTAAGGCTATCCTTTGTTGGTGGTAAACGGTGAAGCCCAGAAGCCAACAAACTCAGAAGGCGATGTCGTCCCGGGGTGTTGCTCACTAATCCCTTCTTCAGTAGCGGACATTCAGCGGAACTACTGCAGCGCTGTCTTTCTGTGCCACGTCCACATCCGGACAACGTAARGCCACTTCCGCCGCTCTCCCCTCCTCTGTACGCAGGTAGGAACAACATGGGAGCAGGGTAGGTGTTCAAGTGTTGCAGTTATTGTTAGTAAACTGTAYATTAACTTATAATTTGGTAACTACTTAAAATAAATAGCATCTACTTAATGTATAATTCTCAAACTAAACTAAGTAAATGAATTAGGTGGACAGGGCATTATTTACTCTAACCCCTTCCAAGGGAGGGGGGAAATACAACAACAAAAATTAAAGAAATGTAATGAAGCACTTTAAACAATCAGGGGGGGGGGGGGGGGGGGATGCAAGAACAAAAATTAAAGAAATGTAATGAAGCACTTTAAACAATCACAGAGAAACAAATTGCTGCAAAAGCCATATAAACAAAGAATAAAAAAATAATAAAACACCAAATACAATAGAAGCAATTATTAACATACACAATGTAAGGCATTTTTTGACATAATAACACTGTTTAAAGCAATTATTAGTGTATAATAGCAAAATTAAGGGCGTTGTTACATTTTAAGGCAATTGTTAGTATATTATAACAATTTAGACAAATATCAGTTCATTCTAAAAATATTAAAGCAATTATTATCTTAACACGATTTGGGGCAGTTGTGGATGTATTATGACACAGTTGGCAATTATTAGTGTTGTAACACATTTTAAGTGTAATTGTAGTGCAATATAACAGCTTAAGTGTATCACATTTTAAGGCAATTGTTCTAGTTGTGCTTTCCCCTGAAATGTAAGGCAGCAGACCTCACAATTAGAGGCTTCAGTCAACAAATTATATGCTTTCAGAGGCTACTTGATARCATTCATCCATCCATCTGTCCATTCTCTTAACCTGCTTCTTCCTTTCAGGGTCATGGGGGTCACTGGTGCCCATRTCCAGCAGTCACAGTGCGAGGGGCGGGGTACACCCTGGACAGGTCGCAAGTTCAATACAGGGCTACTTGCTAACTGCGCCTGTTAAAAAAAGCACTTTTCTAAATTGTGTTTTCAGATGATTCTGTTGGTTAACATGGAGAAATCTGTGCCACTGATCCTCGACAGACTCACTGCATGGAGCGGGGTCGGGGCGGGCGGGCGGGCGGGGCGGGGGGTTGAGGGTTATTTCTAGAGTCTATATCAGGAATCCTCCCCTCTTGGATGAGGTGCTTGAGACTGACATGGCAAGTGTTGAACGCCCCACCCCCCATGTGACGCTGCATTCCAGTGGAGGTAGATGAAAGCCAGCCACCCTCTGTCTCCTCATGGGTGGAATGACCCTGTGGGGTAATGAGAGACCCCTCRGCAGTGTGTGAGGAACCGCAGAGGAGCAGAATCATACAATCGGTGCTCTGGGAGCGGAGGGATGGTGGCAGAGGAGATCGTGGTCTCCATCTCAGGAGGAGCTCCGTGGGGTTTCAGACTGCAAGGAGGAGCAGAGCAGCAAAAGCCTCTGCAGGTGGCAAAGGTACAGTAGAAGAAGAAGAAAGKGTTTACACAGTGCAGTGAGATTTTWAAGCAGCTGTTATTTGTGGTTTGAGGCAACCACTGTCACTGTTATGATCACTGCCKGTGGGCAAAAGTGGTTTTGGCAAAATATCTTTGAAAGCATTGGGCAGAATTTAATGAACCTTTCATGGAGTAATCATTTGATACAGCTAWATGGCACAGCTAATGGAGTTCAGCAAATAAAAATCTATCTGTAACTCAAYCATTTTTATAGATATTCTCATAAAATTTGAGATAGTAGTTGAGTYGTCTGCAACACATACTCCAMGAACTAACAGATTATGCAAGATTTTACARTAATGTGTGAGATTTTGTGAGCAACTCCATCATTTTTCAATACAAGGTGAGCTTAGTTTAAAATTCTGGCATTAGTTTTTAACTAAGCAGGTGATATACCTTAAGGAAATGGATTAATAAACTATTGTTTATTTCCTTTAGTGGAGACGAATGAAAAAAAAATACATAACTATAAATCTATTTGAAGGGCAAAATTCAGTTGTTACTTCAAACTAAATTTCTGCATCTGTCAAGTTAAAAGCTGCAACAATTTTCTTGTAATTTGAGAGGCTTTGATCTAAAGTTTTCTTCATCCACTTCCACACAGCAGTGGTTGGCCACAGTCCAGTTCAATTTACAAGTCACCTGTTGTTTTTGGGTCAGGGAACAGCATGAAGACCTCAGGGTTCATCACAAGAAATACTCACATTCTATAGCCTAATAGAATTGTCAACTGAGTCTGAATCTCTGCAATTAGAAATCAAGCTAACAAATCACCTTTCAGTAACGGTTGTTGTTACATACAAACCTCCAAGTGTTAATTCAACTAAATATTTAGCGCAGCTCACTGACATTATAAAAGGCATAAAATCAAAAGAGTTTGTGATTCTTGGTGATATCAATATGAATTGGGCTGATAAAACTTCCAAAGGCCTGAAAGCAATGTCTATAAACTTAGGGCTTCAACAGTTAGTTAAAGTACCAACAAGATTTGGCAAGACATGCAATTCCATTTTGGATCTTATTTTCACAAATCGATCCTCCATATATGGCATATCTGGAGTTATAAATACTTCAATCTCGGATCATTCACTTATTTATGTCATTAGAAAAACCTTAAGAAACCTATAGGCCATGTGCATAATTTCATTAAAAGGATTCCAAAATCAAAGTTACCCATGTTTCATGCTGAGATTGAGAATACTAACTGGAATGAGGGTATTTCTCTGTCAAATCCAAATCACATTTTGTCAAATTTTTATGATAAGTTGGAGACAATACAGGAAAAATATATTTCAACTTGTAAAGTTCCAGTCCGGAAAAATAAAATTCCGTGGTTGAATGCCTCTATAATACATCTCCTAAAGTTGAAAGCTTCTTCAAATATCTATCTTCATGCCATTATACTCTCAACCATGTCGTACTGTTTACCTGTTTGGTCTCTTACAACAAATGAAATCTTAGAACCCATAGTTAGGCTCTACAACAGGGCCTACAAAATTCATAAAAAAACTTCCTGGTTGGACTCATCACTGTACAGTTCTTTCATTGTCTGATGCCTTGACTTTTCAGAATTATGTTTTGTATAGTGGTATTAATTTATATTTTCAGATCTTCCAAGGTGCCAATTATGGAACTCTCTGTGCATTGTTGCCCAAATCAAATTCTGGAAGTGGTCATTCAACTAGATCTGTTACAAAAGGACAACTGATATCACCAACTTTTAAAAACTGTTACGGCCAGAGGTCTTTCTTCTATGTTTATACTAAAGCATGGAATGACATTCCTCAAAACATAAAGTTCATTTCAAAACTACAGCCCTTTAAGAAGAATCTTGTCTGCCATCTGCTGGACACTTTTTGTTGTGCTCATATTTAGACGTCCTATTTTGCAAATGCTGCCTTTTTTGAAATTTGCTATGCTTGTTTGTGTTTATGGTGTATAATGATGTGATTGTGATGCTGTAATTCTGAGTGTTTTATGTGCTGCAGAACAGGAACCTGCTGTAAAACAGCAATTATGCTGAGTCAAGCTTGATTTTTAATAATCTTTTCCTGGTAAATAAATAAATCAAATCAAATCAATCAACTGAACATTTTCAGATGGTGCAAACCGTTGTGTAATTATGATAATGCAAACTGTTATTGTAGGATGACACGCTCAGTATCAAAGATCTCCTGCAATGTGTAATGATTGGACACGTTATAAGCATTTATCTTTTTCTTGACCTTTCTGAATTAGATTGAGTCCAAAAGTTAAATAATAGTAGAAGTACATCCAATGATTACTATCTCCAAGTTTTGTTCAAATCTATCCACCGGTTCATGAGATATTTTGGACACTGTATCTCGAATACAACATTGATTTAGTTTTATTTAACCTTTATTTAACCAGGAAGTCCCACTGAGATTAAAAACCTCTTTGTAAAGAGAGATGTTGCCCAGATAGTTAGCKGCAAATAAAACACAAAGTTCCAACATTACAGTAACACAACCTAATTAAAACATCAAGTAAAACATTAAAAATCATTTTAAAACAAGCTAAGAACAACACTTGCGAGTTGTTTCCAGTCTTTCAACTCTGTCTTCCATGCAGTGGCTGCAGAATGGACAAAAGCCTTTTTTCACCAATTCAGTCCAGACAAATGGAACAGAAAGCATCAAATAGTCTTGTGAGCAGATGGAGTAAGAGCCAGCTTCTCTTTTCAGAGTACAAATATCAAAGGGAAAGGTCTACATATTTTTAATGTCACTAAATATTAATTGCATTCTCAAGAAAAGCTTTCTGATTCTGATTGTAAATTTCTGCACGTCTACATTCGCTGACAGTCCAGCACGTCCTCTCTAATAGACAAAGCTATTTTCAAAATTCTGGAACGTGAACTCGCTCACACCGATGTTAGAAAGGTCAAAGGTCGCTCAAATCGAAGCCAAGAAGCTCGGGCACCGGCGGTCTCTCTCTTCACCCAAGAGTTTGATTAGTGTGTTCCTGCTCTTGTGCGTTTTTTATTTTTTTATTTTTTGTGCTGGCAGCCGTGTGGTTGGGCATACCTCTGATAAGCCCGGAGTGCAAGCGGGAGGATCAGAATAGCTCGTTTAAGGGGAGCTGGAAGCCACGCATGGAAATAAAAAGGGTTGACCTCTTATTCACACTGAAAGACACAGACGCACACTTTACTGGTTTCTTTTCCCATAAAGCATCACAGTATTGCCTGTCTCCCTCTGCCTGTCTAGGAATGTGGATGAATTTGCTGTAAGGTTGTATTTTGGGAACATTGAGGGGTCATTTGGTGAATGATTGATAGACATGCACCCCTGTTCCTGACTGGTGATGCAGCTGTTTAAATCCCTCTTATTATGCGTGTGTATATATTTACACAAGTGTGTGGGTGTATTTGCCTCGTTGTGGTACAGAATGAGAACGATAGATTGTCCTTGATCCCCTGGTGTGAAAGTGAAGAGGGATAACTGGAACAAGAAATAGCCTCCTGATACTGGCTAGAGGTGCTTGAACACACTCAACATTTTTACCTTCAGCGGAGATAAAGTGTGTGTAAGTGTGTGTGTGTGTGTGTGTGTGTGTGTGTGTGAGAGAGAGGGGGGAACAGATGGGCTTTATCGTCTACTTTTAACTCCAACTGAGACAAGAATGCACACCATCTCATCCATACGCCCCCACCCCGACTGACATACTTCCTGAAGGGTCCCATGACATCATCGACCTCCAGCAGCAGCTGTCCTCACAAAGTCTATAAAGCTAAAGAATGGAATTTGTCGCTTTTAGAAGATCAGAGACATAAAATTTAAAAGCTATCAATAGGGATGCACGATATATCTGTATTAATATCGGTATCAGCCAATAATCGTTATTTTTTAGAATATTGGTATCGGTCCAATATGTAAAACTGTGCCGATATTAACATCTGATATTGATTTCCCACTTTTTAGCTTTGTGTTTCTGTTTTSGTAGGCGAAACGTTTGGTCGAGTGGCATCTGTTTGATCGTGATAGTGATATTGACGCTGAAGTAGGGAGCCATGTCAGAGGTCTGGCCATTTATTTATGGTATCGAAAAAAGACCCAAACGTGTTTGTGCATTTATGTATAATATAATTTGTGTGTTTGTATCGGTTATCGGCCATAACAGCAATAATTATATCGGATATCGATATCAGCTTAAATTTTCATATCGATGCATCCCTATGAGCCAGAGTTTTGAACTAAGACTTAATAAGATAATAAGAACTAACACGTGAGGAAGTGCTGGTACAGAATGATAAGTACTGGAAGGTAAAAGATTAGAAAGTGAGAAATAGCGCTTGCTTTAATAGTGAACRTCAAAATGGCTCCTTTTCCCTCTGTCTCTGTTTAGGTACGCAGGCGCAGCAAWGCGTGCCAAGCTGGGCTGAAGGAGCATGATGAGCTAATTGCTATTGGCGAGCACGTGTGTGCAGAGCTCAGCCACGCTCAGGCCATGAACCTGATAGATAGAGAAAGTGGCACCCTGAACCTGAAGGTTAAAAGGTCAGAACACACTGTGTAGTCATATTATACAAGATGTTGCATGTTTTACTTTTTCACAGCTTGTTATGTGTTTCTTTTCAGGCCCTCCTCTGGATTTCATTCCTCTTCTTGCTCCGGTCTCTCTACGTTCCCTCAGTCCTCCATGAGGGTYCTGTCCCCTCCTGTGGTCCTCAGCTCCTCCTTTCTCTCTCCCACTGAGTTACCCAGAGGCGTCACATCGCCCCCAGACAGTGAGGCCTATTACGGAGAAACAGACAGTGATGCAGACACACAGTCACACATATACCAGCGCCGGCAGAGACGCACTTCTCCTCACGCACGCTCACCCGCGCGCTACGACAACCAAGAAGAAGAAACGTCAGAGATGAGCGGGTGAGACCTGGGTACCCCAATGGTGAACGATTTAGCTGAAATTCTTTTATAGAAACTAAACTGAAAAATAAACTGGAAAAATATTAGCTAACATTATTAAGTAGCTAAATGTTAGCTACAATTGGCAAAATGCTAAGTAAAAGCTAAAAGTAGCAAAAGGCAAGATAAAACTAAATGTAGACTAGCAAAATGCTAGATATAGAAAATGATCTATAAAACCTAAAAGTAGCAGAATACTAGCTAAAAGTAGCAATAAGCTAACTGAAAGCTAAATATAAGGAAAGGCCAGCTATAAGGGATAAAATGTGAGAAGCAGCAAAACACTAGCTAAAAGTAGGGCAGTAGCTAAAATTATTAAAAGACTTGCTGAACATACCAAAATAAATGATAATGGTAGCAATAAGAAAAGTATCAAAAAGCTTGCTAAAAGTAGCAATAAGTTAACTGAAAGCTAAATATATAATGTCTATAAGTAGGCCTATTAAAATGTTAGAAGCAGCAAAACA
Organism: Austrofundulus limnaeus; assembly: GCF_001266775.1. Classification (NCBI taxonomy): domain Eukaryota; kingdom Metazoa; phylum Chordata; class Actinopteri; order Cyprinodontiformes; family Rivulidae; genus Austrofundulus; species Austrofundulus limnaeus. Next base: position 2,392,808 of record NW_013952441.1, on the reverse strand, counting down.
CTAATTAAAGTAGCTAAAACTATTAAAATGCTTGCTTAAAGTACCAAAATAAATGCAAAATGCTAGCTAAAAGCTAAAATTAAATACATTTTAATTTATAACTGTAACAATTGTGTATAAACTCCTAAAGCTTAGATACATGTTTGATTATAGGAAAAAAAAAATTCACCTGACACTGATGATACCAAGATGATAGGTATTTTAATGATACACCTTRAATAAAGAGAACCAGCGGCAAAGTATGTTTTCCGACAACTCTTGCAAAAGGAGAGATTGAGTGCTCAGCTATTCAGACCAAGTCCTCGCAAGCTCTCAAGTTTATCTAATAAAGAGCTATGAGATTTATATAAAGTATAATAA
>NW_013952441.1:2377817-2391568 GCF_001266775.1 Austrofundulus limnaeus | reverse complement strand
AATAATAGGTTTGTGTATTTCTCACATCAAAGCCAGCCCCCACAGAATCTGCCTTAAAAAATTCTGGCCAATGAGGAAATTTTTGTAGTTCTGTTACTGAAAGTGATTCTATTTCACATGAGTGGTGTTTATATGCTTATATATAATAATATATAATATATAAAATACATATATTGTATGTTTTATTTTTATTCTAAGATATGAGAGCGCCACAGATGCTGGAGTTAGCCTGCAGTGGGACAACCGGTGTGTCCCCGGCGTCCCTCGCAGAGAACTGATCTACCTGCCTCATCAAACCGAGTGGACCACTCCCGCACACACCCCTCACACCCTCACCCCTCACGCTCTTACCCCAACCCATGATCAGAGCCCAGTGGACGCCGAAGGAGAAGGGGACAGTGGTTTCCAGGAGGCCGGCGGCTTCATGGCACCAATCTGCCCTCCTTTAGTCTCACCGGAACGAGTAAAAGAGGTGCTGAAGTTGGGCTCCAGTAATCATCTGGTGCCCATGGTGGGACCACAGCAGACCCCTGTAGAAGATGAACTCTCCACCACCTATAAGGACAAAGCTCGACTAGCCAGTGAGTAGTAGTTTACTTTTTATTTAGTTCTTGATCAAAATGTGCCTGTTTGCAGATTGACTTTCTCTCACTTTGAGCAATAAATATCAAACTGAGAGAGCACCTCCCTCTTCATTAGCTAAAGTGTGCTCAAGCCGAAAAGAGTTTTAATCATTTGGCACGATAATGCACATCTTTGGGTCTTCATGAAGACATCTGCTGAAGCCAAAACACATCTGATGATGCTGAGAGAATCTTGCTGTGGGTTTCTAAATAATTTTGCTAGATTGCCCTCTAGTGGTCACTTCTTGTAACTAGCCTATCTTTATGAGGTGAGATAAACCAGATATCTACTGGCAGACATTTTATCCCACCTCCCCTCTACATCCTGGGTCTCCTGTAACAGCAGTCTCTCTCTTCAGTCAGTATTTAGAGCATTTGCCTCAGTAGCTGTTTTTATAGTTGTTGAAAGTTTTGATTGACAAACTAAGCACCATCTTGATTTACAGATCAGTTAAAAAAACACATAAATACTTAGAGGTCTAACTTATTTTCCAGTTCTTATCTCAATAAAAAAGTTATCATGGCTCCTAAAATGCTGAAATGATTTTTTAACTTTAAGCAGTTTGGTTTCAGCAGAGACTGGTTGAAGTAAATAAATATGCTCTGACTGAGTTCTGTTTTCAGATGAGTGACCGCTGCTGTAATAAATGATCTGTCATCACGCTCAGGAGCCCAAAGACCTGAATAACTTTAACGTAAGGTGAGGGCTTTACTATAGGACAAAAACGATGGCAGTGGCATCTGGGGATCTGCCCTTTCTCATGTTGCAAACACACACACACACACACACGCCCACACACACACTATGACTTCAGCTGTGGATTGTTGGCTAACATTCTGTGTCTTTGTGGATCAACAACTGGTACATCATGAACTCACCTTCCACTATAATCTACAGCTGGCTTTGTGAATACAAGAACACACACGTGACGCACACTCTCAGTGAGACTGCAGTTTAAATATGTGGTGATGGGTGTCCCCGTCTGTGTGTGTGTGTGTGTTTGAGACAGAGCGGACAGGTGTTTGATGCCCGTCAGACAGGAATAGGGGGCTGACATCATGCGCCGGTTTGGGTTTCTGAAAACAGACAAAGGTCTTTACATGGGCCGTGCTCTGGGAGCGGAGCGGACGGACACTAAAGGGGTCTCCACTCAGAGCAGGTCTGGACTCTGTTAGGGTGTGTGTGGGAGTGTCTGAGGGAGGTTAAGGACACCCACACACTCACGGTGAGGAGATGAAAGACCTCACATCTCCTTCACGTTCAGAAAAAAGTGGACACACCATTCCACACACAGTGTATGCAGGTAAGACTCATTCTCTTAAATAACTTGATTTGAACATGGCTATAGAGAGACTTTATTTCAGATTAAGTGAATTTTATTTAAATGTGCTACWTTATTAAATATTGCACATTTGATAGTTGACTTGTTTACATCAGTTGAAAGCAAGTTTAACAATCTCTTTAATTCTTGTTATTAGCTCAAAACTTGGTGGAAACAATCGGCAGATGTTAGTAAAATTTAAATAGCTATTTAAATTTGTAGATGCAGGATAAAAGTGGATGATTTGTCACAAAAATCAGATTAGATGCTCAGGTCAAAATTTATCTCCTAAAAATATCTATTATCTAACCTCTACAACTAGTTAACATCCAGGTTAAAATCAAAAGTGAACTGATTTTTGAAAACACAAAAGTTACTAATTTGGTTAATTTTACAAACATAGTGCTAAAACACATCATATTTTCATTTTAAAGAGGGTGGGGGGTATTGTTCTATAACACAATCAAGTAACCATGTTACCAGTTGTGCAAATGCTGTATATATCACAAATAAATGTGACTTTGCATCATAGTCTATCTAAATGCCTTGAAATTTGCATCTGTCTCTTTAAGCACTTCCTACCGTTTCCAATGCTCCCACTTCAGCACGTCTTTACAACAATGCTTCAGGGGAGGGGTGGTCTGTGGGGCGGGAGCTCGGCTGCAGACTGAGCTCCAAGGAGGAGCTATGTACAAATAGGCGGGGCTTTGTACCTGCAAGCGTTTAGGCAGCTCCACATGAGGAGATTCAAGGATTTCTCAAACATGCGTGAATGAGTCAAAGCAACACTCTTGTTTGATGAGAGAATGACCTTATAACATGATTTAAAGCTTTTAAAAAAGTCAATTTTGCATAACACCTCCCTTTAAATACGTCTCTAATTCTGTTCTGAAACTCTCTTTCTTCTTTAGTTAAAGCCTATAGGCTAAAATGTTAATTATTTTAGTTAAAATGTTAATTATTTGAGTTTCTCTACACACATTGAGAGCTAAAAACAGGCACAATTTGGGAAGGACAAACACTGTGATCTAACCTTCTCAAAAAGTGTGACTCAACTTTGAAGAGCAGCAGGAATTCTTTGTTCTAAATCCACAACACACTCCCCTGTCTGTCACTGGTAATGCTCATTGCTGCTCCTCGCTGTGATAATATCCTAGAAATCAGCCACAAGCAGCAGTTGCTTCCATTATTTGTTGCCTGCTCCTTGTTTTGGATTAATCAGAACTCCCATCACCACCCCTCTCCCGCGTTTCTGCTCGTTTCAGCACATTTATTTTTGGTCTCTTGCTCTTTTTATCCCTTCCTGTCTTGCAGAGTTGCAGCGTGGGGAGAGCGTGGTGGAGAAACAGGTGAAAGAAGCTCGTTCTAAATGCCGCTCCATCGCGTCTTTGCTGACTGATGCTCCCAACCCCAATTCCAAAGGGGTGCTTATGTTCAAGAAACGCAGGCAGAGAGCCAAGAAGTACACACTAACCTGCTTTGGCAAAGCTGAGGGAGACAAAGGAGGGGAAACAGAAGGAGAAACAGGGGAAGAGACAGAGGAGGAAGGGGGAAGTTTAATCCTGACCGGCTCAGAAGTAGAGGAAGACGGATACTCTGGATCGTTTGACGCTACGTGGGATTCAGGTTATCTTGATCTGCTGGAGAAGAGAAGCTCTGCCTGCCCATCAGCTACTCCAACAACGCCAAATTGTAGCACAGAAGTGGACACTTCAACTTATCCAACCCCAGGACTTGAGACGTTTGAAAATCAAAACCCAGGGTTGGAGAGCTCAGCCAATCACGGCTCAAAGGTGGAGAGAAGCATCAAGAAGCAGACGATCAAAACCCAGATGTCTCCTCCGGCTGTGGCGCTAACCAATGGGGGTTCAGTTGCCATAAGCCGGGGCAGTGTTGTCCTGAACCCAACCTCCGACACACCCCCTCCAACTCCAAATGGGCCTCAACACAACCCCAGTAATAACACTGCTAATGCTGATTTCAGTCCAAACCCAAGTGTAGACCTGCAGAATAATTCCACCTTTAATCCCAACGTCCTAAACCGCACCGCCCGCCCCTTCGCACCCGGCTCGACCCCTTCCCGTGCGTCTGTAACCTCTGTGATGTTTCGCCCTCCCCAACCCAAACCCACACCCCTAACCATGGCCCCCAAACCCGTGGCTGCAGTCTCTATGGTGACAATCGCGCCCACTCAACATCCTCCGGGGCCAGACGCGAGGAGAGCAGTGTCTAGCACTTCCCTGTATATCGCTCCGAGAAATAGCAGCAGTAACACTTCCACCTCCATTAACTCCCACCCGCCAGCTCTTTCACCTCTCTCCTCTCTGTCTTCAACACCTTTCTCTCCACCCCCTTCTACCAATCCACCACCTGCTTCGCACACTTCCCCCTCAAGCCCAGTCTTGCCTTCTGCTCAGATGTTTTCTCCTCCACCGTACCATCCTCCTCCTGTTTCAGCTCCTCATCATATCCCAACAAATCCCCCTTCAGGTTTGACTCGGGTCTCCTTCCCTGCTCCCCCTGCCAGCCAAACCTCTCCATCTGTCCTGTCGTACAATGACACGACAGGAGCAACGACTTCAACATCTCCCCCCCGGGCTCCTCTTAATGACTCACTGGTTACACGCGAGCAGCGCATTTCGGTCCCGGCGGCTCGCACCGGCATCCTGCACGATGCTTGTTCTCGTAGCAACAAGAAGCCAATGTTCAGCGCACTCAAAAGCAAAGATGTTTCTCCGAACCCAGACTTGCTGTCGATGGTTCAGAACATGGACGACCGCTTCGTGCGAAATGTCGAAACCACTGCTCCCAGTGGGGAGGCTGGTCACGAATCAGGGCCTGAAGAAGACTGGCTGAGGCTCGGGGCAGAGGCCTGTAACTTTATGCAGGCTCAGCGAGGACCTAGGCCACCGCCCGTTGCTCCTAAACCACAGGCTCCTCAGGTGCTGCAGCTCGCGGGAAAAGGAGGCCAGCTGTTTGCCAGAAGACAGAACCGGATGGATCGATACGTTGTGGAGCGATCTCCATCTGTCGCGGCAGCGCCTTACTCACCTGCTCAAACCAGGGAGCCCTCGCCCACACCTTCCCTCCCTGCCACCTGGAAGTACTCCTCCAACATCCGTGCTCCACCCCCCATTAGCTACAACCCCCTCCTCTCTCCTTCATGTCCTCTAAATGCCCAGAAAAAGCCTGAAGTGAAAACCTCTGGGACAACAAGATCCAAAGGGCAGAAAGGAGGCATCAAGCCTGTGGACATCATGAAGCACCAGCCCTACCAGCTTCAGTCCTCCCTCTTCAGCTACAGAGGTGGTGTTCCCCAGGACACCTCCAACCATAGTCAGCAGAGAGGTGGCCCACAGAAGACAGCACGAGTTTACGAGGTGAAGCGATTTTCAACTCCGCCTCCAACAGCCACGGGGCCCACCCTCAAAGTAATCGTACCCCGTTCCGCCACCACACTCGGGGAGCCACTGAGGTACTCCGATGCCATGCTTTCTCCACCCCCCATTGGTGCCACACCGTTCCAAAACCAACATCCATCACCTCAACCTCACCAGCCTCTGTGGACCTCCTCCCCGCTGTCTTCTCCAGTACCACCGCCCCCCACCTCCCCACTCCCACAGCTCCCCACCTTTTCCTCCCCACCTGCCCCAAACCCAGTCCAGCCGCTGATATTTCCCCAGCATCAGCCCTCAGCTGCTCAGCCGGCCAATTTTAAAAGTGCCCCGGATCTAAGTCCTCTGTGTCCCACCAGTTCCTCCCAGCAGAGATCCAGCAGCTCTCAACTTACCAGGGTTCCCAGGCCTCGGTTCAGCACTTCCAACTTAGGTCTGCAGCCTTGTGTGTGGCGTCCAGGATCCACTATGCACTGAACAGAGCTTCAGACGGAACAATTCAGAGCTCTGTGGGAGCAAATATCCACGTTTAAGTTTTCTTCTTGACGGCAATTTATTGGTAGTATTATCATTACATCATCCACATTTTGTCACAAGGTCTAACTGCACTAGTCTCACATGTAGCAGATTTTAGTGTTTAATCTTGTTCAGCCTTTATATCCCATTCATTTGGTTGAACATTATTTAAAGGGAACATTTAGTCTGAGGGCAGAACTTTAGAATGGAAACCTAAGAAGTGTCTAAGAAAGGAATATCAGTTATAGATTGACTGTGATTAAAAGGAATATTTAAGGGAATTTAAAACAATCTGTAAATATTATTCACAAGGTAAAGTTTATTAATAAAAAAGAAGAATAGAGGATGTGTCAGGAGAAGAATGTTTTAAGAGAAAGGCAATAAGAAATGAGAAACTTTCAACAGGAAACAACAGAAAAAAGGTTTGCTATGTTTCAGGGTTAGAACTGGAATAATTTTTACATTTAGTGATGTCCTATTTGTTGCTGTCTGACAATAACACGTTAAACAAATTGTTTTACTAACAATATTTCACTCTTATTAATGTTTTGAAGTGTTTGTATCTGGTGGAATTGATTTTTTGAGCGCTTGCTTTGTTTTTGGCAGGTAATTTTAGAAGAAAAGTGTTTTACTGCAGACTTTTTGTTTCTCATTTGGTGATACGAAACACGAGATATATGTACAGCGTGTCTGTTTAGCTGCGATTCTTTCCCACAGAACGATGGCGTCGAATAAAAATAGACATGACTCACCTCAGCTGTCATTCTGTTTCTCCCTGTCACCACCCACTTCTACACTCAGCCACACTATCCCCTCCCCCACTCGTTAGCTTCACTTTTTTTTCTTTTTCCTTTGATTATTTCTGACTTATGAATCCAAACTGATTTAAAATCTATTTCAACAGCAGTAAAGGTGTATGGTGATTGTGTTTACACTTTCACCACGTGGAGGCACTGCAGGATTTGCCATATAAACATGTTATGGCACCACAGTTTATTGCCTTTTCCCTTGCTTCATCTCAGGTTTTATGGTGACAGAAAGTCATCAACATTTTACAATAATCCCTACATCTTTTATTTATTTATCTATATCTTAGCTGTAAACGCAGAGCATATTTGGCATGCGGAGAAGCTCAGTGGAATGATAATTATGTTTTTATAAAGGTTCTTTTTATTTAGTTTGCTGTTTTAGCATCAGTGTTTGCTGCTCCTGTTGACATTGTTTCCTGTAGGACTGTTGGCCTACATTTCAAAGGAGCTTAATAACATCCTTTTAATGGCTCTGGAGCTGTGAAACCAAACCAGAGCGACAGAGAGAGAGATCTAACCTTCGACCCGTGATTAGGAACAGTTGGCAGATGGGGCTAACTTTAGTTCTGTGCAGGTCTAAAGGTAAGTTTCTCTGCTATGCATCTGGAAAGGAAAACAAATACAAACAAAGTCTGTTATTATTAACATTATTGTTAAATATATAAAGAATAATTTTCCTGATTTAATCCTAAAACCAAGCTTTCAGCCTGAAACAAACTATCAACCTAGTTGGGATGAGTGTTTGGTCCCCTCAAATTGTTGGCTCCCACTAATATAGTAAAACAAGTTCACAAACACACAACCCATTTCACCTATTTTTGGAGTGGTTAATCTCTATTTGGCTTGATGCTAAACTCTTAATTCTGATGGCTTTTTCAAAATGTGATTGAGAGCAAAGAGGAAGTGGGAGCACACAGAGCCTCATACATCCTGTCACCATGTTTCTAGGTCAGCAGGGTGGAGCATTTTGGGTCAGGGATAAAAGGAGGGAGACTGTGGACAAGTAACAGTCATTTTCAATCTCGTGGATTTGTTTTTAGTGGATTGCATTTTTGGGAAGTTTTGCCTTCTTTAAAATTTTATTTTTTCATAATAGCTAATTTGTAATAACCAATGTGGTGTTAATAATTGTGACTTCTTTTCCCTGATTTATTATATATTAAAGCCATCAGACTTTGTTTTAAGGTAAAAAGATAATAAAAAGTAATAAAAACAAAGAAATGACAATGTAATAAATTATTTTCTAATAATATAATATGTGACCCATCCCATCGAAATGAGGATTAACTCAAATTTGTTCAAAATKACCAAATCATAATTTCAGATTACTGGCTTTAATATCTATATTTTGATACTCGGATCATCCTGATATCATTAGTAGATCCCGAGATATTATTATATTTGTCTCATTGGTTACAATAATTCATAAATTTTTGGTCTAAATCCTAATTTTATGTAATTTTAATGAGGATTTTTATGCCATTTGATAAAGGAAACCTCAAATAGTATTTGAATATTGAGATTTCCCAGCTGGAAAKAAACACAAGCTTTGATAATTTACAGGGAAAATCTTAATATTTCAAGGTGTTTTTCTTCAAAATTGGGTTTTTGGTTGCCAATGTTCAAAAAAGTACGTCAAAATTTTTTTTCAGGATAACATTTAAGATAGTTCATTGAAATGATACATTGATAACACATTTATTTGTTACATTTTGACTAAATGTAATTTTTGCAAGCGTTTTAATCTAAACACTGTATCTGCCTGTTTCTACTCATCCCACATTTAGACTTAATCCTCGTTTTGATGCGATGGGTCACATGTTTTTTGGTTTTCACTTCCTGTTTTTTATAATGTACTTGAATGCTGGATAAATGTTAATTTAATTAATTTTTAACACAATTTTCTGCATCTGGTATTTAAAAGAGTGTCCATGTATTTCAGGCCATTTAAGAACATTTTGAAGACTCTGGCATAATGTTTGAAAAGAAAAGAAAAGAAAAAAATAAAGAAAACAAAAGAAAAGATAAAGAAAACAAAACAATAACTTGTTTGACTCCTCTTTGATTTAACCTTCAATTGACTTTCTGGGGCTGCTTTGCTGTATCTGACACAGGGGGTCTTGAATCTGTGCGGGGTACAATGAAATCTCAAGACTATCAAGGGATTCTAGAGAGAAATGTGCTGCCCAGTGTCATTAAGCTTGGTCTCAGCAGGTCATGGGTCTTCAACAGGACAATGACCTAAAACACAGCTAAAAACATCCAAGAATAAGAGGAAAATATTGGACTACTCTGAAGTGGCCTTCTATGACTCTGACCTCAATCCTGTTGAGCATCTTTGGAAGGAGCTGAAGCACGCTGTCTGGAAAAGACTCCCTTCAAACGTGAGACAACTGGAGCAGTTTGCTCATGAGGAGTGGAACAAAATACGTACATGCTGAGAGGTGCAGAAGTCTCACAGACAGTTACAGGAATCGTTTGAAAGCAGTGATTGCCTCAAAAGGTTGTACAACAAAATATTAAGATAAGGGTACCAACATTTCTGTCCAGACCTGTTTCATGAGTTTTATTTTTAAATTCTGTTGAAGCGTGGTTGAAAAGCAATGTCTGATTTTCACTTGTTCATTTTCATAGTATTTTTTATTTATTACAATTTTTGTCAGATTCTAGTTATTTCTGACACCATTGTGGGTTTTAAGTTCATTAAACGAAAGATACCAACAATTTTGTCCATGTGTGTATCTGTGACGCTGATACCTAACAAAATAGTTACAGATTATGTTTCAGTTTTTGATAATGTATCAATGATAAACTAATTATTTAGCTATGACACAGATAAAGAACACGCCTAAACACAAACAAGCCCCCTGCTGACACAAGCTATTAGTTAATTGTAAATACGTCAGCTGTTGACAAGACACAACACTGAGAATTTAATCATGTCCGAGGTTTGCTCCGTGGAGGAGAATGGACCAAGAGAATATCAGAACAGGACGAAAACAGATTATCAACGCCCCTGAGGCCATCAAAACCACCTCTGTTTTCTTTTTCACTTTGCTTTTCCTGCTTTCAAAAGCTCCGGTTCAGCTGCAGGGAAGCTAAAGAATCTGGAGCTCGAGGTATCTAAAATAATCATCTCAGTTCTTCGATTCAACTGGTAACCAGTGAAGTCGAGACAAAGATTTAAAGATTTAGTGGATTCTTTATAAAACATACATACATATCCTCCAGGAGGCTGGAACATCTGACATCATGTTCTTCTGTGTTGGTTTGGATTCTGTTAGATCCAATCATAATCAAATATTTAGCATTTAAGTTTTCTACAGGTTATAATATATGAATATCTGCAACTTTTTTTTCTATTTTTACAGTCAATATTTTTGGAGTGTTGCTGTGCTAAAGTGCTGTTCTGCAATGACAGATGATCAGAAAGGAAGTTTAATTAAAATTACTAAATTAAAACTAGACAAATATCCAGGGAAATTAYAAACAAGTTCACTTGAAGACTAACTAAATGGAAAATGATTGAAGTGTAAACGCTGAGTGCCAAATGACTGATGAAATTAGCTKAAGAAACTGAGAGTTGTTTAAGACAAAACATAGCAAGAAGCAGATAATAATAGCAAAGAGATAGCATAAGGCTGGATAAAAGCTAAATCATCTAGATAAATGCTTAAAGCTTAAATAAACAAAAAGCAAAAGGACTAAATGCCTGAATTAGCTGAAGMACAGCTTTAAAATTAAATTAGTCAAATAGCTAAAAATAGGATAAGAGGACAAAAACAAAGCAACAGATTTTAAAGAGAATAAGGTTTTTACATAATTTGAACAGATCTGTGTATTTCAATAAAGAAAACGTTTGCGAAAAAAAACACAAGTTAAATATTTAGAAAATCATAAATTACAAAAAAAAAGGCCAAAACGTCCATCTCCAGAAAAAGCTGAACATTTTGAGATATGAATGGCTAAAATGCCACAAAGCAGGCAAAAGTTAGTTTGCAAAAACATCATGTAAATATAAGAAAGAAATGAATTAAACAATTCGGTTAAATTTAGCTTAATTAAATTATATTATAATTTAACTTTGTTAATTCCAACTCAGGTCAGTACGGCTGTTTTAATTTAGTTTGACTCTCATGCAGTCTGAACAGTTCATTTAAATCGTCAAGAAAAACTAGTCATTTTTGATTTGAAACTACAGAAAAACACAAAGAATTACAATTTTTTAATTGAAAARTATATTTCTTTTAAGATAAATACTGTAGCAAAAAAAAATAAAACAGTTTTCCCGCCTTTTTAAGTACTGAATGTACTGAGTACTCCGCACCCACCTGCCACTGTACCCCTTAATCTCGTTCACCCCCCCCCCCCCCAACCCAAGAGGCCTGGTCCTCAGCACCAGAGCAGCCTTGCTGATTTGGTTTCACTGTCTTGCGGGGCAAAGACGAGGGCAGTCAGCACCATAGGAGCTCTGCGACTCTAGAACACTGGTGGTCCGGGACCTTTCTGTGGGACACCTGACGCTGCACAGGTAAGACTCTGGAGTAGGGTGAGGGTTAGACAATCCAGACAAAACCTTCTCACGTGGGCTTCGGGTGTTTACAAAGAATCTGACACTCATGATCAATAAACTGTCAAATAATCTGAGATTAAATTCAAATTGAAGCAGACATGTGGTTAAATTTGAGTTTTGTTTTCATCATCTGTCGGCTCTGCTGGCCTTTCTAGACCTTTATAAGTGGATGAGTTAGAAAGCAGAAAATCCTYCATCATTGCCAGACAAAATCCTTACATTTCTAAATTGTGATGCCTTAATTGATGAACTGACATGTGACGCAAACCAAACTGAAATCCGACTTTTTTTCACCTTGTGACCTAGGCCAGCAGTCAGTACGGAATGTAGTCCTTTGCGGTGGAGTTTTTAGTCTGCAGGGATGGATGTATCTGAGAATGTGCTGACTGATGCCTGTCCTCCTCAGCTGTCCTTTCGAGACATATCTGGAGCTAAAACAGGCCGGTTGAAGGGGGACAGGAGCACCTCTTCTCTTAGAGAGTCGGTAACAAGACCCAGGCCTCTGCATGCAACTCCTGTGGCCACCACCGCTTCCTCCGTCTCGCACTTACCCCCCGACGTTCGAAAAAACACCTGTAATCTCCAATTTATTAATCCTGCTGCCACCGGCTCGCAGAAATCACAAGAGAGGAGCCTTTTGGGCACAAATCGAATGTGCGTTGGTGGCATACTTGTATGTTTTGTGCTGATTACTGTCACACTCACCGCAGAGCTATAGAACATGTGCTCATAAAAATAGCTCACACAGGACTGAATGCCCAGCTAGGAAATGAGCTTCAATTACAGTGGATGAAAAGCAATTACATTAACTGCCTCCCTGTAGACAGGCCCTTCTGCTTTTTTTTTTCTTTCCTCCAGCTCTGGGACGCACCTCCAGGTTTATATAATTGCTTTCGACCTGTTCATCTGACAGCGACGTACTGCCTGCGCCCCATCTGAGTGCTTAGTCAAAAGAGACTCAAGCTGCCTCCAGGAATTAATGTCCGCAAGGGTGCGTGGGGGTTATACAGCACGTTTAAAGTGAGCTTAACTTGATTAAGGAACCCGCTGAGGATTTTTGCCGAAGCCCACTCCAATCTGAGGAGAAGTGCACCTTCATTATGACCCAGATCTCCTGGGGAATAAGCTCGTGTCTTCTTAGATGGGAGCCGATAGGTTTCACACACTTGTTGTCTCGAACATCGCAGCTCATCCGATCAGCAAGAAACCGTACAAGTCAGACAAATGGAAGCCGCTGTTCTTAAGATTAGATTAAGTCCCACTTAATTGATTCTCAATTTATTGACGAGACAAAGATGAAAGGAGGAGCAGAATGTTCTGTAGGAAAATGTAAACAGGAATAAAGAGCTACGTGAAGAGAAACGTTCAATGCTTTTTCCACACTTCACTGAATGGTGACAACACCTTTATTCCATAAGCGATTTTTATAATGTAGCTGCTAAAAGAAAGAGCTTCTTCCTGTTTTAAAGGGAAAGGCTTTCCTTTGAGTTCCTCCTTGAMGGAAAGTGGTCCTGCTTTTAATCACGATAAGCAATTAGAGCTGTTTTTGTACCAATACTGCAGAGTATTTGTAACATTGGCAGTAATAAACACTTTTTTTCAAGAAAAAATTTGTGAAAAAAAGAAGCTTTGAATCCAATAGTTAAAGGCACTGTTTTAAAAATAGATCTCAAATGGTTACTTAGAGCCAGAGGCTTCTGTCGAGGATGACTCACAGCTACTAAACCCCAGGTCAATATCTGTTTCTGCTGTACACACATACAGAAAAAAAAAACAGACGGACAAAAACACCATTACCCCGGTGCCTTTTGCTGCAGGCAAAACTTACCTAAATTCTGTTTAAAACAGTTGGTGAAGCAGTGTGATCATTYAATGGTATGTTCTTTATATGGGAAACTTTTGTTTTATCCTTTGCAAAAAGATCCAAATAAATGGCATAGGTCTTCTTGAAGGATACGTTTTTTTTTTGTTGAAACATTCCATCTCTTTTCTAAGAGGCTTCATCAGTCTGAAGACCTACAGGTAAACTCTGCGCTTTAAGCAGAACTTTCACATGGTGGACAAACAAGTTTAACAATGACAATCAGAAWGGTTCACATGCAAAACAGGGCCRTCACCTAACAATAGATCTTAGTGCTCTGGTTATCCCTGTTGTTCACAGAAGACCATCAGCCTAACTATTGTTAGTGCTCTGATTATCACAGAGGTCTGAGTCATATTGGTAATAACAGCATTGTAAGAGAGGGGAAAACGGAAMAAGGAGAACTCCACTGCTGTTTAATAACAGGTTGTTTCTCTTCACAACAATGYCTTCCTTTAAGCTTGGATTATACTTCAATACGAAGTGAGACAGCAGGTCGGTGATTGTGTCATTTTGGATGTCTTTTTCCTGAGCGAGTGTAAATGGGCTGAAGACACGGCGGGCCATAAATTAAAATAATTCCTACCTCTGCCCACTCACAGCTCATGTAAGTTTATAAACAGCAATAATGATGCCTGGATATTGTTTTTTT
>NW_013952441.1:2365435-2377782 GCF_001266775.1 Austrofundulus limnaeus | reverse complement strand
AAAATAATAAAACAAGGTATTTATCTGCAATGATTAGACTTTTTTTTTTGTATTGTCATTAGTGATTATCTCAATTTCGGCCAAAAGAATTGACAAAATCCTACACACTGTGCCTTTAATGATGGTGATGGAAAAAAAACATGACAATCAGCTGCATGCTCACGTTCAATAGGATCAAACCAGCTGCTCTTCTGACTCTTTTAACAACTGGCTTCAGACTAGAAAAATCTTAAAAAAAAAAAACATACAGAAGGAGGAGCTATCGGAGTCCAGCTCGACCGCCACGGTGTTCCTCGTGAACAAACACACCCACAAAGTTCTAACCAATCACATGCTCTGAGCAGCATCTCAGAGCTCTGACAAGGGGCAATGTACACGATGGCAGTTACTGGGGGATAGCAGCGGGAGAGCAGACAGAATTTCCACAATTTTTTGTCACTCAGCAGGGGGAACAAGATGTGCAATGCAAAGTACAAACCAGTCTTTACTCCTCTCTAAACCCAACCTAACCCTCTTTGTCAAGGAGAACATCTTCATTCCTGAAAATGTGAGCATTGGCCTGTAGATGAGTATAAACTGCAGAGTCCTGGCCTGATGATGTTGCTCTTCTGTGCTGGGCCATCCTTTTGGCCAATGGCTGCTTTGTTTTCACAATTCCCTAACCTAACCCTAACCTARCCCCATATCAGAACTTTGTATACATATTTTTGAATATTTCATGTTAATTTAAATAAAGTATAAATGTTGACTCTGAAAATCCTGCTTTTCTTCTGTTTATTAGCCATGCCTTTAGCAAATCCTGCCCCTTCTAACAAAAGGAATGCGACCGGCAAGATCATCACGGACCTGTCCAACATCAGCCAGAAGGGTAAAACAAACTAACTAACTCACTGACAGAAAACAATTAGGCATTGAAACACAAAGCTTAAACAGGAAACTTCTCATTTCTCCTTTGCCTGCTGTGATTTCATTAGACACTCGAGTAAACAACACATCTTCTGTGTTTGTTTGCCAGCTGCCTTGCCAGCAAAGTGCAGACAGACCTGCATGTGTGTGAATCATTGCATCTGGCTTTAAGTCACCACAAATAAATAAATAAATGCMCCCCCCCCCCCCACACACACACACACACACTCACATGCACACTTATTCCAAGCGGTAACAAAATATCTAACATGCATGAGACAACTTCTGGAGGGTTGTTGGCCATCATCARATGGCAAAGCAGCCACAAATCTGTCAGCATCACAAGCAACGCAAAACACCACGTGGTGCTTCTGCACCCACGTTGTCTCTGTGAGGTATTGTGTAACAAAACTTAGCAAAAGGCTTACAGAATTAAATTTAGTAACATCTTTTRAGGAGTTAATTGTTGTTCTTGAAGTGAATTCATTGAAGGACTGCAWATCACCCACCACCTTTTAATGACTGAGCTTTAAACTAAAAGCACATCATGTTGAGGAATTACAGAATTGTAAGCATTTTGGTTAAACCTTGAAAATAATATTATGTGTAATTTCAAACTATATRTGTAATCAGTTAGTGCTTGAAGTATGTGTTGTAAATGACTGTCTGTCAGCTATTCATACCAAATTTTAGCAGCCACTTTTAGGGTAAGGTCAATGAGCTCTGGCTGCAGTCTTGAAGAGTTGTGCCTCCACTCATTACTTTCTGAGAGTTTCAATAAAAATAGGCCTACTTCATGAGATATTTTGCTAACAAACAACGTTGATACCAATTTTTTATACCAAAGATTCATACTAAGATGTTGTGCACTGTGCAATAGCACCAAGTTTTCACTCAATGTCTGTATAATTAACTGAGATGGAGTTATCTTTGAGTTGGCTAATTTTGATTAGCTGCAGCAGCCATCTTGAATTGGGTTCACTCCAATAGTCAGTTCTACATGTCRTTTCAGAGATTTCTTTCTGAAATTTCATTAAAATTTGTTGAGTTGTTCATGAGATATTTTGTTAACGCTACATACAGGTGAACACACATACACGTGCACAGTCACGGGACAGAACGTTATTGCCTTTGCGTCGCCTTGGGGCGATAATTAGTTCTTTTGTTTTTTTTCTCCACGCTGGATGTCTATTTTRAGTACTGATTCTTCCTGTGCTTCTTCCAAAATCTCCTCGAGTGAGTCAGACGTTTTACATACTGCAGGAAAGACCCACTAGAAACAAAATGTTTATTGCAGTTCTCTCTGCCAGACACACCAGTTGGTCCATCTGTTCAATCTCTGACTGCGCAGCTTCAAGTTGTCCAAACTCAAAAATACATTATTTTGAAATATAGCAGAGAGAACAAACAYAAAAAACACGTATTTAAAACATTTTCAGAAAACCTTTTTCAATGATATCTAATGTTCCAGGAAAAAAAACAAAACAGAATTATTTCCCTTTGCTGATACTTTTATTCCATTGCAAGTATAAAAAACATTAAAGAGCTGTATGATTTTAGATAAAGTGCACCACATCATGCTGCTGTAACCACTCCAACAACTGGTATAATGTTCTCTACCAGCACAAGGACCTTTGACTGACAGGCAAATTGTTGCTTCCTGGTGTCAGCTGGGACCAGCTCCAGCTCTGTCCTTCTCAGCATAAAAGGCAGTATTAGCTAATGGATAAATAGGTGTACYTACAGAAAAGTCTTTTTCCTCCATGGGTTATGTCTTCTGTAATTTGAATCTGTCTGACCTATTTTTTATTGTAAAACTTGTGGTAATTTTATCAAATTTATCTTGATGACTCATCCTGATAAAGACAATATTCAAGAATGCTTCAAGTATTTCATGGTGCAGTTGATTAACTTGTGACACAAAAATCTCCTTAATAGTTCAAATCTTCACCACAATCAAGTACATATGTTATCTTCAGTTGTTATGAAAATGCTCTATATATCAAAAATAAATTTGACTTCACATCGAAACGCCCTGAAATTGGCCTCTGTCTCTTTAAGAACCTCCTACTGTTTCAAACACTCCCACTTCAGTACATCTTCACAACAATGCTTCAAAGGAGGGTTGCTCTGTATGGTGAGAGCTCGGCTGCAGACTGAGCTCCAGGGAGGAGCTTTGTGTAAAGAGGCGGAGCTTTCTACCAGCTAGCATTTAAGCAGCTCCACATGGCTACCACGGGAGGTTCGAGGATTTCTCAAACATGCATGAATGAGTCAAAGCAACACTCAAGCAAGCTAATGTCAAGCTAAAAGTCAATATTCCTCTCCTGTAATAATAATTTGAGTAAAAGTCCTAAAGTATGTTCATTTTTTGTACTTAAGTATTAAAAGTATTGAGTAAAAATGAGTCGTTAGAATCTCCAAACTGACATTTATTGGGAGGTGACCTCCCTAAAAACATTGCTCTAAATGCCATATTGACTGTTAAGTTTTATTATAATGTTAATGTTGAAAAATTAGGCTACTGTAGGCTACCTGTTTCAGTTTCATATACTGTATATCTGCCATGGTCGTCTTCATACCAGGCTACATGCTGCTGCACTGTTAGAAGATTTGTGTTATACGGATTGCATACAAACCAATATGATGTCAGAATGGAATTTTCCCATCCAACCACAGTTACATTCAATTTATCTGGGAGGTATGACATAGGTGTATTTTTTTGACAATAATAATCTAGAGTAATAAAAAAACTTCTTACATTTAAAAAAAATTAAGAAAGTACAGATAATTGCATGAAAATGTAAGAAGTAGAAGGAAAATGCCAGCTGAAAAATATTTACTCAAGTAATGTATAGCCAAAATTTCTAGATAATCAAATGTCTGCTATCAAACTACAAAAACGTCCAAATGGGGTGGAGTGGACGACGATGAATGAAACCTGGAAGAGGCCGGGGTATGAAGCGCCTCATTTGCATTTAAAGACACAGAGTTGGTCTCAGGGGCTTGTGGAGTTACAATAATGCGAAAAACAGACCAAAGATTGCAATTCCACTTTACATAAACTCCAACTGTATGATTAAAAGGTGAAAAGGAAGGATTTAAAAGCTGGATGTGTCTCCTTTAAACCAATTTAGTTTTGTTTATTCTGCAACTATTTAAGGTTTTAAAACATGCTATAAACAAGTTATTAATTGAGGAGTCTCCTTCACGTGTCACGTTAAAGCCACCTGCGTGTGAAATCACCAAAAATGAATCAGGGCTGGAAGACGACCCATCGCCGTGAGCTCTCAAATAATATGTTGTGTCATTGCCAAATAACAAAACATTTCTTAGACTCTCCGAGCACAAAATCAGCAGTTAAAAGCAGTTTAATTGTTTGCTTGCATGCTTACATCAATCATTAAAAAATCTGTTGGTGTCTTTTTTCTGCTTTTCCCGCCCGTCTGTCGTCCCATCTGCAGCCACATCTGTACGCTTCCTGTTTGTTTTCACTCAGTCAGTCAGCTAATCCTGCTTAGCCCCTRTTTTGCTCCAGTTAATACCAACACATCCCTGCCATTGTGTCATTCTGCAGCTTTTATTTATTTATTTATTTAATCACATGACTCCGGCTGCGTGTCGTCCATCTGTCCACTCCTGCCTCCGTCAGTCTGTCCAGTTTCCTCCCGGGCCGGCGCTCGTGTCTCATTCTTCTCAATCAACACTAATAAATATCCCCACGAGAGACCGTTGAGCATTATCCATATTTCTCTGCAAACTTCTCGCTCGCATGCACACGCCCACCGCACGAGCCTGATTTATGACACTCTGCTAACAGCTCTCTGCAGCACAGCGACTTCCAGCTTTACAGATGAGTTTGTGGCCGTGTGTGTGTGTGGGTTAATAGCTGAACTCCAGGTGTTATGAGTAATTTCAGGGCTGTGTGTGTTGGATGAGGAGAGTGTTTTTATGAGGAGCTCGGTGGAGCAGTAAAATCCATCACACCTCTGCATCGGTGACAAAAGAGGAGAGGCGTTATGAGGATTTCCTTCCATAAACAAAAACCTGCTAYGGCATCCCGCCTCCCCGTGCCCTCTTCTTTCACATCGCCATGGCCTACTAACCCTCACAACACCCCTGCAGACATCCTTTAACACCACATGACATTTTATTACAGCCAGGAAACCTCAGGACATAAACATGCCCTTTTAAAGCACACACATTCTTTAAAAATTGAATTCTACAAGTATTTCTCTGGTCTTGGAATCCTGAGGTTCAAGGTGGCATCAGGAAGRGCATTTGGTGTAAAATAATTGCCCAATTTTTTTGAGCGAGCTCACTCGCTGTGGGGACTTCTGCACAGCTGAGCAGCCAAAAGAAGAACTTTAAAATTGTGAATTTTTTAAGAGGACATATGCAAAATCCACATTTTTAGCTGTTAAATGCATGTTGTTGTGCATTTGGAGTCTCTGGGAGTGCTGAAAAGTTTAATTTAAAGAGACAACCTCGAAATGAGTTTATCTGAGAGAGGCTTGTGGAGTTACATTAATGAGGAATTCAGAGCAAAGCATGGCAGTTACACTTTATATTGACCCCAACTGGAGGATTCAAATGTGGAAAAGAAGGATTTAAAAGCAGGATATGTCTCCATTAAACCAAATGTAAGTTCTTAAAGGGATCCATGATTAGTGGTAACATTAGACTTTATTTGATAAACATATATTTTAACTGTAAAATAAAGACTGTAAAAATACYGTAGGCTRTTTAGTTTTGTAAATTTTTAAAAATAGATTTTAACAGAGACGGAGCCATTTTATTTACACACAAAGCATTCTGGGTAAATGATGACGTGGATAGGTCCTCGGTGTGAGCGAGTTATATCCACTCTGAAGGTTAATCTTGAATATCTGATGATCAACACTTTTAAATGAAACCAGAGAGCGTTGACAGAGAGGAGAAGGTAGAAACAACTCAGTCTGTAACTGAAAATATGGATGGAGGACAACAGAGCTGCTTCATGGAAGAAGAACCTCAGCTTAGCCTGTTAGCTTTAGCGCTGACGCTATATTGCCTTATATGTATTAGCTTGGTGCCAGCGCGACAAACAAGCTAGACTGATGTCCTCCATCCATATTTTCAGTTGCAGCTGAGTCATTTTTGTGTTCCCCTCTGTCATGTGGATGGAGGACCTCAGTGACGAGAGGAGAATGTGTAGCGCTGAGCTAATACATATATATCGTGATAGCATTGGGGCTAATGCTAAAGCTAACCGGCTAAGCTGAGGTTCTTCTTCCATGAAGCAGCTCTGTTGTYYTCCATCCATATTTTCAGTTACAGGCTGAGTCATTTCTACATTCTCCTCTCTGTCAACGCTCTCTGGTTTCATTTAAGAGTCGATCATCAGATATATATTGTCCAAGATTAACCTTCAGGGTGGATATAGCTCACTAGCAGCCTCGCACCGAGGACCGATCCACGTCATCATTTACCCAGAATGCTTTGTGTGTAAATAAAATGGCCACATCTGTGTAATATATTTTTGAACTTTTAGTTTAAAAATGACAAAAACTGAACATCCTACAGTATTTTTACACTCTTTATTTTACAGTTAAAATATGTTTATCAAATAAAGTCTAATGTTACAACTAATCATGGATCCCTTCAAAACCTAAGCTAAACATTGCACCTTTTCTGCCCTTATTTAGTTCCTTTTTCCTTTCCTCTTCCTGTCAGAGGATGAGTTGAACCCCGATGCCGCCGAGCTGGACCTGGGCACCAAGATAAAGACGCCCAAGGATGTGATGCTGGAGGAGCTCTCCCTGATGAAAAACAAGGGATCCAAGATGTTCAAGAAGAGGCAGGAGAGAGTTGAGAAATTCATCGTGAGCAACGCCAACCTGGTCAGAGTTAAAACAAACGGACTGTGTGTGTTGTTGTGTGCACGTGTGCATGTGTGTGTGTACTGATGAAGTTCTGTTTTCACCTTCCAGCAGAACCTCCAGAACCTGCTGATTATTCCTCCTCCTGTTCCACCAAAACCTGAAATGCCAAAAGAAGAAAGTAGGCTCATACTACAGCAATTTCTTTACCGTGTGAATGCTGAAGCAGCATTTCCCCCCCTTTAATTCATCTGCTTTAAACTATTCCCTTGTGCATCTCAGAGGTGGAGGAAACAGTGAATAAGGAGGAAGAGAAGGCGAAGAGGAGAAAGGAGTATGTGCGTACCTACGTATCRCCATGGGAAAGGGCCATGCGCGACAACGAGGAGCTTAAAGCCACTATGAAGCCTCTCATGCCAGGACCCATCCAAATCCACCCAGATCTGCCTCAGTACAAGAGCTTCAACAGGTAAACAGAAACACATTATACTATAATATACTACTACTATTATACTATTTGTAAAGTTTAGAATAAAAATCTGAATGTTTTGTTAATAATCATTAGTTATAATTAAGCTTATTGTTAAGCTACATTTACTCCAGGATGTTGGAAGGGAGATTCTGACCAGTTGTTCTGACAGTTCTGCTGGAGGTGCTCAGGAGAAGCCAGAGTTGCTTTATACTCAGTACAAAGTGGAGCTCATTTCCTGTGCAGGGTGGACTCTTCCAGGACCTCCACTTGTTTCCAGCCCTGTTTGTGGTGCTGTGGACAGCTGGGTGTCATTCGAGAACCTCAGAGTCTCATCTCTGCTTCAGATGATGTATCGTCAGATCTCGACCTTCAGCGAGCACCGACTCTGGTTGCAGCCGAGTGTAAAGCAGGTCTGAGACCGGGGAATGTCTCCTCTGGGTTAGGGATGAGTCTTTGCCTCAAGAAAAGGAGGCCTTTGTGTCCAATTGTCCCCAAAGCTGTTATTGCAAGTATGACCTCAGTAGGGCCTCAACRATAKTCAGGTGATGGGCCACATGACCCTCTATGAACAATAGAGCCAATCAAGGCACTAACAACCTATTATTTGGCTGACGGTCCTGTTTTGCATGTGACTAACCTGTTTGTCCACCATGTGGAGGCAGTGCTTATAAAGCTGAGTTCACCTGAAACTACTCAGACTGAAGAAGTCTCTTGGAGGGGAGACGAAACGTTTCACTAAGAAGAACCCATCCAGAGGACCTACTTATTTTCTCTTTTTGATTTTTTCTACCTGGATTACTGAGATGCATCAGGACACAAAAAGAGGGGTTCAGATACCTGGGAGTCTTTCTGATAAGTGGTAGGATGGAGCAGAAAATGATTGACAGGTCAGGGCCTACAGTGAAGGCATTGCTCTAATCTGTCATGGTGACCAAAGAGCTTAGCAAAAAGGCAAGTTCTCTTTTATTGGTCKGTCTATGTTCAAACCTTCACTTATGGTCATGTGTGACAAAAATGAGATTCTAGATACGAGTGACTGAAAAAGGGTGGCCTGAG
Source organism: Austrofundulus limnaeus (assembly GCF_001266775.1). Lineage (NCBI taxonomy): Eukaryota > Metazoa > Chordata > Actinopteri > Cyprinodontiformes > Rivulidae > Austrofundulus > Austrofundulus limnaeus. Next base: position 2,369,487 of record NW_013952441.1, on the reverse strand, counting down.
CTCATCCTTAAAGTTAAGACTTGAAGATGAAGGAGTAGAGCCGCTGCTCCGCTGAGTCTGAAATAAGTTTGTAAGGTTGGTTTTTTTTGAGTACAGCAAGGAGAACATGGAGCAAATTCAGAACTCTCTGGAAGGATCAGGTTTCTGTTTTAGTCTGGAAATTAATTGGGACTCAGGAGGAGCTGGAGAGAGGGATTTCTGGGTTTCCCTCCCAGACCATGCCTCTGTGACCCAACTATGGATACACACCAGCTAATGGACGGATTGATGGATGGGTTCATAATATAACAGTCTTTTGTACTTTCAGTGCGATGAATATGCGTCACATTGATTTGTTAACTTTCTTTAGTGAGATTTGATTCTGCCAAAGGGCACTTTTGCAAATGAAAGAACAAGATATTCTCTGGACAATTCTGTTCTCATCTTTTTTTTTTGTTGAAAAATGACTGTTCTGAACRAGGCATTCAGAACATTTACGCCTTCAAAGATCATCCAGTGTTACAAAAACTGGTTACCTTTAAACACATTTGTACTGCTTAAAAGAGCTATATTAACAACAAACTGAATAAATTACTTCCAGTGACTGACTTTAATGCAGCAGAAGCAGATAATTCTGACATTAAAGTTCATTTAAGGATCAATTTCCAACAACAATGAAACCTTGACATTTCAGGACGTTATTTCTCAACAGATCACGGAGATCTTTATTCATTTCCCTGTATTTTAATGCAGATACAAAATATTAGCTGAATTGATTRTAATCTTTAAACCCAAGATTACCTCAATAAAAATGTTAGACAAGACTGAGCCTCTCTTTGTGAATTTCATCTTGGAAAAATATCTTGTGACAAAKGATATCAAAGGATTGTGGTAATAATTACCAAGATTTTGTCAGATCTCATATGTGAGATTGAATGTCTTTAAATAGGAAATTAATGTATGAGAATTGCGGCTATAAAGTTTTGAAACTGAAGAAAAAAATAAGAAATTAAAAGATTTAAAACTGAAAACAAATTTAAGACTGAACGAAAAAGATTTAAAACTGATTTAAAAAAAAGTTCAAAACTGTCATTTAATTCTGTAAGTTTGGCATGTCATTGTATTATATAATTTTATGGTAAATCAGTGTGACATACAATCTAAAATATTTCAGGTTGTTATATTATACAATTAACAAGTATGGCAGGCCATTGTATCACACAACTAAAAGAAAAATTGCATGCTGCATTTATGTCACATAATTAATGTTGGATGGCAGGCTACGGTGTCATATAATTTAAAAAATATGGCAGGTTGTTGTATCATGTAAATAAAGTATGGCAGGCTGTTGCATCATATAATCAACAAATATACAATATATAATTTTTTCAGTTTCAAACTTTTTCAGTTTCAAAATAATGTTTTATAACAGACGTTATTACCCCAATTTAAGTCCAATGTGTGAAAACAAAGTTGTTAAACTTTTTTTGTTGCGAAACGAAATGAAACGAAATGAAACAAAACAAAACAAAACAAAACWAAACTAAACAAAACAAAAAAAATAATCATAGCTTCCCGTCATCTTTTTCATTTCCTCCCCAGGTCAGCGCTGCCATACGGCGGTGTTGAAAAGGCGTCCAAGACGCTCACCTTCGAGCTCCCAGAGCTCAGCGACATTGGCGAGGAGCCCGAGCCTCTCCCCACCCAGCAGGCTGACATCCGCTCACGGCCCTCCTTCAACCGCACGCCCATCGGCTGGGTCTGCAGCGTAGACAATTCACACATCCACTCGGACCTGGAGGCCGAGAACCCCTTCAACGGAGAGACTGATGACCTGTGAACACACACACACACATGCAGACCCAAGCATATTTACAACACAAACAGTCAGAAACACACACATGCACGAAGAATCAACTTTYACGTGTGTTTGGACACAAAACTAACAGGTGATTTACACAAACTGATAATATTAGACGTTTGAACTGCAGGAGAACACTGAATCACACTGAAATCTGACTGAACTGAATGGAATATAAGAAAGTATCCAACCTTTCAGAATAAAAGTCTTATTGTCAGATTGGCGTGAGTATCAATRAGCACTGTACACTCTTAAAACAATGTAAAAATGCAATAAATGAGAATGTTTCTTATTGCTTGTGGACATCCTCACATTTGAACATTTTTGACTCCTATCTTTTTAAACAGCTGTCTCTTTAAATGATCATAACATTAGCTATATTTTCTTGAAAGATCTAACAAAAAGGGTTAAATATTATTTACTTTAACTTATAATCCTTGCTTAACTAAACATAATGGCTAACTTCAAGCCTCTTATTCTCCACAAATTGTTTACCTGAGTTAACAACAGTCCAGATTGCTACAAAGTTTTTTTTTATTTAGCGAAGAGTCAAAATTTAGGAAACAAAACAAAACAAATGGAAAACTTGTAATTAACTTTGACTTTTCGTGTTTAACTTCAGCTAAACATGTTCCTCACCTCATTGCTACGGCTGAGCGCCGCTAACAAATAGCTCTACGTGGTATTTCCTGCAGAGAAACAGCATTTCAACATGACCTCTTGAAAACTACTATGTGTACGACTGAGTAAATGTGAAACAAATAATACAGACACACTACAGATTTACTCACTGTTGAGTTGTGGTTCGTAGCTGCCATCTTGAACTCTGAACTCACCCACTTTCTGACATGAAGTTTCCACTGGAAGAGAGATGAAACATTTCATTAAAGAAGAACCCRTCCACAGGACCTACTTATTCTTTCTTTTCGATTTCCACTGAAGGGGCATTTCAGTTTAAATATACGACAGCAACAGCAAAAGTAGCCGACAAAATGCAGTGAAATAGAGATTTTACGCAAAATTTTGCCGTCGCTACATTTGAACGCCTGCACATCCACCAAGTTGTGGGATGTCGTCAATTTGTGGGTAAAACAGTGTGGGAGATGTAATTTATGCTCAATGTTGGTTTTATTGCATCATGTTTATTTTAAAGAGATAATAACGTATTTGAAGCTCAACGAGCCACATAAAGTGCAGTGACGAGCCACTTTTGGCCCGCAGACCTTGTGTTTGACACATAATGAAATGTGGAAATTTATGTAAATGAAAATACAAGTAATTTAAAATGTTATGACAAATTCTGAATTCCCACTATTCCAAATGAATTTATATTTTCCAGGTTGGCATCTGAAGCATTTTTTTTTTCATATTTGATTTTATAAATTCTGGGTCTAATTTGCACTGCAACATTAAAAATAAAAAAAAAACCTCCAGATTTTTTCTGTCACACTTTCAGAGCTAAATTAAACCTCTTCTGACTTCTCACTACGTGGGAACAATTTGTGACCGAGATCTGGCTCTGGCTGGTTTCCAGTTCCAGATGTGAAACAGATGTCCGCTGCGTGTCCCTGCCGGTGGGCCACAGAGAGGAAACACGGAGACGTCCGGCTGAAGGTGAGAGAGATGCGGCCATGACGTCATCAGCATCCTCGCCACGCGCCCAGGAGGCGGCGGCATCCGGCCGAGCCATTAAAAACTGAAAACCACGAGCCGCCGCGCTCGCAAAGCGGCGCTACGTTGGAGCTGAGAGCGAGCTGAGGGTATCGCGAGAGGCGCTGGTGGGGGCTGGACGCTGCCCGCGGCTCCCACCCCATCCCCACGCCCCCCCCCCCCCTCTCTCTCTCCGTGGTTTGATCACACGGTCGGACACGCGAGCAGGACGGAGACTGGCGGCGTCAGCGGCCGGGGCGAGCGGCACAAGGAGCGGGCTTCATCACGGCAGGAGGCACCGGCGGGGTCAGCTCACCGGACAGAGGTGGGTCTTAAAAACGTGCGCGCGCGTGTTAGGTTTAAACAGTCTGTACAGATGTGGTCCTCTCCAGATGTGACAGACATCTTTTTTTCCTCCCCATCATTAGGCTACTATCAATCATCATCATCATCATCATCATCATGGTTCCGTTCGGTTCGGATTCTCTCAGGTGGTGTGTGTGTGTGTGTGTGTGTGTGTGTGTGTGTGTGTGTGTGTGTGTGTGTGTGTGTGTGTGTGTGT
>NW_013952441.1:2358417-2364909 GCF_001266775.1 Austrofundulus limnaeus | reverse complement strand
ATCTTATCAGCCTAGGGTCGCATTTCTTCTTGCGTCCACATCCTTGGTTGGTTATGGTCCAGTGAAGCTCATGTTCTTTTACTAATATTAGCAGCTGTTGTGTGAGGGACACGACTTTTTCTCCTTCACCTTTAACATGAAATAGTTCTGGGTTAACTTTTAAATCTCAGTGGGTTAAAGCTGTTGAATCAAAGGTCAAAGGTCAGTCTTTGAACTTTGCTGTCAGAAGATGGTTTTGGCCTCGTCTCTGCTCGGGCTAGGTGTTAGTTTGTCAGTTGGGTCAATATTAACTGTTTCTCCACACTGATATGGATCAAAGGCCTATCTGCAACAAGTTAAATATTAATTGTTAATAACTTTTCCCTAAAACCTCATTTTAAAACTCATAATTGGCTGTTTGTTTGACGTTTTGTGGCTCTTGAGAAAGCATCAACAGATCTGATGTGGAGGATGTTCACAGTTTGAGTTTCTTCAGGACTTGTGTCAAATATTTTCCTAATGTGTTGTTTTTGCACATAACATTTCATAAATTCTTTTTATGTCGAATCCCCTTACCTGCAGCACTGACGACTGATCTACTGCGGCCCCCCGTGCGTCTGATTTTTACAAATATTTTTGAAGTATTAGGACTTTTTTCCCCCATTGCAAACCAACAGGCACACAGTGAAACAATTAAAAGGATGAGGTTATTACTTTCTCTTAGATTAACTAATAACTTTAAATCCTCTTAGTGCTTTCCTTATGTGTCGGTCATGTGTGACTGATCCCAAATTGTGTCTCCAAAAATAATTTGCTGATATTTAGGTCAAAGTATTTTTGATTTTGTGGCTTGACCCCTTTCCCTCAATTATACAGTCTCATCTTTAATTTCTTTATTATGTTCATAATCAATTTTTCCTTTCCTTTCCTTTCCTTTCCTTTCCTTTCCTTTCCTTTCCTCCTTCTTCTCCATCCCCTCCTTTGTTCTCACCCTGCTCTCCGTCCCCCTTCTCTCACTCCGTGCTGACCTGGACTGTGAAAACCTCACTTTCCCCAGCATGCATTGTAAATAAGAATGGTTATGTAATGACTTAATACTAAGCAAAATTTCACGCCTTTAAAAATAGTTAAACAAACAAACATACAAACAAACAAACAAACCTCTTCTAACAGGATTAGGTGTAAACACGTGACAATGGGTTGCATATAGGTTATGATGTCCAAGTGTTTGGAAGTTATGTGAGTTATCCCTCATGTGCACTTCAGTGTCTTAGCAGGATAAATGACCTTGAATGCCCCCCCTGCAAATAATAGATCTCTGCACATGTAGCTGCACGTGTATTTTCTGCACGTTCATAAAAACAGACAAGTTAAAAAAAAAAGAAAAAGAAAACATTGAGGTTTGGGAGAAAGAAAGACACCGAGGGGAGGACGAACCCCGGGCTCTCCCTATTGTCAACCAGGGCTATTTGAAGTTACACATAACCCAGTTACAGGGAAACCACTGTGTGTGTGCGTGTGTGGAGTTTTTCGGAAGGGAGAGAGACAGAGATGAATGGGGTGGGGGGCGCAGATAAAAGTCAGCGGAAAAAAGTAAGAGACAGGAGGAATAAATGAACTGAATGGAGGAAGAAAAAAAAGGTTGAATATCATCACTGGGTTTCGGTATGGAAATGCTAGCTGGATGACTCTCAGCTACTGCACACAAATTAGCTTATACAGCGGGTAAAATAAGTATTGAACACGTCACCATTTTTCTCAGTAAATATATTACTAGAGGTGCTAATGACATGAAATTTTCACCAGATGTCGGTAACAACCCAACTGATCCATACATACAAAGAAATCAAACCATAAATGTCCAAATGAAGTTATTTGTAATAATGTGGAATGGCACAGGGAAAAAGTATTGAACACACTTACTGAAATTTATCTAATACTTTGTACAAAAGCCTTTGTTGTCAATGACAGCTTCAAGACGCCTCCTGTTTGGAGAAACTAGTGGCATGCATTGCTCAGGTGTGATTTTGGCCCATTCTTCCACACAAACAGTCTTCAAATCTTGAAGGTTTCGTGGACCTCTTCTATGAACTCTGATCTTTAGTTCTTTCCATAGATTTTCTGTTGGATTCAGGTCAGGTGATTGGCTGGGCCATTCCAGCAGCTTTATTTTCTTTCTCTGAAACCAAATGAGAGTTTCCTTGGCTTTGTGTTTGGGCTCATTGTCTTGCTGAAATGTCCAGCCACGTTTCATCTTCATCATCCTGGTAGATGGAAGCAGATTTTTATCAAGAATGTCTCTGTACATTTTTCCACTCATCCTTCCTTCAATTATTTGAAGTTTGCCAGTACCATATGCTGAAAAACAGCCCCACACCATGATGTTCCCACCTCCAAACTTCACTGTTGGTATGGTGTTTTTGGGCTGATGTGCAGTGCCATTTGACCTCCAAACATGATGTGTATTCTGGCATCCAAACAGGTCAATGTTGGTCTCATCTGACCAGACTATATTCTCCCAGTATTACACAGGCTTGTCTAAATGTTGTGCAGCAAACTTTAAAGGAGCTTCAACATGCTGTTTCTTCAGCAGTGGAGTCTTGCGTGGTGAGCGTGCATACAGGCCATGGTGGTTCAGTGCATTACTTATTGTTTTCTTTGAAACAATCGTACCTGCTAATTCCAGGTCTTTCTGAAGCTCTCCACAAGTGGTCCTTGGCTCTTGGACAACTCTTCTGATAATTCTTTTCACTCCTCTGTCAGAAATCTTGTGAGGAGCACCTGGTCGTGGTCGGTTTATGGTGAAATAATGTTCTTTCCTCTTCTGAATTATGGCCCCAACAGTGCTCACTGGAACCTTCAGAAGTTTAGACATTCTTCTGTAACCGATGCCATCATTAAGCTTTGCAACAATAAGGTTGTGAAGGTCTTGAGAGAGCTCTTTACTTTTACCCATCATCAGATGGTTCTTGTGTGATGCCTGGTCATCATTTGGGACTGAACCAGCTGATATTAACTTGCACTGACAAGGGGCAGGCTTGCTTTCTAATTACTGAGAGAGTTCAGCTGGTGTCTTGGCTTTCCATGCCTTTTTACACCTCCCTTTCTTCATGTGTTCAATACTTTTYCCCTGTGCCATTCCACATTATTRCAAATRACTTCATTTCTGGACATTYATGGTTTGATTTCTTTGTATGTATGGATCACTTGGGTTGTTACCGACATCTGGTGAAAATTTCATGTCATTAGCACCTCTAGTAATATATTTACTGAGAAAAATGGTGACGTATTCAATACTTATTTTGCCTGCTGTATATTAGATACCTTGCTAACACACAGACACAGTTTGCTTCAATAATTAATGGCAAAGGTTTTTAAAATATATCTTGCACAATCATTTAGCGCTCGGGGACTGTCAGCTATGAACACATCAAATTTTAGCTTAATATCTGTAAAATCAGCTGAATTTTAGCCATTTGTATCTCATTACAGTAAAATCCACCCTCTGGTTCAGGAGATATAATGCTAACGCTACAAACACACGCACATGCAGAGCAAAACAACCTTGAAAGATCAAAGTTTCTTTTACGGGATCAAACATGTTCTTCTTGCTTTTGAGTTTACTCGAGAGCGACAGAGACAGCATGAGAAACGGACTATTGTCCTCGGGGACAGCTTCAGCTCTTTGTACGGCTTGTTTGACACTGGAGTCACCGTCACAAGGCACACAAACACACAGCAGAGTGAAAGGCAGCGACAGTCAAATCCAAAAGGTGTCAGATGATACCGTTTTTCATTTCTTCCAACTCTGAGGTCAGCTGTTGGATTGTGGATAATGTTTTTAACAGCTAGAAGGAAAAAAAAGTTAAATAAAATTTAAAAGCCAAAGCATACAAAAGCATAAAGGTTATAATTAAACTTGCAAATATTCTGCTAAAGGTGGAGTTTTATAATGTTTTTTGAGTTATGTACTGCAGGGCCATGTGCTGGAATTGTTTTTTGTCACAAAAATAAAACAAAGTCAGCTTCAGTTTTTCCTGGTTTGCTCAAATGAAGCATAAATTGGTGGATTAGTTATTTTTTTATTTATTTTATTTTAATAAACAAAATGATTGGATTGCACAGTAGTGCACAGATGTTCCCACATTTTGTACAAATCAATGTGAACATGATTTCCATCTTGTAAAATAAGAAATCTTATGAAGGTAGAAGATTAGATCCATGTCTTCATTGTTGAATGCTGATTTGTAGGAGAGGCAGAACGACAGACGGATGTAGAAGATTAGTTTTCTCAGAATCCCAACATGAATCACGGTGATGTGGATCAAAGAAAAGGAACTGAAGTGAATCACGGATCAAACACACATATTTACCGACCTCTCCGGATTCTGTCCTCAGATAATCCCTTTCAAACATCTTACACTTCATTTTATAAGCTCAGGAAAAGCTGAAATGTGTGAAAAAAACACACACAAAAGATGAAAGATAAGCATGTCAGAAAATAAAAAAGAACTGGACTTACTGAAAAAAAGAAACTGTAGAAAGTACATATTCCGTGGAAATGATAGTGAGCGCTGAACAAAAGCAGGAATTTAAACAATAAGCAAGTTAAAGGTAAAAAGAGCTAAAAATGGCTTAAGCCTAGTTAAAAAATAGCTAATCACTAGCTAAAAGATGAAGTAAAAGGCTGGCTAAAAAAATAAAAGTTACAAAAAGATAATGAAAAGCTAAAAGGACCAAAACCATACCAAAATGTGGCAAAACCCCAGCTATAAGCTTCAAGTAAAAAAATAAATAAATAAAATAAAACTAGCTTAAAGTAGTAGCCTTAACACACCAAAAAACAGCTTAAGACAAACTAAAAGCTAAAATGATCATACTGTTAGCTAAAAGCTAAAAGTAGCAGAAAGTTAAAAATGCAAACTGCAAATTGAAAATTTTAAGGCCAGATAGAAGCTAAAAGTATTATAAGGCCGAAAGTGACAGAAGTCTAACTGAAAGCAAACGATATCAAAATAAATGTATTTACAAGCTGCACAAAAAAGAAACAAACAGTATGACTAACTAAAATGTAAAAAAATAAAATAAAATAAACAAAAAGCTTAAAATGTAAAAGTAATAAACCATAGCTTAAAGCTAAACTTGTAAAGACTAAAGTATTTAAAGTAAGAAGACAAACTAATTAAAGAAACAGCTGAAGCAGAGAATGGTTTTAATGTATTTCAGTGGTGACAATTTTACATTACATACTGTATTTTGAAAAGTAGAAAAGTTACAAAGAACATTTAAGTGCCCAACCCCTCAATGAGCTGAATGTTTTAACTTATGAATGGCTAAAATAGCACAAAGTGTGGAGATGTAATTAATCTGCAAAAAACATACAGTAAAACAAAAGTGTGAATGCTGAATCAGCATCAAGAAGCAGAGAAAAAGAAGGAAAAGGAAAACGGGCGTCAGATATACAGTATATATATATATATATATATATATATATATGCAGCAGAGTGACTCTACAGCTGAACTACAAACAGCTGTATGTTCTCAATGATCCCTGTTGTGCCCCTGAAGGCATTTATTGATCTACAAGTCTTCTGCTGTCACATGGATACACACAGCTTTTAACAGCTCAAAATGAGAGAATTTGGCCCCTTAGACTCGACTGTTTGAGGTTCAGCTCATCTTTCTGTCTTCAACAAGTCAGTATGAAGTTGTCTTTTCAGTTGGACGTTCCACCGGCTCTGTTTAAATATTTATCTGTGATCAAACAACACAAATCTAGAGATTAGAAAAAGGGGCTGATAAGATCCGTAAACTGTTTAGCAATGCATTTTTAAACAGCCGTTACTAAAACATGAGCAAATGAATTTGTTGGATGATATTTTAAGTGGATTTCGTGATCATTCGAGGCAGCAGGACGGTGAGGATGAGTCACCGTATGTCCTACAGTGCCTGTTTGTTTACACGGTATGCTGGGTATTCTTACATACAGAATATTATTAAACTGGCTTTTATCATCTGGTGAGCTTTGGGGTCATTGTAAGTGTTTAAACCATAAACACATTTGAAGGTGTTGGCAATGTTTTGGTCTGCTTTTATATTTTGCATGTAAACAAGAGAGACACAAATATTTACATTATTACATACAATATTACAATACATTTAATATCAAAAATCTTCATTTTAAAATATATACTGCAATGAGAGGGATGCAAAATCGACTACCATGTTCTAATGTTATTCTCTAATCAAAAACATACCTAGAGTGTTGCTTTAAATTGTTCATACATGTTTGAAAAGTTCTTGAATCTCCTGCCATGTGGAGGTGCGTATGCTTGCTGGTACAAAGCTCCACCTATTTAAAGTTTTAAAGCTCCTCCCTGAAGCTCAGTCCTCAGCCAAGTTCCTGCCCCACATATCCCCACACATAGCTCCAGCAACAATTAACACCTTTTGGAATTGCTGTTGAGTTTGTATTATTAACTACAAAACATAGCTTCATTATATATATATATA
>NW_013952441.1:2356004-2357578 GCF_001266775.1 Austrofundulus limnaeus | reverse complement strand
TGACTTACATGTATGAGAAGATGACTGGAAGATTGGATCAAGCTGAAACATCTTGTAAGAGACTCTGTAATACTCCTTTTTGTACATTACAAAGCACACATGACACAAACGTTTTGATTGGATGGCGAAATTCCACCACAGTTATCGTTCCTGGAAAGCCAGAAGTGAGGGGGGAATGTAATTTGAAAGAGCAAGGTGTTGTTGGCGAGTTGTTCCTGTCAAAGCGTGGTTTCAGAAAATTGTGGACAATCAAAGGACAAAATCCCCGAAATGTGTGCCACGGATCTGAGAGGGTGTCATTGGGAAGCAACTGTCGAGGAGGGCCACCGTGTCAAAGAAGACAATCTTCGAAACAAGAAGTCTCTTAAAGAGACAGAGGCCAATTTCAAGGTGTTTACATAGGCTATGATGCAAAGTCAAATTTATTTTTGATATATACAGTGTTTTTATAACAACTGAAGGTAACATAGTTACTTGATTGTGGTATAAAATTTAACTATGTGCCTGGAAAATAAAATCTTATCTAATCCTCTTTAAGGAAAAGGCTTTACTTTTGAAAGTTAACTAAAACTTTTAGGTCAGGATTAAAAATTAAAATTTGTATGTGCATCAACTATAATTCAATTTTTACAAGATAAAATTCAACATGAGCCCCCTCAGGTATCTTTATCTCATGACCTGACAGTATTACAGAAAGAAATCCAAGTTTTTCAAGCTCAAAGTCAACCTAGGGCTGATTTTTTGCAATTCACTAGATGAGGTTAAACACACACACAAACACACAGTTTGTGATTGTACAACCAGTGTCTTCACCACCATATTACACATCTATAGGTTCTGTCTGAGCTGCATCCCCAGCCATTCAGAGCAGGGTCAGGGAATTTGATTGACTTGCGCCTTGACTCACTTTGGCTTCTAGGAAGTCTCCCCCATCAATACGTATCATCATCACTCGGCAGCCCAGCGTGTGAGCGTGCATTTGCGTGTGCTCTCTCAGCACAGCGTGTCTTTCTGTTAAATCAGACGGTTCAGCTTTTCCCTCCTGCATGCCTGCTGCTTGGCCTATTTCCATGGTAACTAGCCAAAGATGTGGGGACACGGAATGAACACACATACGCGCGCGTCCGAACAATCCACATGAACGGCGGCCGTTCAAGAGCTTGCCACAGCTTGGCCGTGTGCATCTGTGGGGTGCAGTCAAAGAGAGGATGTGTGATCACACACTCTGCCTGAGCTGAGCGGGAGACACACTCACACACACTCACGCATACGCACACTGTATGCTGAAACAGAAGCTTGGGAAACTGTGCTGTAGGGGAAAAATGGCACGTAGAGGCCACGCCAGCCAAATCCCTCAGTAAATCCTCTGACAACTTAGGATAGATGGATGGATAAAAGGATAGATGGGTGGGTAGCTAGATGGGTAGATAGATCGATAGATGGGTAGATGGGTGGGTAGATAGATCGATAGATGGGTATATGGGTGGGTAGATAGATCGATAGATGGGTAGATGGGTGGGTAGATAGATCGATAGATGGGTATATGGGTGGGTAGATAGATCGATAGATGGGTA
>NW_013952441.1:2351896-2355877 GCF_001266775.1 Austrofundulus limnaeus | reverse complement strand
TAGATAGATAGATAGATAGATAGATAGATAGATAGATAGATAGATAGATAGATAGATAGATAGATAGATAGATAGATAGATAGATAGATTTGTTGTTCTAGTCACTGTGTTCCTCTGTTCCACCTCTTTCATCATCCAATTTTCCTGCTCATCCAGTGTGGCAGTCACCATGGTGAATTCCCATGCTGCTCAACTCCTCGCTGCAGCATCCCTGTGCCCTTTGGCCTTTCGCCAAGGGATGCTGTGGCATTAATGCAGCCCAGCTATCAGGCAAAGGAGTCTTGCCAAAAGTGGGGAAGCTGTAGGGAAAGGAAAGCAGGAAGGAAGGAAGGAAGGAAAGGGAGGGTGGAAGCGGCACTGCGGATCTGTTACCTACTGCCCCTGTGATGTTATGCAAATGAATGTACACACAGGCATGCACACGTGTTGTAGGATGACTAAAGACATATCAAGGGACGCTTTAATCGTCGCACACATGTTCAGACGGTTGCCATATTTGGAGGCTGCTTAATCTCCTGATAAAGTCCCTGAGTACCGATTTTAAAATGACATAACACACAAAAAGTGTCCAAAATAAAACATTGAGAATAAAAGCTGATTTTGGACAATTAAGTGACTGTGTAATTCAGACATCTGAATGCATGTGTGGGCACCACTCTTGCAAATCAAATTTAGCCCAAATTATAAAACTGACTTCCAAATTGACCAAGAAATTTATGCAATTTCAAAAATGAGTCCTGCTGTGGTTCTCATTTATTCTTTACTGAGAATTTGATTACGTTTAAACCTCATTTAGCCATAGAAGCTAAGGGAGCCAGTGAAATTATTAAGTGATGTCCTGTTAAAAAGTTATCAGTAATTAGTATGTTATTAACTGTGACATTAGCCATAAATTATGAGTATGAAGAAAAGGACAGAAGTCTTTGTCCAGCCTATGCTACTAATCGAAGCTCCTTGTGTCAGTCTGGGTTCATCCTACACCAACCATGACAGATACTGTTTATTCATCCGTATTACATCTGTGTTTTACAAAGTGATTATTTGTGTGTGGAGCACTGATCGACTGAAATACACCGTTCACGATGAGAGACTGCCGAAGGTACCTTTCTGCTCAGAGTTGACTAAACGTTTAGCCGACTAGATGTTCTGATCTGATTCTGTATGATCAGACTAGGATATGTTGATGATTTTGAGGACCAGTTCCGTCTCCACAAAGCAAATCCCCTCAGCAGGACCATAGTGGACCCAGCACGGACTGAGGCTTTTCCTTGGCAGATACCAGTCTGATGCGATGGCAGCCAGTTCTACGATGCCCAAAGATGTTTCTATAATGTCTAACCACCAGATCACCCACTGATGTTCCTTGTCAGCAGATTTTAGTTTTCAAACGTTGCTGTTGTGAGGTGTTTTGAGGTCTAACAGATTGTTTTTTTTTTGTGTGTCTTACAGTGAAAAGAAGAAGAAGAAAGCACCACAGTCCCCACATAGGAGCAGCAGTGCTGTCCAAGCTTCATTTATCTGACAGAATCCGCCAAAGGATGCTTTGGAACTGCTCTCGTGGCTTCAAACTCAGACTTCTAAATCTACGAAGCTAAAATCAGAAAATCAAAAGCCGGCCACTGGCCCTTACAAATCCACCAGTTTTTAAGTAAACACGTCTGGAGAGTAGGAGGTTTGTATGGGGGCCAAATCCCTCTCCAAGGCACAAAGCGTCTCCTCAGTTTACAGCCATCCACTAGTTCCTCCTTCCAGTTCTTCCCGCTCCTCCTTCCTTTCATTCTCCATCTTTCTCTCCCATGGGAGTGACATAGAGGTTTTCGCTCAGCTTTCTGCCTTGCCCCTTTTCTGCACCGCTGTGGAAACGGGGACGTCCACCAGGTAGGGATGTCGTGGAAGAGGAACTACTTTGCGTCAGGCGGCGGGGCGGCTGCCGGGGTGCAGGGGTTGGTGACCCCGAGAACTATGACCTCCATTGCACCCAGCAAAGGCCTGAGCAACGAGCCGGGACAGAACAGCTGCTTCCTAAACAGCGCTCTGCAGGTCAGTCAGAAAAAAAAAGTATTTGGTGACATGTTTTCATTGACTGGCCGAGTTAGTAACATGATCTCAGAGCACTCTGGGAGTCAGCTAATTTTAGTTATTTAGCATAAAGAAAAAAATATGGCACAATCTGGTTTTAAGCCGTTTTTGGAGACATTCGGTTCAGACTTACTCTACAAGGCACAGATCAAGCTATGCCTTGTAAAAATAATCTTTCTTTGTGTGTTTTCATAATTAAATGAGTGTTAATTTAGAACTGAAATAATTGTTTTCCCTTTATTTTTCACCGTTTTGCATTATACTTTTGTGTGCTGTTTTAGTTGATCACACTTTAAAAGGCTCTGCTTGTTCTGAGCTTTGCTGCTAGACGTCCTGATGCATCTCAGTAATCCAGGTAGAGAAATCAAAAAGAAAAAAAGAAGTGGGTCCTCTGGAGGGGTTCTTTTTTAGTGAAACGTTTCGTCTCTCGTCCAAGAGATTTCTTCAGTCTGATGAGTTTCAGGTGAACTCAGCCTTATAAGCACTGCCTCCACATGGACAAACAGATTAGTCACATGCAAAAGAGGGCCATTGCCTAAAAATAGGCTTGATTAGCTCTATTGTTCGGGTCATGTGCCCCATCACCTGACTTATTGCTTTGGATGCTGTGGTTCTTAGGTATCGTCATGTGTATGTAGTGAATTCAGGAGCTAATCAAGCCTATTGTTTGGCGATGGCCCTCGTTTGCATGTGACTAACCTGTTTGTCCATGTGGAGGCAGTGCTTATAAGGTTGAGTTCACCTGAAACTCATCAGACTGAAGACGTCTCTTGGACAAGAGATGAAACATTTCACTAAAGAAGAACCCATCCAGAGGACCTACTTATTTTTTCTTTTTGATTTGTTGCTAGACCTTTTATTTTTTTGTAGATTTTAAAATATTTTACTTTATCTAGAACAAAATCCCTCTTAATACAATGAGATTTCTTCAAAAACAACGTCATTTTAGAAATCAAGTGCATTTTTGCCAAAAATTATTCATTTATTTTATTTTTATTTGACCTTTATTAATACAAGTAGTCTCATTGAGATTCAGAATCTCATTTCCAAGAGAGACCTGTTATGACAAAAATTACAAAACATGTTATAATATGAACAAAGAGGATATGTTGTTTGCTTGATGCTTTGTTTCTTCTTCACCTTTTCCTTATGGGTGTCTCTGCTACCCGTCAGGCTGACATTGTAAATAAGAAGTTACTCTTAATGTTTTGCCTGGTAAAACAAAGGTTAAAAATATAGCAGACATAATTAGACAAAAATGCTCACCTAAATAGTTGATAAGATATTTTATGTATTCTTTTATTCATCTATTTTTCTACACTTCAGACATTAGCTGTGGTCACAGATCCTGCTGTTGGTATTTTTGTGGATCAGAACTTCAGAAATTTAGAAACTACTACACTAAAACAGTCCTTTATTTTTTAATAATGTAAACACAAACTTCAGAAATCTGGTATTGAATTGTGCTGAATTGCAACAACTTTATATCATAGAAATCTGAATAATCTCCCTCCTTGATAAGAAACAGCTGCTATAGGTGTACATTATTTATATTCAAACAGATTTGCTTTAATATCTGCACAGTTCATGCACCTACAGATCCGAGCCCTGCAGTAAAGTCCAATTAAAGAGTTCCAGGGACCAGATTAGAGCTTCATTAACTTCTGTTTGAGCGCTTTGGTGACATTTTGGCACAAGTGCGGCTCTGACCTCAGACCACTGTCTGTGTGCAAAGAGGCTAACTCTGCTTTACCATCATCTGCAGCTCGTCGCGCTCTTTCACACACACACATAAATAGACTCTCCTCTCTTCGACTAAGACCTACAGCTGGCACACACACACACACACACACACACACACACACACACACACACACACACACACACACACACACACACACA
>NW_013952441.1:2340414-2351512 GCF_001266775.1 Austrofundulus limnaeus | reverse complement strand
CACACACACACACACACACACACACACACACACACACACACACACACACACACACACACACACACACACAAATGCCTCTTGACTACTGGCTTGAAGGAGGGAGAGAGAGAGAGGGAGAGAGCGAGAGAACTGAAGGAGGGAGAGAGGTTGGAGTAAGCAGGAAAGGGATTGGGCAGAAGCTCAGGGAGAGCTGATGAGAACAGAAGAATAGATGCAAAGAGTAAAAGTTCCAGACTGCAGAGAAGAGAAGAAAAAGGGATGAGGAGTATACAGTATGAGAAAAACCAGGCGAGGACTAAAGGGGATACTGCTGCAAGACAGAGAGGAACTAAAGACTCCAGTAAGGTAAGAGGAAGAGGCAGTGTTTGAGGAAAAGAGGGATAGATGTGGAGAGGAAAGGGGAATTGGATGAATAGTCAAAGTGGAAGACATTAAGTTTATTTGTGAGCTAAAGAAACCGCCTAGCAAAGGCGTGTGAAGCAGAACTGGGCCACCTCAAGGACACATGTAGACACTCATGCACACACAGAGGCAGCAGTGTGTTTATCAGGACACAGAGCAGCAGGGATGAACTGAAGGGAAGTGCTTTTCGTGGGATTTTTCACAATTCAGACTGTTTCTCTTTCTGCATGTTAGCATGAGGCGAAAGTTTCTAAAGTTATGATCGACTTCCTTGTGAATAATTTGCTTTCATGTTCTATAAAATGTCTCAGCTCCTAAATTGGGAAATTTATTTTAGGTTACAATTAAGATAAAAAAAAAAAGCTAAAATGTTTTTGTTTATTATGAGCTGTGAAAAAAAGCCACTTTCTTTTTGAAACAAAGACCTGATTTTAAAAAGATGACATCATCAACTGTAATATGCTTTACTAGCAGGTCGATTGTAAGTGAAACAGTCTCTTTAGCCCCCCTGGGGCCCCTGGGGGTCCAGGAAGTTAACCCACTTCTGCTGCAGTGGAGCTGCTGTGTGGAGGCAGCAGCAGCAGCATCAGCAGCAGCATCAGCAGCAGAAGTGTTTACTCTGAGAGAAACTGTGTAACGAAAGAGAAGGAAGGTAAAATGAGGTAAAATGTACACGTGTGCTCAGCAACTATAAAAAGAAAACTGAAAAAAAAAAAAAGAAAAGCACACAGGTGAAAGTGAAACAGCCAGAGGATGTACAGTACAGAGCAGCTTGATGAAGCAGAAACACATGGCTTCACACATCAGGTAGAAGCCAGGGTGTGTATTTGTGTGTGTGTTTTATGCAGCGGTATGCGGGACTCGCACCCCATCCCTTGTGGCTCCACTCTTCTGTGCCATTTTGCATTTAAACACTGACTGTAATTCAGCTTCCTACAACTCTGACTGTTGTTCTTTTTAGCAATTTCTTACGACGTGCTCAGAGATTTTTCCAACTGTTTTATTGATGAGGCTGAAGTGGTGATCCCATCGAGGCATCATGTTACTGGGTGTTTGCTAAAATGATTCAAGCAGAGGAAAACAGTGTGCTTCAAAGTAATTTATGCAACGCTGCAGTCTCCTGCAATAAGGAAAAATACTAGACTGTAAGTAAGTTTTCACTATGTGACTAAGCAAAAGGGTTTGGTGTTGATTTAAGCTCTTTGGTTTGATTCAGCACTGATTAAGGAAGAGGAGGAAGCTTGAAATTGATCAATGATGGATGAATGCAGAGTGATTAAATAACCTAGCATATTTATACAAAAATGGTGGTGCGTTAAACGGCCAATATTATGTGTTTCTCAGGCAAAAATTTAAATACTATACCATAATAATGTATCTATGTCACCTTTAGCTTTTATTAAAATGCTATTTTGTGTTTAAATAGAAAATAAACTTATCTTCTCATCACTTCCTCTTCTAAACGCCTTGAAATTGGCCTCTGTCTCTTTAAGAACCTCCTTCTGCTTCCGTTTTGCCCATTTCGGTGCGGGGGGCTGCCATGATGCAGTTTACTTGGCATCTGAAAATACATTGTCTCGAAGGTATTTTTGATCTGAAAAGAGCGAGAGTGAGAACTAATGTTGAGAGATCAGCAGACAGTTAAGTTTCACTTTCACCCCAGAGCCTGCAGGAGTCATGGGCGGGGTGTTGAGGGGAGGGGGTGCGCTCTGCCATGAGGAAGTTCAGCTTAAAGACACGTCCCAGGGGCGTTTCTAGTCCCCACCTGTCGTTTTGCTCCTCAGCATGGCTGCCCAAAAACGCTGAAGGTTTTCTCAAACATGCATGAATGAGTCAAAGCTATGGAGGACCAAACCTATCATTATTGGAAATAAATGTATAAATATATAACTGGCGTATTAAAATAAATTATAGGGTCAAAAAGAAGTTTGACAAATAAATTATTGTGCCATTAAATCAATTACATCAATTATTTAGATATAAATGTGTATTTACATTTTAATTTTGAAGGATTATATTTTCTCTATGTGCTTTATCGCATATTTTTTGTTTATGTTTATTCATTACAAGTACATTTGTTGTAA
This sequence comes from Austrofundulus limnaeus, assembly GCF_001266775.1. Classification (NCBI taxonomy): domain Eukaryota; kingdom Metazoa; phylum Chordata; class Actinopteri; order Cyprinodontiformes; family Rivulidae; genus Austrofundulus; species Austrofundulus limnaeus. Next base: position 2,349,026 of record NW_013952441.1, on the reverse strand, counting down.
TTTGACTTTTCCAAGCCATTATTTTCTTCTTTCACATTTATCACCAATCACATATATTTAAAACATGCTTTTTCACCTAATAATATTTTATTTCTCAAATTATTTTATCGTTCTTTTTTTTCTTAAACACTGATATATTTTCTTCTATTATATTCCTTTGTTGTATATTTTTACCAAACACATTTCCCTGAGCCCATTTATTTTCATCTCTTTTTTTTACATTCCTTGCTGGCTGTATTGTCTTTTCCAGCTCHACATGCAGCAGGGAATGTAAAAACAGAGGAGGCGGTCTTAAGAAAAGCGTCACCGCCCCAGCTTCTCTCCTATTGGCCGAGGTTCCTTTAAACTAGACCTCGGCCAATAGGAGAGAAGCTGGGGCGGTGACGCTTTTCTTAAGACCGCCTCCTCTGTTTTTACATTCCCTGCTGCATGTAGAGCTGGAAAAGACAATACAGCCAGCAAGRAATGTAAAAAAAAGAGATGAAAATAAATGGGCTCAGGGAAATGTGTTTGGTAAAAATATACAACAAAGGAATATAATAGAAGAAAATATATCAGTGTTTAAGAAAAAAAAGAACGATAAAATAATTTGAGAAATAAAATATTATTAGGTGAAAAAGCATGTTTTAAATATATGTGATTGGTGATAAATGTGAAAGAAGAAAATAATGGCTTGGAAAAGTCAAATTACAACAAATGTACTTGTAATGAATAAACATAAACAAAAAATATGCGATAAAGCACATAGAGAAAATATAATCCTTCAAAATTAAAATGTAAATACACATTTATATCTAAATAATTGATGTAATTGATTTAATGGCACAATAATTTATTTGTCAAACTTTTTTTTGACCCTATAATTTATTTTAATACGCCAGTTATATATTTATACATTTATTTCCAATAATGATAGGTTTGGTCCTCCATACAAAGCAAGGCTTTGGGCATGTATTTTTATGAGAGTATAACATTATAACATGATACAAAACTCAAAAAAGTTGATTTTACATGATATTGCCCCTTTAAGATGTAGTGGATATTTTTGCTCTAAAGAAAAAAGTAAGTTTTTGTCTGTTTGCTAAGGTATGACTGACACAAAGCAGTGTGACAGGAAACAGAAACAAATAAAATAGATGGTTTAATATCAACCCACACACATTTTACCATTCCTTTTACTTGCAAATGTCCATTTATTCAGAGAGAAAAAAACAGTTGGATTATTTTTAGGTCCAACAATACATGCAGCACAAAGTATTTGAAACATGGCTCCATGGCAACGTGTCTGACTCAGTGACCTCACTGGTGCGAACATCTTTCCCTGCAAACAGCACGATTAAGTTGAAGCAACTAAATACTTGTTTTTTGGGCAATATTAAGTTGACATATTACATTGAGATGATTTACTCTAACTTACTTTTTTACCTTTTTCCTACTCACAAATATCCATGCAATTTGTTTTTAAAGTTACTACCAACATTCACAATTTTAATATAGTGTTTGTTCAATCTATTCAAATGTTTAAGTTAAGCAGGTTGAGTTGTTTTATTTTTGTGGTGCTATAATTAGCCAACTCACTGAAACGCAGAGCTTTATAGTAACTACGTACAGTACATTTACTTTATTACAGTACTTAAGTATTTTTCTGAGGATTTGTAATTTATCATGTATTTTTTACTTTTATTTCTTTAATTTAAAATTTAACACCTATTTAATATGTTCAAATGCAGCATGAAAGGAGTTTATGCACAAGTTTTGAATTTGCTCAACCAAGTTATGTCCGCTGGTTCTACTAAAATGAAAATATATATAATAATAACAGGTGAGCAGGTCTTGTGCAACAGGGTCGCGCTATTGTGTATTGTGTATTTGCAGCTTGGAAATACACAATAGGAGAGATGAGTTAAAATAAGTTGCTCTGATCCTATGTTTACATCATAAACAAAGAGTCATAGCAGGCTAACATTATGAATAAGAAATTATTATTAATGTTTTGCCTGTTTAAATAAGATTTAAGTAACTAATCCAGTGGTTCCCAAACATTTTTATTTACGACTCACAAAATAATGACGTGATTTAACAATCAACTATTGCTGTTTTCATAGATCCATACATCCAGGTCAGTGATGGTCTGCCTTATTGTGTTCATTTAAAAAAAAACGTACTTACTGTGGTAGCTTAGCGGTCAGTGTTGCAGTCTTGTGATCATGAGGCCGTGGGTTTGAGTCCAGGTTGGAATGTGTGAGTGTCTCTGTCACTCTTCAGATCTTGGCTCTTTGTGCCTGTCCCCCCATCATGGACCTTAATAAGTCTTATTCTCACCATGTCACAATAAAGTCACTATTAAGGACTAAAAGGTAAGAGATGATGGAGGCCAAAAGGGCAGCTGCAGTACAGCGTGATAAAAGAAGAGATGACATTACCACATGTTGTAATAGGAGAGCAGAACAGGAAGAACAGGATATAAAGGGCAGAACTGATGGCAGTGAGGAGCAGGTGCTACAAACTGATCTGATTATAGAGACTATCTAATGACTTCATTAAGTTCTGTAGGTGTTTTTTTTTAGTTTAATATGATTGGTGTTTAGAAAACACCTCGCTGTCACCACCATCATTGATTAAAGCAACACTGCCTTCATCGACGTAAAAAAAATACATAAAAAACTTTCAGAAATCCAAGTCAATCTGATTCAAGATGCCTGTTACAGCTAATCACATACTTATGCTATTAATGCTAGGTTTATAGACAAAGATATTAGCAACATTTACAAACTTAGATCTTTTTTTAAAAGATACAAATCAAGTTACAATGAATATTTTTAAATCGGTCGTACAAAGGAAGAGAAAATAACCGCTTTGCTCCAGTTAGATGCATGTAAAGTGTTTTATTTTCTAATAAACTTACTTGAAAAACACAGAGGGATTGACTTTCCTGAGCCTCTAAAAGCATCTGATTTCTGCTTTTAGTTAAAAAAAAAGTTTAGTTTGACATTCATTCCACAGTCAAATGAGCAGGTTTTTTAAAAAAAAAAAAAATCGATATTTATTGCATAAATCTAAAATTTACAAGGGTCTAATAATGACGGAACGGTGGTGTGTTGCCTCTGTTCATAATCTTTGTGACTCTGATCCCACCTGAGCTCCAATTAAAACATGACTCATTGTGCAGTAAACCCTTAAATTGTTATTTTACCACCGAGGCCCTTCATGACGCAACCCGGGCTCAAACCTGCAGCCTTGAGATCGCAAGACCACCATTCTGCTTTTAATCCTTGAACCCAACTCTCTCCCTCTCTTTTATCGAAAACAACTTTATATGGTTTTCGCAACAAGGATTCATTTTAAGAAAAAGCCATGAGGTGATCTGCAACCAGCGAGTCCCGGCCAGGAAACAACCTAAATCTGCCAAAGTTATTCAAACAAAATACATTTCACGTCCATATAAATTAATTAGGTGAGACAAAACTGTTCCCCAGCACACAAATTATTGGATTTGCACTGATTATTTTTAAAGCGCGCTCAAATCATGTTCAGTTTTAAAACGACCGAAATAGAAAATGAATAGTGGCGTGTATTTCCTTGTTTCAGTGCATATTTAGAAACACCTGGTAGGAAGTAGTAATGTAAAATGTATTAAAACAGAATGGTTCAGTTGGTATGTGACATAACTTGTTTTAAACAAGTTAAATCAGCTATTTTGGCAAAAATAAGTTGTATTTGAATTACTTCAGTTGGTTAACGCCCTTTAAATTGAAACAATATTTAATAACATGTAAAGAAATTACGATAATGTTTGCCCTTTTTTTGACAGGACATCAACAAGTGTGCTAAGAAAATACAGGTTTTATTTGGTGATGGGAATCAATGCTGCTATTATGAAAACCACTTAATTTTTTTAACATTTATTTTTGTTTTCATAGGTCAAACTGTATACACTAAAACATTCCAAACATTTGCATTGGATTTACTTAAATAAATTATATCAACAGGTTCTATTGTTTCATTGAACTGAATGTGAAATAATTGTGTTAGATTTACTCAATTTAGTTGAGTAGAACCTGTTGGCATAAATTATTTAAGTAAATCCAATACAAACATTTTGAATTTTTTAATGTAAAGAATGTTTTTGCATTTTTCCATTATTTTCAAGCCGGTGAGAGAATATAAGCAGAGGTTAAAAAAAATGAGGAGACAAACAAAAGTACAGATAAAAAAAGAAGAAAAACAAATATATAAGAATGTGATCAGAGGAGGAGAAAAGAGTTGAAATGAGGAGGGGCAGGTGAGGAGGGAGTGTGCCCTCCTTGTGGCTGCTGCAGTGCTGTGCAGGAAGCCGATTCATCATCACCAAATAAACTACGGGACGAGGAGGAGAAACAGAAGTGTAAGAGAGAGAACACATACACTGGAGTCAGCACGCAGTTTGTCATCTGCTGCCTCCTGTTTCCTCCACTTATCACTCTCCCCCTAACACACACACACACACACACACACACACACACGCACGCACGCACGCACGCACGCACACACACACACACATACGCACGCACAGACCTGTGTCGCCCGGCCTGAAACACACTCAGCTGTTCGTTCTCTGAGTGGATCTTTGTCTGAGCTCAGTCGAAGCCTCAGGGATGATGTCATGTCAATATTATCTTTCAGCGTGCTGAATGAAAGCCTTAACAGCTTTTCCCTAAAAGTTTTTGATTTTTGAGTTTTTTTTTTCTGTCTGTCCATTCTGCTGTACTTCAGGCTCTGCCTCTCATTTATCACTAAAACCCACCAAAGCAGAGAGCTTACTCAGTTGGCGACGTTGTCAAAAAACAATTAGCCAGAAAGTGCATGGAAGCCAAGCAGAGCTGCGGGCTTTAGTGTTGATTCTCTGCAGTGATTTTAATCACGAATGCAGAACGATCGTGTTTTTGCCCTGGTCTGTGTGTCTGTACCGTTAGCAGAAGATCGCACGAACCACTGCGTGGATTCTAATGAAACTTTCAGAAAGCAAACTGAGAACAATTTGGAGCCAGTTCAATTCAAAATGGCCGCCACAGCCAACTAATCTTGGAAAACACAGAAACGACATCACTCAGTGTTGCATATGTTAAAGGTAACAATAAGTCCACTTTTTTAACCGTTAGGCTTCATTCTCTTCTGGCTCTGGGTCAGACTCTGACTCCATGTGAGGCTGGATGGACAAGTCTTCCCTTGTTGACATCTTTTAATTCATTTGAAAATAAAAAAGTTTCTGCGCAGCTATATGGTCGTAAACCCCTCTATCAAACTAGAATGGACCACTCTGGAAACTGGAGGGGGGGGGGGCATGGTGTGAAGCACCTTGTTTGGATTTAAAGAGACAGCCTCAAAATGAGTTGAGACACACCTCAGAAAAATGGTGAAGAGGGGCTTGTGGAGTTACAATAAGGAGGAATACAGACCAAAACATTGCATTTCCTCTTTATAAAGACCCCAATGAGGTCCTCCATCCATATTTTCAGTTACAGACTGAGTCATTTCTACCTTCTCCTCTCTGTCAACGCTCTCTGGTTTCATTTAAAAGAGCCAATCGTCAGATACTGTCCAAGATTAACCTTCAGGGTGGATATAGCTCGCTCACACTGAGGACCTATCCACGTCATCATTTACCCAAAATGCTTTGCGTGTAAATAAAATGGCTACATCTCTGTTTAAATATATGTTTAAAAATTTACAAAACAAAACAGCCTACAGTATTTTTACAGTCTTTGTTTTACAGTTAAGATATATGTTTATCAAATAAAGTCTAATGTTACAACTAATCATGGATCCCTTTAAACACGTCAGAAAGCTGTGTGAGACTGATCACATTGCATGTGTGTAGGTAATATCTCACTGTGCCCTGAGAAGAACTGAACTGATAGCATATAAAAACATTTAAATTGAAACCAGATCTTAAATGGTTGGTTTCTGTAGGCTGCTGTGGCGCTGACTCCAGAGCCGCAGCACCAACTCTCCCATGTGGAGATCAGATTGTTCCGGTCCAATCAAGAAACGCTTTGCACGAGAATAGATGAACGAGGCTGAGGTTGCCATGGCAATACCTGAACCTTACAGCGCATAGGTGACAGGAGCTGCAACAGACCGTTTCAGCTCCGATGCGAACCCAGATATATCTAAGAGCACGAGCTTCGTTACTGGTTTCTTCTCAGCCTCCGGTGCCGTTTACGCGGTTCTTTCACATTAATAACTTTAAAAAGAAATCCGGCACTTGAAGATAAGTTTCCCATTTGAAAAGTGTCGCCACTAATGCCTTTAATTGCTTTCTGCACACCTGCAAAAATAACCAGGCTGTATGTGAGGTTACCATGGCAACCGCGAGCTTTCCTGTAATCAAACCACAGACTTCTCAGCAAGTGTTGCCAAATTGGCAGCAATTTTGGAAACGCGTCCAGGTGGTTATTTCAGGGTTAAAATGTGGCCCTTTTCTCAATGAATGACTGAAAAGCTTGAGCTTTAATTGACTGTACGTACAGAAGCACCATTCAGCTCTGAGCTGACGTTTTCTTTAAAGTGCGTTTTTTCACACTTATTTAAAATTAAATTCAATAACATCCAAATATCTGCCTTCCTTTTCTTAATAAATAAATAAACTATAAATAAAAAAATACATAAATAATGGAAATATTGCACCAAGTTGAAGAGAATTAACAACTAACGCGCACGTTTTGTCTTTCAGGTTTTGTGGCATCTCGACATCTTCCGCAGAAGCTTTCGGCAGCTCACCACTCATAAGTGCATGGAGGACTCGTGCATCTTCTGCGCATTAAAAGTAAAAAAAAAATCATGTTTCATTCTCTTTGCTTATAGTGGTTTTACTGTCAATATGAAGCCACAGCTGTGGGAACATGTATCAGCTGGGGGTGCTGTGAGCATGTGTGAATTTTCAGTTCAATTCAATTAAAAATGTTAATTAATTTCATTAAAAAATAACTATATACAAAAAAAAAAAACAAAGAAAATACACAAATCAAAATAAATTGAAAGGTAGCAGAAGAAGAATAAATCTTATAATAGCTGCCCCTTTTATCCCCAGAATATATTCAAACAAAACATAATTTACAAAACTATACTAATAAAAATAAAAACAGCAACTCAACATTTCATATAGCTTCACATTTTACTTTTCCATATACTGTCACAGCTTGGTGGTGAGGAGAACCCAAAATGCAGGCAGGCAGGCAGACCAAAGTTAAAGTAATTAAAAAGACTTTAATAAAGAAAAAAAGCCAACATGGTGGCAAGGTAACAAAACAAAAACTCAAAACTTGGAACATGAGCATGAGGTAAAAACAAACATGGGTAAGCAATGGTCGGACACTGAAGTGACGAAGAGAAGAACCTTAAATACAAACAGAGCTGAGTGGAAGTAGGAAACAGCTGGGTGATTACAATTGAGGACAGGTGAGTGAGGCAGGCTGGAAAAATACTAAGAAGCTGACTGAGGAAAACATGGCACAGGAAACGAGAAAATAAGACAATACCGAACAATGAAAAACAATCTGAAAAATACTACCAAAAAATAACCAAAACACAAGAATCATAACATATACCTTCAAAAACTAGCTTTATCTGTCCCTTAAATATATACAAAGATCTGGCGTTTTTAAGATCATCCTCCAGACCATTCCACAATCCTATACCCTGGATTAAAGTACATCTTTCTCTCAAGCAAGAAGAAAAATATGGCTTCACAAACATTTCCATCCCCATAAGACAATAACAACTGTCTCTCTTAACAAAGTTTCCCTGAATGTTGGAAGGTAATATGTTTCTGTGAGCCTTGTACATAAACAGTAAAATATTATAGTCAATCAAATCAAAGAATTTCAAAATTTTCAGTTTGCAAAATAATGTATTAGATGGATGGTTGTAATCTTTTCTCGCAATAATTCTTACGGCTCTTTTTAGTAAAACAAAAATTTGATTTGTAATTGTTTTGCAAGCTTTACCCCAGACTTCAATTCAGTAAATTAAAGGTGGAACAATTACTGAATTGTACAACACAAGCAGAGCCTTGTCATATAATAACTCCCTGACTTTATACAGTACTCCAATAGATTTAGATATTTTTGTTCTTATGTGTGGTCATGTCAGCTTGTCATCAATGATGACACCCAGAAATTTCACCCCACTGATTCTACCGATCTCAATACCATCCACTTTAAATGAGAAATCAGCAGTTGTCTTCCTGTTACTAAATATTATGTAATTTGTTTTATCCAAATTTAATGACAATTTGTTTTGTTGAAATCAATTTTGTATTTTCTCAAATTCTTAATTTATTTCTTACACCAAAAAACAACCATAGGTTAAGAATATCATAATACCCAATACACCTAGCACAAAAAAAGGAAAATTGTGTTTGGTAGATTATTTCTTTTTTGTTAAAATAATTTTTGGATATAAATCTTATACCGTTGGAAAGCCTATTAATTTCCATTTTACAGGTGCTGGTCATAAAATTGGAATATCATGAAAAAGTAGATTTATTTCAGTAATTCCATTTAAAAAGTGAAACTTGTATATTATATTCATACATTACATACAAACTCCATCCATCCATCCATCCATCCATC
>NW_013952441.1:2339177-2340404 GCF_001266775.1 Austrofundulus limnaeus | reverse complement strand
TACAGAAAATGGATGGATGGATGGATGGATGGAGTTTGTATGTAATGTATGAATATAATATACAAGTTTCACTTTTTAAATGGAATTACTGAAATAAATCTACTTTTTCATGATATTCTAATTTTATGACCAGCACCTGTAAATGGTGCCACATTTGTAAGGAGCATGCATTTGTGGGATGAGCAGTAGAGTGTTTGAATTTGATTTTCAGTGGATTTTGTGACGGTTTGAGGCAGCTGGATGATGAATGTGAGGATGAGTCACCAAACATCCCACAGTGTCTGTTTGTTTACACYGTATGCTGTGTATTAACATACAGGATATTATTAAACTAATCATTTGGTCAGCTTGGGGTCATTATAAGAGCTTAAAAAACATTTGAAGTTTGGTCTGCTTTTATATTTTGTATCTAAATGAGACAAACAAAATTACAATCACACTTTAATGCCAAAACATTTATTTTAAAATACGTATGTAGCACAAAAAAATTATGGACATTAGTGTTTGGTAGATTATTCCTTTGTCGTAACAATGCTTCTTGGCAATACATCTTATACTGTTGAAGCCATTCTCTTTTAAATTGTGCCACATTTGTAAGGAACATGCATTTGTGGGTAACACATTCTCACTCCCAACTCGTCACATATTGATGCGTGTCCAGGTTCCCTCTGTGCCCAGTTTTGTCGCGTCGGGTAACAACCTCGAGTCAGTTACTGACACACACCACGTAGGGTCTTTAGGTTGGGGTGTGTGGTTAATATTAGGGATCAGGATTACTTGTTCATTTTAGACAGTGAGGTCAGGGGCAGGAAGTCTAGGGCTAATAGAAGTTAAGTTTAGGGACAGTTAGTTGTCGTGCATTTTCTACACTTGTCACTCATCTTGTCAATGACTGATGTGAGGGGGTTACCTGACGCGTCAAAACCGGACACAATATATGACGAGCTGGGAGTGAGAATGCGTTGTTGTGGGATGTGCAGTAGAACTGAGCATGTGGGTTCATGAAAAATTTGCCAAATCTTCTCAGCCAAACAGCTTATTTTGTTGTTGCTATTGACACTTGTTTTGAGCTTCTGGTACCCCCAGGTCAGGGGTCTGCAACCTGTGGCTCTGGGGCCGCATGTAGCTCTTTGGTCCCTCTGCAGTGGCTGTTTGAAAATGTGATGAAAAATAACGGAATTATTATTATTGTTGTCATTATTATTATTATTATTATTATTATTATTA
>NW_013952441.1:2334778-2337990 GCF_001266775.1 Austrofundulus limnaeus | reverse complement strand
CAGTACTATATAACATTTTAGACACATTCTAGACAGTTTATCAGCTAAAAAAGTTAATTTTGGGGTAAGTTACTCTTTACTTAAATAATCCAACTTTCCATGATCTTTCTCTCAAAACCATCAGAAATACCTTTAAAGAATTTGAAGACAACATCATAATAAGAATTTGAGAAAAAAACATGCCTTAATAGTTCAGCTGTACTTGTATTTTTGAAATTTGGTATAAACTATGCACTGTATTTTCTTGTTTACATGAATATAGACTTTTCATTTGTCCTGATGGGTAAAAACAATAAGAAATAATAAAATTCACAATGTATTTTTTAGTTTTATAATGTCACCTCCCCTGGCCAGGAAAGGTTCCTGAAAAGGCCTCGAAAAGGCCCATGGACCACCAGTTGATAATCACAGTTGTAGCTTGTTTTGCGGCCCCAGACACATTTTACTAACGCGTCGATTAGCAGAAATGGCTCTTTTGATTGTAAAGGTTGCAGACCCCTGCCCCAGGTGCTGCCAATCAGGTGCCTGGAATAAGATTTATTATAAGAACTCATTGTTGCAATGAAGAAATAATCTACCAAACACACATTTTCATTACTTTTTGTGCTAATATGAAATGTATTGCATTATCGTCTTATTAAAAATAAAAGTTCTATAATTTGGACATACAATATTTTTAAAACTGCAGTGATGGTTTATGCTTCTGCTCACTTTTATTTTACACAATAACAGTGCTGGCTAAACTCTAAATAAAAATATTATTAGAATTTTAACATCAAACTCTATTAAAATGGCTTTTTAAAATGAAAAATAGTCTTGTTTTTGAATGACACATTAAAAGATTTAAAGATGAATGTGAATGCTTTTATCTCACTGGTTGATATTTTATTTCAGAATCTTTGCCACCTCATCTTAACACTCTTTTAGCAGAGCACACTTGTTTCCTTAGCCGCTGCTGATACAGCRGAAGATTAAGATCTGTAACACTGTGAAACCCTCCTAATGAGAGAGCTTTATGCAGCTCCACTCCGGCCATTTGTTGCTTAAGTTAACAATGGATACGTGTGTCTTACTGAGAGGCGGTGCGTGATGCTGTTGTCGTACTGTACACGTGCAGGCGATGTGTGTGTTCCGCATGCTGCTCCGTCTTCCAGCGCTTCCCCTGTAATTAATTGGCCGAGCGAAAGCGCTGAGCCAGCACAGCCCACGCTGGGACGCTGAACTGAAAACACACAAATCTTTTTTGTGCATGCCAGCCGTGCACCTTCAGATATTTGATGTGCACGAACACAGGATTTTGTGAGTCATCCGTGGAGGGAGAAATCAAAGGTTTTGTCATAGTGTTTAACGCTCACATTTTCCTGTCAGTTTTCATTAACCATCCTGCCAACTAACAGCTGGAAAACTGCATTTACTGTCTGCTCACAGATGTAACCCCCCCCCTCCCCCCATGACAAAGATTAAAGTCTTAAAATATGCAGAAACTAAAATGATAGTTCTGATCTGTTGATTTGGTGTTCTGTGGGAAGGTTATCCACCAGGGGTGACCAGTCATGCACATGACACACCTGTGTCACTGATGGAATTGCCTCCAAATTCTGCAGAGGCCTTTTAATCACTCATGCATTGAAATCTTGCATAATAGTTGCCCTCCACGACCAGGATTGGACACCTCTATTTGTATCTTACCTGCTGTAGACTGGGTGGCACGGTGGCTGGAATGAATCCTGGCCTGGGACCTTTCCGGGTAGAGTTTGCATATTCTCTCCGTGCATGTGTGGCAATTTTTTCCCACAGACCAAAAACATGAATGTTAGTCTAAATGGTAACTCTAAGGTGTGTGAGAATGAATGATTATTTGTTTCTATGTGATCCTAAAAGAAAGAAGTGTGTAAAAGAAAATGGATGGATGCTGTAGATAGTTTTTTGACTGGAGAAATAGCTAAGAACAGTTCACACAGAACAACTTAACTATGGCCTCCGTCTTCTTCAGTATGAATCAATCATCACATGGCTACAYTCATTTGAACTTGTTATATTGATTGTTCTCTGCCTGATGCATCCCGAGATACACCTRGCACAGTTTCCTTAGACAGTTTGAGCCATCTCCTTTGAACAATTAGTTAAAATCTGAATCATAGAAATAGTCACCTCAGCACTTGCCTGACCCACTCTCCACCATGTCATTGCTTCCTGGATTCTCCTTCCTCCTTTTTGGAGCTTGAAAAAGGAGATAAGTAGGAAATAAAAACATTCACATTATCAATGGATTTTGTCTCTAGGTCATCTTTAGTACATTCCTCTATTTCAGTGAATTTTCCCTCAGACTTACCTACAAACCTGCCATTATTATATGTGTAAATCATAAATAAAACTGTTAAAACTTTTCCAAGTGCCAGTCCCTGAGTTGAGACGCTACARTCTATTTAGAAAAATCTGATTACAGCTGGAATCCACTTTTGTCTCATCCGCTTAGACTAAAACAGCACCCGTTTTCTAATTTTGAGGTTATTTAAAGAGTTATCTAAAACAGGTAAGATATTATTCATTTATAAACTTTCCACAAAGCCTCGCCTAAAAAAATAAATAAAACTGAACCATTGCCTTGATTTCAATAAAGTGTTAATTTTTAACAACATTTTTTAAGGATCTAAACAAAATTAGGATTGTGGGTTGTTTGATTTTGGAATTGAGGGTGAATTAACCTTTTTGTCTGCAGAAGATTAAGACTCTTGCTGTTGTAGGAAGTTCAAAGGATGCCTGTGGCTATCCTTCTAGAAATCACTGCAACACTTTTCCTCTCTCAGCATCAAATAGTTTCACACTAAGATGCAGATACCTGAAAACACACACGCTCACACTCACACATACACACTCACACACACGTCCTTGCACTTCCATCAAACCAAGGACTTTGAATTGAGTTCCATTCATGTTTGCAACTATATTTATGCCTAACACAGATGTTTTCTCTAACTCTAACTATTACTAGTCTATTCCCAACCCTAATCTTAATAATAATAAAAAACTTCCTGGTTGGACTCATCACTGTACAGTTCTTTCATTGTCTGATGCCTTGACTTTTCAGAATTATGTTTTGTATAGTGGTATTAATTTATATTTTCAGATCTTCCAAGGTAAGGTGCCAATTATGGAACTCTCTGTGCATTGCTGCCCAAATCAAATTCTGGAAGTGGTCATTCAACTAGATC
>NW_013952441.1:2330863-2333608 GCF_001266775.1 Austrofundulus limnaeus | reverse complement strand
GTTTAAAAGCACAATAAAAAGTTCAGCTAAAGCTTCGGCAAACTTTTGTTCAAACAGCTTGTTAATGGGTTGTTAGGACAATGCCTTGCTTTACAGTCTTCCTCAAACAGAGCCGCATAATGTCCATTTTAAAGCTGTTTTTAAAATTCTGACTCACTTACTAGCTGYCTAATTAGCCCGAAAACCTCTAGAGGGAGACGTCCAAGAGGCATTCTAAACCGCACCTCAGCTGACTCCTTTGAGGCTTTTATTAGAATTAACCCAGTGGTCCTTCAGATATTTGCCAATATGCAGAGAGGGTGGATGCCAACAATTAATAGCAAAGTTTTAAAAAACAGTTTGACCAATCTGGGATCAGCCTCAGCTAATGCCACACAAAATGTTGGGCCAGTTTTAGTAAAACTGACTGAGTAAGAGGACTTCTCATGCAAAATCCTCTTTTTTAGCTGTTAATTGCATTTTGTTGGAGTCTCTGGGAGTCTGGGAGTATCTGCAGATAATTTCAGTTTTATGTCTCCCAGTGTTGCTTAGATATCTTCATATTCTGTTTGGTTTATATTTTTCAGTCCTTTAAGTTTTCTAATTTTCCTATTACAGTTTTGGGAATATTATGTCACAATATTTGCAAAGCAACTGTTAAACAAGGTCATRGATTTCCAGCTAACTAATTTGCAAATCCGTGGTTTTGCAGGTTCATTGTTTTCATTCTCCTCTGGTTCTGGGTCAGACTCTGGTTCTGGCATGTAAGGCTGGAAGGACAAGTCTTCTGTTGTTGACAYCTTTTAATTAATTTGTAAATAAAAAGTATCTGCACCACTGGATAATTGCATCTCGCTGTCAAACTACAAAAACGGCCGAACAGGGTGGCGTGGACAGTGATCCATGTTTATCTATGTCTATATTGAAATTCTATGATTTGGTTGACTATAATATGTTACTGTTAATTTATAGGGCTCACAAAAACACATTGCCTTCTAACATCCAAGTAAACTTTGTTGAGAGAGAGAGTTGTTATTGTGATGCCTTGGTTGTAAAAAAAGGGGCAGATATTATAAGAATTTTTTTTCTTTCTGCTGCCTTTCATTTTATTTAATTTGAATATATATTTTTTATTTTCTTCTATTATATTTTGTTTTAAATGAAATGAGTACATATCTAAATAAAAACACTATGTCATTGGGAGTGGAACTCTTGGTGGGTGACATTTGAGGYGCCTTGTTTGGATTTAAAGAGACAGCACCAAAACGAGCTGATCTGAGCCACAGTCCAGAAAAAGGGGTGAAAGAGGGGCTTGTGGAGTTACAATAAGGAGGAATTCAGACCAAAGCATTCCTGTTCCAGTTTATATAGACCCCAACTGAATGATTTAAATATGAAAAGGAAGGATATAATAGCATGATGTTTATTTWAAGGCCATTTAGGTGAGGCCATCTTGAATCAGGTTGACTTCAAAAGATAATGTACATTCAAGAATTACTTTCTGAAAATGCCATTAAAATCCATYCATGATATGTTGTGTTTTGCTACTGCCACAGATAAATGAACACACACAGGTAAAAACATAATTACTGCTTCCCCTTTGACACATGCAGGCACCAATAACAGTTTTATCTAAATATGGACTTTCTGCCAGACTGAACACAGCCGAGTTCAAACAGAAGCAGTGAAAGTGAATTTTGACTGAGGCTCTGCACAGAGAAATGACTTTTTCCAGGTTGCCGATGGATACGACTGACCTAATTTTTTTGTCTGTAAAAATCCTCCACTGAAAAACAKTATTTTTTTTCCTCCTGACTATTACTAACTCTGCCCAAAACAAGAACAAACCTGAAGTGACTGGTTGTTTCTGAACAGCGGTTGTTGCTCTGCTGGTTTCCATCACAGCAGTAATTTGGTCACTGATGAGATGGTTGGCCTGAAAATCAGCAGGTGCTCTTTGTCCTCAGGACTTTAAAAAAAAATTGTATCAAGTGAAAGATATTCTCACACAGTCACAGTTCATCATGTGTCATCGGTTTCTGTCCGCTGTGGGTCCGGAAATCAAGCACACAGAAATACATCTTCAGCTCTCTTGTGTTTTTCCATCAAAAACTGACCTGTTTTTCTCTGAAATGGTCCAAACAATAATTGAAACGAACGAAACTGAATGTTATTAAAGTAAAATTGTACATTCAGCTTTGTGACTGTCTGATTCTCCCTCTGCGTCACTTTGTTTTGGTTTTCATTTTGCTACAACACTCAGAGAGATGCTTTCTGTGTGAGAAAAGTGCCTGCAAATGGCATTTAATATTGATATGTTTGGGTCGTGAGGCAGTGGCATTTTTTTTAGCCCAGTCGAAATGTGTTCTGTCGCACTTTATCTCTGGACAAATGGACAACTATTTTCTGTTTTATGATTCAGTTAAAAGAACATGACAACAGATGCATTCAGGGACTTTTTTCCCCACTCCTACATTTTGTGAAAACAATAAAATGTCTGTATAGTGGTGCAGAGGTCTTTCAGGAAAAGTGTTTGTGAAATAGTTTATGTTTGCAGCAGCGGATGAAAAATTAATGGATTCTTTATGTTTTGCAGAGTATCTTCGCTCAGTTCCAGTTCAGCAGCGAGCGAGTTCTGCCATCTGATGCACTGCGGAGCGCTTTGGCCAAGACGTTCCAGGACGAGCAACGCTTTCAGCTGGGCATCATGGACGACGCCGCCGAGTGCTTCGTGAGTCTGCAACACCACACACACACACACACACA